>NC_082342.1:113229716-113564716 GCF_027477595.1 Haemorhous mexicanus | reverse complement strand
CCCCGGGCTCGGCCCCGGCCCCTGGCGGCGGCGCGGACTCACCGACCTGACGAGCGGCCCCAGCTGCAGCAGGTGCAGCAGCAGCACCAGCGGGCGGTCGCGGCTCACGTCGCGGTGGATGAAGACCAGGCTGAGCTGCACCAGCGCGCAGGGAAAGAGGGCGAAGAGCAGCGTCAGCGTCTGCCACATGCGGTCCCCCGTGTCGTGGTACCCCGCGCTCAGGCACAACGCGGCCGCCGTTTCGGACATGAAGAGGACGAGGGAGACGAGGACGGAGCCCGGGAATTTCATCGCAGCGGCCGCCCAAGCCCGGCCCGCCCAGCCGCCGCCGCCGCGCACCGGGGCCCAGTCCCCGGCAGAGGGAGCGCCGCTCTCGCCGCTGGCCCGCGGCCTCTGCAGCCCGGGGCTGGATCCGGGCCGGGGCTCGATCCTGTCCGGGCTTGGATCCTGCCCGGTGCTGGATTCTGGCCTGGGCTGGATCCTGGCTGGGCTGGAAGCGGAGGAAGGTTCCTCGGCGGTGTACGGGGAGCTCCCCCTCATCGTGTCTCCTTCAGCCGTCAGACACGGAGCTGAACTGGGGGCTGGTGGGAAGGGGCGAGCGGGTGGCCCTGAGGGCACTTGGTCAGCCTGGGGGATCGCACAGCCACGGCATCGCTTAGGCCGGAGAAGAACCACACCATGGCACTGAGTGCCACGTCCAGGCTTCCCTGAAGCACCTCCAGGGACGGTGACTCCACCACTTCCCTGGGCAGCACATTCCAATGTCTAATCATCCTTTCTGTGAAGAAATTCCTCCTATTGCCCAACCTAAACCTCCCCTGGTGCAGCTTAAGATCATGTCCTTTAGTCCTATCACTGTTTGCCTGTGAGAAGAGATCGTCCCCCACCTGGCTACACCCTCCCGTCAGGGACCTGTAGAGAGTGATAAAATACAGATCTGAAAGGAAGACACAAGGGCTTTTCTTCCTTCTGTACCAGGAAGAAAAGAACCCCGTGCCACAATAAAGGGCGAGAGATGATTTAATTAATAAACAAACAAACCAACCCCACATCAAAACCAAAGAAAGGCAGAAAAGGAGTTGTGAGTGCCAGAGAGGCTCCCCTGATGCACTCACCTCAGAGTCCCTGATCAGGGCAGTGTGGCAGTGTCAGAGGTGCCCTTTTAGCTCTTTGCCAGGTGGCTCTCCTCTTGCTTGCCAGACCTTTTCTTTCAAGGGCCACAGAACCCTAAGCCCTGCTGTGACACCAGCTGTTGACCTGCAGTATTTGCCTGCTGTCTCTGGGCCCTTCCCCCTCACCAGCAGGATCCTTTCTCCCTCACCAAAATTCTGGAGTCCTTCTGGAGATGTGTACGGTCACCCCAGCAGTATGACTGATGCCTGCATGGGTGAGCAGCACAAGGTGACAGCCTTAGGAGAAGACAAGCATTTGTAATCCCTCCATTAAATCATGAACCTGAGCACCTGGCAAGAAACAAAACTGAGGTACCAAGCCAGGTTGGCAGATGGTGCCTGTGTCCTGCACAGGAGTTCCCAGTCATTGCTTCTCTCCTCCTCTTGGTGCAGGTACTTGGTTCATGCTCAGCTGGCTCTGGTGATAGATCTTGTTTCTTCCTGCCTGTTCCCAGGTAACTGCTGATCACCCTGTGGGGGTTAGCTACAGACCTGGGACCTACGGGTCCCAGAGGAAAGCAAGAGGCACAAGAGGAAAGCAAGACAAGAAGTCTGAGATACTGTTAATGGCATAACACTACTGGCTACTTCTGCTTATCTGCTACTGTTCTTTAATGCAAGTTAGGGTGTCACCAGATTTACACAAAAAGTGCCAATAAACACTTGGCCGTTTCTTTAACTACTACACTGGCAACTCTGGAGTCCCATTGCTCAACTCAAGTTGAGCTAAGCTCATGATGACAAAGATGGAAACCTTGTTGTGGGCAGGCCAAGGTAAATTTAATGCTTCTATTCCTCAGTGGGAATGGAGAGTCTTTCTGGAAAGGGAAGAGGCTATGGAAACTGAGATTTAAGCAGACTGCCAATAAATACCTGAAAATAAATACCTAGAGTGGGAAACTCTAATCTACAGGCCAAAAGCAACCTGTCTTGTGGGAAACTACCATAAGGTGTTTTACCTAAGCACTGTGTGTAGCCTGGATGATTTATCTCATTCTAAAATGATTTCTTTTACTTTTGATAACCACTGAAAAGCTTTTGGAGCACTGAGTCATGATTATTCTGGAAGAAAGTGTTGCCAGCACTATGAAAGGTAAGTACAGAAATAAACAATCCAATGCAAAATCATATTGTTCAAGGCTGGACTTTTATTTAAGGCAAAATATAATCACAGCTTTAATATTCATAAGATGGATATACACAGTTTGTTCTGCCACTATGAAGCTTAGTATTATCACTGCTTTTAAAAAGCTATAAAATCTAGTTTCTATCATAATCTACAATACAAAACTAATACAATAAACACATTCTGAAAGATCACAGTGTTTAAAATATTAGAAAAGCAGGGGTCCTGCTTTCAAACAATAAGGTGCATCTCTAAAGAATCAAACCAGGCTTGATTCTACAGGCCTGTACCACATCATGGCTGTGAATGGCTATAACACTGAGAAACCAATCTAGGGTGTGGCACATACTCAAGGAATGAACATCACACACTGGAATATACTGAATAATCAAGTGTCACCAACACAAACTAGACATTAAATAATGCCATTTAAGTTCCCTGTACTTTTTATTTGTATTGGTATTCACGAATATTGCAGAGATATCGAGATAAAATGTGTATAAATTGCCATCAAACAGGGCCCTGCATATGCAAACACCTGTGCTTTCCTCATACCATGCAAACAAGCCTTACTAATTCCATGGGACTCATGTGTAAAGGAAAGTTTGTAGGCCTGGGGTCTGGAATGACATAGTTTTACCCCTCTTTCACACATGTGGAAAGAGCTACCTTACATGCCTGGAATCAAGCAGAGGTTCACCACGGACATCAGCAGGTGGCCTATCAGGCTCTTAAAATGAGTGCAGAAGGCCAATTTAGTGGCAAAACCAGACCATTGTTAAAGGACATCCTTCTCTCTTGTGTGGTCATGGTAATGAAGACAGAAGCAAAGTTAAATTTCTGGTCAGACAGCTCTCTTCTCTTCTATATGATACAAAACTATATGTTGGACTAGAATCTGTTTTCTATTCTCTGTAGGATATATTTGACTTAAGGACTTCTACATAGTCATACAATGCTGTTGCTGGATATCAGTACACAATAAAATCTCTTGTATTCAAATATCATTAGACCACTTGGCAAAATAAGCTTTGAATTAATTTTCTGCCATTCTAGTTGGTATTGCTGTACTTGACCTAAATGCCTCCATCTTCTCTTTCAGTCATGCCATGAACAAAGTCAAGGGACTCCCTTCTAAGCATTAAAAATAAATATAGCCTTATGTATTTTCAAGCAGATTGCTATTTATAATTTTTTTTTGAGAGCATGATGTAGAATTTCCAATACACGAGGTGCAGGACCAATGGTGACAGTACAAATTAGCCAAGTGTAATAATTCAAAGGCAGATTAAAAAGTTGGTGCTATTGGCTTCTTGAATGTATTTTTTTAAACTGCCTTATCATGGATAGTGCACATAATTTCTGTTCCATTAAAAGATAGGAGTGGGCAGTAGGTTCAGCTACAGACAACTCCTTCACAGGCAAATGTTTCTTAACATTTGATGACTTTGCTGTAATGGCAATGGACTGCTGTTCAAGGCAGCTGAAACATGCACAGTGCTTACTGTACCACTACCTGTGCAATGAAACACTGTGCTATTCCTTTGGAAAATGCCTATTCACATCCCTAAATTGCTGTATTGTTTTGTGGGCCCTGAGCATTTTTGGCTTATGGCTTTGAAGTATGTTCCCCTCATCGTGGGATTTTTGGTCGTTTTCTTATTTCTTTTCAATTTAGCTTTCTGCTGTTAGTCTTAGACATATTTATATAAACTGAAATGTCTTCTCAGAGCAGTCCAGGCTGTGCTGCCAGCCAGCAATTGTTAGCTCTTCAGAGCAAGATTACTCTTTGAAAATCAATCGGGCAATTTTAGTCCTGATATACTAATCTTCCTACAGACTAGAATATGCACTCATGCCAGTGAATATTCAAGGTATGTAGAAGATTACTGCACCTGAGATTTACTTGGCAGACCTCAGAGATCCAAAGAACAAGGATATAGTCTCAAAATGCATGCATACAATAAAATAGGTCACTGTTGGCATAAAACATGCAGTATGTTGGCAGATGCTGTAACTGTATATGCAGAAAACTATATGAGTACAAAAACTTGATTGCTTATCAAAGTTTCCATTTGCACATATTGCCCCTCCATGTTTCTGAATACAGCAGATGCCTATAGTTCATTTTTATCACAGTATTAAAAAAAAATTCAGTATTCTTGTCATATTCTTTTCATTTCCATATATAATCAGTATTAGAACATCAAAGTGGCATTACTTAATTTGAAAGGGTAGCAATAAAGGTGATCCCTTTACTTGCATTCCCTTATGTATATTTCCCAGAACTACTTAAAAGTGAATTTTGGAATGTTTAGCCATTTCACTTGGTTTCAGTTGTCCTGACAGAACTGAAACACTGAAGCATGAAGAAGTGACCATGCTCCCTAGAAGTCTCTGTTTTATTTAATGAAGTAAAACACCAGTGACAGTTGTTATAAAGGATAATGATTTTTCCTTAGCAGGTGGGAAATGGCACAGCCAGAGAGAAGAGACCATCTGGGAGCATGAAATAATGTCATGCAAGTTAGTAGAACACCCTGCTTAAGCAAAATCAATCAATCTTATTTTCAAGAACAAAAGATCTGGGCTGCTTCTTCAGCCTCCTCAAGTTATTCAAAGGTTGGGAAACAAAGGCAGGGAAATTGAAGGCAACAATGATGCAATCAAAGCAGATATTGAAAGCATTGGCACAAAATAAACATGTTATTATGATGAGAAGTTGTGAGTAGCAATTAAAAATAAAGATATATTTGTTAAAACTGTACTGCTTGTAAAACTTACAGCATCTGGTTCTGTGAATCCTGAAATCAATAAATCTGAATACTACAGATCTAGCTTCCCTCAAAATTATTCCCTGACATTAATCTATGGATGGCAGGCTAAAAGTCATGAACAGTATATAGCTCCTTAAACTGATGTGTAATCTACAGCTTTACTCACAAAGAGCACCACACAAACACAGGTACATCACAAATAAGCACCAATACCCACATAATGCATCCTCTTTGCTTTAACAGCATAATCAGAAATACTATTATATCACTTAAATTCCTATTGCCTACACTTTAGAAACGAAACACAAGCAAGAAACTAATGTGCAAACATGACGTAGTTTCTGTGTTTTACACCCTGAAACAGGCTTCTCGACTTTCCCACAACACAGTCTTTTGTCACAGCACCAGGGCAGAATCTGTTCAGGAATACATTTTCCAGTACATAAGGGCCCAGTTTGGGAGCAGGAGGAGAGAGCATTCCATGGAGTATGTCTAGCAAAGGTTGCAAGGTTGATTTCTCAAAGCAGGAAGGGTACACAGAGGACCTTACTTTTTATTACACTGAAAAGTGCTGACAGCTCTACTCAGGTTGCTGATTTGTCAATGTCTTAAAAGCAGCAAATAAAGATTGCAACAGAATGTTTGTAACAGCATATATAGTCTAGAGAAAAAATCAGGTAAGACAATAAAGAGGGGAAAGATGAAAAAACCCTGCTGATTTAATGAGCTGCATTTTCCAAAGAGCCCTGGGATGTACTTGAACTGTGTTCAGAAGCTGTGACTGCAGCACACCTAGAAGCCACCTTAACCCAGCTGGGTCAGGTAAGAAAAGCCACAAATCTCTGAGAGTGAGCTCAAACTGCCATGTCTGAGGAAAGAGATGAACAAATATGTTCCAAGGTTTTTACCAGCTGTATCCCATGAGACTGGATGTTCGTTTACTGCCCTTGCCAGAGTCAGTGCTGAACTCACATAACCTGCAGAGATGTTTGGCACCTAGATTTCAAACACTGGGTGGTTCCATGAGTTTTCTCATTGTTGAATGGACTAACTCTTACTCAAATAACTGTTTTGTCTCTCCAAAACATGTGGCTTCATATACAGAGAATGGTTGTGGGGACAGGAGATCTGTTTTGAGTGTGCTGTTGTTGATCACAACACAGAGAAGATCAGTCTCCTCTGAATGTGAATTGGAAGAAATTCTACAGAGAGACAGGAAAAACCACTAGAAAACTGACACTGAGCTCAATGTTTATTCCCTGGCATTTGTGAAGAATCACATTTAGAAGAAGTGGATAGGCCAAGTTTTACCTTCCTTAAACTTATCTTAAGAAGGCTCCAATTATGAAATATAGGATCCAAATGTGTTACAGGAACCAACTAGATAAAAAATCCTAATGGATTTGGGATCTTCACTACTGACAGTTGGCTCTGCTCTGATCTAACAGGAGCACTTCCACAGGGCTGGGCAGAGCACACTCCCATATCCATTGACTTTTTGATTCAGCCTTTTGTGTACACCCTCCCTATGGAATTCATCCCTCTGTGAGCACACATCTCACTGCTCAGTAACCAGGTAAGTGACATTAGTGGCTTTCTTAAAAGACCATACAGCCTTTTAACTTATGTATTTTAATAAATACATAACAAATGTAAATTGAGTTTTAACATTTTCATTCACTAAAAGATACCTAAATTCTTCACAAACTGATAGAGAACTGCATTGCTTTATTCACCAGTTAACTATGGTTATTTCTGTGATTAAGTAATTAATTAGAGCTGCACAGTGCAAGACAGAGTAACAGAAATCCTATGCAGCTCATAATAATGTGAGCCATCTCATTTAAATAACAGTGGCAAGAGCAGGAAGAGATTATTATATTAAAATGTGGGAGGATTTCAAGACCCAGCTCCATCTTATAGCCTGATCAAAGCCCACTGAAATGAAATGGGAACTTTAATCCATTAGGCATTAAAAATAAAGAAATTGTAATCTCCTCCAGCTGAAAATGCAGGAAGAGGGACTGCATTGTTTGGCAGTGCATGTACAGCAGCTTTTTCTCTCCAACTTCAGTTTTTGACATATTCCCGATTTGTCTTTAGATATATTATTAACATATAAATAAAAATAAATAAATAGTAAATAGATTTTAAATACAGATATTAATTTTCTATTTTTTAGTACAAATCTATGTTAGTGTTTTCTTTAGCTCTCAAGTACCATTCCATCATATCTATAATACATAGAAAACACCATATATTTGCAACTATACGTGCTAGTGCAACTAGTATTGAACAACCCATTTATTTCTACCTAAATTATTTTCTAGCTAAAAATCATTTGGGCATATACATTATCTTGCTAATTAGGAAAAAAAAGCAATTTTGAGTTTTGTTATGAGGTTTTTTGTGAGGATCAGTATGCCACCCCATGATTGCATTCACTTTGCAGGGTTTGTAGTGAAGAATTCATCAAGGAAAACAGGTTTTCCATCATCTGAAAAACTTAGGGTACTGTTCAGAAATGCTGCTATAAGTAATTAATTTTTAAAGGAAGCTTTTGTATCTCTGAACAATACTTATCTAGCAATGCTGTATCATGAAGAAAGCATCTGCCTGCTGTATCTTTGCTACAGAACTTTTCAATCAAAGTCTTCTCCATGGCTCCACCCATCTTCCACGTGACAGGGAAAATACTGACAAGACATGACACAGTTACAGTAGATCAGAAAGGAGACCAGCTCCTTGCCACAGACTGAGCTTTAAAAGGAAGGGTCCAATTCAGTACCCATTTACACACATAAGACCCCACTTGCTGAAATGAACTGTGAAACTGCAGCCTGAACACTCAGCTATCTACAGAACTGCCATTATATGAGGACCAAAGAGCTCAAAGATACAGATTTTCCTAATACATGTTACTAAAACTAGCAGATGTGGTTCAGGATAAAAAAGTCCCAGATTTTGCCTTTGTGCAGTGCAGTGACATGTCTACAACACCCTCCCCAATTAGTGAATTGCTCCATTAATGATTTTTGCAGTACTCTTTTTAAAACCTACTGGGTGCATCACTGTTTCTTTGCAGGTCTCTGCAATTCTAGCTTGCCTTTTTTTCACCAGATTAAAAGTCTGATAATGCCCCTTTCTCTCTCACTTGAATATTTAGATAAATATCTACAACATCAGATTCAATCAGCTCCCCCATTTTTTTCCCCACTGACCTATTTATTTTGACCACACACTTCCCCCCCGCCCCAAGCCCCAGTGTGTGTTGTTTTTGATCTGACTCCCAGCTACATTAAGGCTAGCATTAGTGGTACCCCAGCTCATTTTGTACATAGCCTGTCTGGAAAAGTAAGTGGAACTGCAGGTGCCCTCTCCCACTACCTCCAGGATGTGGCCCTGGAGAACATCAGTCTTTAGACAAAGACACTGAAGAGAGGAAACTCGGCTTGGTTGGGTTGCAGCAAGTCAGTCAGGAAACACACAGTTCCTGAAAATCCTTCATACAGGCTATATACACTTTCTAGTGCCCGGGAACCAGACTTAAATTCTTCTGTAAATAAGAACTCAGCAAACCTAAGAGAGAAAAAAAAAAGAGTTTGTTATTACTTTATGTTCCTCTCTACTTGTTTGGAAGCATCATTTTAATAATACTCAGTAATTCAAGAAAGCAAAATGATCAGTATTGAACCTTTTCTGCAAATTCTACACTATCCAATTTCCACAAGAAACTGAGATTCATTAGATCCAGAAGAGACTAACCTTTGCAATCTGTGTGTGCATTATGCTTGTTTAAGAGCTATAAACTTCTGTTTTCTGTAAGATGTATCATTAAACAAATACTTTCTGATAACTTTTAGGATACAAGCAATGTTTTACATCAATGGAACAAATTTTGTAATGCTAAAATAGCTACACAAATTTAAAAAATAGGCAAAGGGCTGAAAATCAGTCATCTTAATTACTATACCACTTCCCCTTGTTATTCTGTGCTGTAAGGAAAACAGTAACAAACATGGAATAGTATGTTTTTAAACAGGTACAGTAAACTAGAGATACATAGTTAAAGATAACTGCAGCACTACGGCAGAATTTTTACTGGACCACATGTGTTTGCACTCAGACAAAACAGAATTAACCCCACTAGCTAAGCTAAAGGTGAGAATGAGAAATGAAAAAAAAAATAAAATAACTACACACCACATCCTATACTTACTTTTAACTTCTAATAATACAGAATAGTGTTAAATGCTCTAAAAAAAATCCTAACAAATCATGTTTTACTCTACTCCTGGACTTGGGTACACAGCTTGTGTGAGTTCTGCCATCACATCAGGATGAGACCTGGATGCATGTGACCCCTCCACATCCAGCCCAGTTCCCTCTGTAGGAACCAAGCTCCTGGGCAGGGAGGGAGCCTGGGAGAACCCAGGCAGCCTGGAAGGAAACTGCAGAGCTCCCACAGAGTGCACCCACCCCAGAACTCACAGCCAGAATTGATCTTGAACTTAAATATTCGGGTTACATCCGAGGGTGGTGATCACAGACTCTGCTTTATCAGTGTTCCTCAAACTTTTGGTATTACCTAAATCCAGAAGACAGGAATGCTCACCTCTGTGCCCTGTATATGTATTTGGAGTTCCCAGTGAGCCTGTACAGCAGCAGGAACACATAAGCACTACCAGCCACCCCGTGGCATATGCCAGGGCCCTTCTTCAGGAGGCCTTTCTGCCAGGTGAGCTCTCCACAGCGGATACAAGTGTCCAGATACTGAGGCTTCTTGGAAACCAGGTAAGCTTTGGCAAACAGATATGCAATGCCTAGGAAAAGAGCAGTGAGATTGTCTTTTTTAATAAGCACACCAAGGGTTTTGAAGAACACCTAAGAAAATAAAGATTAATACACTAAAAAACTGCAGGCTCGTGCTCTACACATGTCAGTGTAGCCTCTAAATGCTCCATGAGGGGGAGTATCTGCTATGCTAAAAACACACAGTAAATGTAATTATCCACCCCCTGTGACAATACCACTTTCAATCTTTTCAAGGCATTACTGAATTTCAGGGTTTACTCCAACATTCCCAGATTTCCATGATTTTAAAAGAGAAGTCACATTTTTGCCTTTAAACACTAAAAACTTAGCACTATCTTCTATTGGCTCCAAATCCCCATTCACCTCACCTGCTTACACTGATAGAAACACAAGGATGGGCAAGGTAATTTCTTACACTGGCAACAGATACAAATTTTTACTAAATGAGAAAAAGAAACTCACTTTTTTCCCCCCAATTAGGCCTACACTGCTTTATTCTAGTTGTACACAGTTATGCATACTAACTTCTGCTAAAAAAAAAGCTATTTGGCTTATTTTTAGAGGGGATTTAAATAAATTAATCAGAATCTTCACCAGAGCACTGCACAGCTCAGTTCACAGTAACCTTATGGGAATGCACATGACACATAACCAACTCAAGTGCCTAAGGAGATGTTCAGCTGACTTGTGGTCTGAAATGAACAAACACTGGAGTAGCTGAAGTGTTCTTGTAAGCTACATCTGTGTTATTACCCAAGAACAGTGATGGGATACAGGTTTTTCTGGGGAAGAACAACAGCAATTAATGAATTTCCCCACCTCAGTGTGTAACTTCTTTATGTCCTTTGGGTTTTTTTTCACTTTGGTCGAATTTAACCTGAGATTATCTTCTACATGGAATCACCTAATGTGGAAAAGCAACGTGATCAGCATCTGGCTGTGCAAAGATCAATGGGAAAAGAACCTGGAGCTCCATGGCACCAGTGCACCAGCTCGTTCTCCCTCTCAATGGTCTCCCCCAGCTCAGGGGGCCAGTTGCTGTTCTGCTCCTGGTCCATCAGGAAATCCACACTCTGCCACACCAGCTCCTGATCTGCTGGCTGCAGGTACTCATAATAGGAGAGCAACATCTGCAGGATTGAGGAAAGCCCATGTGCTGCACCTGCAAAGAACAGAAACAAGTGAATTAGAGGGTGAGTTTAGGTCCTGTCTGCACCTCATTGCAACTTTCCCTTGGGATAGATTTCCTTGTCAAGAGCATGGCTCCTTCATCTTATTCATGCATACTGGAATAGTGCTTGGAATAAAAGATTTCTAGGTGCCTAACACCATATTTTACTACTTCTGTCATTTCTAGTTGCTCTAGCTTTGCAAAAAATATGTATGAATTCCTTCTGCTCTCACTCTGATATGACTGAAACTCACTGTAGGAAGTTAAACTGAACCTGAACTGAATTCTGTTTCAAGGTGTTACTCTTCTTAACACACTGCTGAATCTGGGCCATATATTTGCATTTGCTGAATGCAAATTGAAATGGGGCCATAAATTGGTATTTCCAGTTACTGACTGTCAGCATCAGTGAGCTAACACCTAAATTTCAGTGCCAGAACTGTCTGTACTTGCCAGGGTCTGTGAAACACACAACTCAGTGACTGCTCTCTCTGCTCTCCTGGCAGGAACTGTGAACCAATCTCACACTTTCTGCAGTGATTCTGTGCCTTGAGAAGCCCACAAGGGCCCTGCTCAGTGGCCTTTCACCTCTGCTTCAGGTGAGCTCCAACCCAGCTGCCCATGAGGAGGAAGAGGATGGATGGTCCCAGCTGGTTCAGGAGAAATCCCACACTCTAGATTTCAGGTATTTTATTCCTGAAGTGCCTGCTAGCTCAGCATCTCCACACAGCACATCCTGAGAGGTGTTGGTGTGTTTTACTCACCAAGATACTCTGTTCCATAGTAGGAATACATCAGTGGGACTGGTTTCCTCTTCTTCACTGCATACTGTTTTCCTGATTCTAGTATGGCCAGGCAAATTGATTTAATTTGTGCTGCAGTCAGGACCTAAACACAAACATCAAACAAACACCAAGTCTATGATTTCATTTTTAAGACATTTTTCAGGAGTCTGCTTTTCTGCCAGTGCACAGGATGCAGTACTGCCTTTAATCTTATAAATATGCTGTAATGTACATCATTATTAGGAGTTCCTTACATAACACAGTTGATTTACATAATGTTTCTCAAAACCAGAGTTTCATCCTGTCTCAGGAAGTGAATGTCAAATCTTTAGCTGCACAGATGAGGTGAAAAGAGGCCCTGCAAGAGTCTATCCTTCCCAGAAATCCTTCAGTCTGATGGAAGCTGACAACAAGCAGCAGGCAAGCTGCAGAACAGCAGCCTCCAGACTGGGGGAAGAGGCATTAGGAGAAGACAAAGGAAAAGATGAAAGAAGTAAATGTTACAGGCTTTATTGGGACACACCAACCCAGACAGATTTTCCTACAGACAAGATAAAAAAAAAAAAAAAGGAAGAAAGGAAGAGTTACTAAATTGTTACTAAATCACTACTACATATGAGGGTTCAGAAACCTCTTAGTAAAAGAATCAGACTTTCTTAATACAAGAAAATGCTAAAAAAAATGGAGTGCAAGACAGGCTTCCATGAAGATAGGCTAGCTATGCTTGTGGGACTTTAGCATCACAAACAGGTTAATGTAGTCCCTAAAAATGACTAATGCCTTACTCTTAGAGGTGTCAGAAGTAAGACTGACAAATCACACATTTCATCAGACATGAACTTTTCCATGTTAATGATCTAAAGCATTCAGTGAGAGATCAGTTTTACAGGGTTTAATTACAACTCTAATTACATGCAATTCACTGCAGTCATCAGCACAGTCCTGTGTCAGCCACACCTGGACATTACTGACCAACACCTAGGCCAATTAAATAATTTAGCCAAAGTACTGTTTTAGCTTTAGGGGAAAGCCCATATGGCAGCAGTACTTTGAAGAAACATATTTCAACTTGTGAAAAGAGAACTGAGAAATCTAAAAGGAAGAATGACACAGAAAAAAAAAAAGGAAAAGGCTGTACAAATGGTCTTAACAAGATAAACAGCAATCCTAAAATTAACTACAATACCAGAAAATATTGTCTTGAAATGTTTCTGAACACATTTGGTTTTGCTATAATTTGTATTATCATAGGATTGACAATTACTTCTTCAAGTTTAAAAAATACTGATAGGTTTAATATGGAGACAACATCTGTTATAAACTATATCTTCTCATTTGGGCTGTAAAAGATGCTACAGATAATTAATGTCACTTAAAACTTGACTGAAAAATAATGGTTGAAAGACCTTGTTTGTGTGTCTCACCTTGCTCCATGATAACAAGGGATTTTATTTCAGCTGCTCCAAATGACTCTGGTATTTGTACAACCTGGAGAACAACCTAGTTCTCATCTTGATTAGAGTTCTTTAATGTCACTGCAGTAGAATTAAACAAGCCATTAACATCTGGAAACGTCACTCATTTCCAGTCATTTTTAAATTAATTGTCTTACCTTCACAGAATTTAAAGAGATGTTTTGAATCTTAGCAAATGAGGAGAGCAAATACACGGTGAGAACCACTGAATTCTATCCAGAGCTCTCATTTCACTGCCTTGAAATTTGGGACCTACTCCTCTGAATTCCATACCTTGTAAAAGCATTAATAAGATCATCCCTTAAAAATAAATGTGAAGGATAAGTTCTTCTAATTGTAATTCTGAAAAGCATGTGGGTTAGAAAAATCTTAATCAGTTCATCTTCTGTATGTAATGATTCCTTCACTAAATATTGTCAGCTAGCTTTCAATACAAACCATGTTTTGCTAAGCTTATTTTTATGTTCAGCACATTTAATTTTTAAATTGAATTAATGACTGTTTTAGAATGCTTATTGTGTATTTTAAATGGATATAAATGTCTATCTAAATCCAGCCTTCCACAATGCTGCATAAAGAAGTATCAGCTAGATAAGAATGCACTGTTCACTGTTTTTAAATACAAAGTAAGTATAAAAAGACAAAACACTTGAGCACTATGAATACCTAAGTCTATAGATTAGTACAGTCTAGACTAAGTATAAGTATACCCTTTTGGCTGGCACAATGAAATATGCTAATGAATGTCACCTCTTTCTCAGAATGCAAAAGCAGCCCATATGCAAAGACAGATGAAAAACAGTATTTAAAAGCATGAATGAATGGTAGAAATCAACCCACCTGACCCACTTCCACATGACCAAAGAAAATGGGAAAGTAAATGACCTGTGGATCTTGAAAACAGCCTTATTTCTGGCCTCTTGGACTGATCTGTGGGCTTACACCACATAGATATGTCCTAACTAACAGTTAAATAAATAAATCTTTATCTTGACTACAAACACCTCTTACCAAGTCACTCAATTCACAGTCATTGTAGGGTTGTTGCTTGTTTCCCAAAACATTTAAGTATGAAGGATTTGCATTTGCTCCTTATTCTGGCAAATGGCTGACTGGAACAGAAACTCTGACTTACCATCATTATTAGTGGCCTGCCAAAGGCTGAATAATCAGCAATCATATATAAGATCTCCATTGGTTTGACACATTTTACTTCAATCAATTTTGTGTTAAAATCTCCTTAGATTTCTGTCACCTTACAAGAAAAAAAATAAAATCTGTTGCTTGTCTCTGTATGCTCCCTCACAGTATCTTTAAAAAACCAGGTAAATCTTATGGCCAAAACAACAATAAAATACATTAATCATAACCAAAGACAGTGCAACTGTGGTCTTACAAACTTCCTTTTCATTTCAGTGTAGTTGCAATGCTTCCTTGCCCCTGGGAATTACTGAAGTAATGTTTAATTAGGGACAGAAAAGAAACAGACTGATCATCCTCAGACTTTGAAGGGATAAATCCTATATTGATATCATGTCCTCTAGAGCCATCAGATGCTTTGATGTAGAATAAAGCCAATATGAGAATATGCTACCTAGAAAAAAAATTCATACTTGAGATAAGATACATGTTTTGAGAAAATTCTTGAATGTCACTTAATATGAACATGGGTAAAATAATTCTTTATCATATCAGTACTTGAATGGAAGTCTAATGACACTAAGAGATATATTGCTAGTGCTTTAAAATTTCACCTAATTCCTTTTTGTATTCTTGAAGACATTGCAACCTGTTTTACCAAAGAATTACAGAATGGTTTGGGTTGAAGGCACCCTAAAGACCATTTAGTTCCAAGTCCCCCACCATGCGTAGGGACACCTTCTACTAGACCAGGTTGCTCAAAGCCCTGTCCACCCTGGCTTTGAACAACTTTTCCAGAACAACCTGTTCCAGTGTCTCACCACCCTCACAGCAAGGAATTCCTTCCCAATACTTAGATGTAAGCTGCCTTCTTTCAGTCTAAAGCCATTCCCCATTGTCCTGTCACTACATGCCCATGTAAAAAGCCCCTCTTAATCTGTCAGCTGTTTATCAAACACACACATCATACATGTTCCTTTTCCTGGTTAAGTAGAGGTGGCCTGCCCACTTTAGTCAAAAGAGGTGATTTTGTCTAAGTTGATGTTAGAAATGTTTATTTTAGCCTCCTCACTAGACTGAAGCTTGGAATACGTGCATTCCACATTCTCCCTGCAATTTCTGTATCAATTGGTCGCTGGAGCTCTTTATTTTCTATTTTACATCATTGTCCAGTGATGCTGAGTGCTGCCAAATAATTGCTTCACTCACACTGGTGACAGCTGCATTCCCATACACCTGTTACTTTGAGCACAACACATAGGGAGCACTTTAATTCTATTTGTACCACTGTCTGTATCTAGGAGCCTGACTTGCAGTAAAAAAAGCCACTGTGATTGTTCATAAAGTCTCTCCATTTTTCTCTGGTGCCACTGCAGACAATATGCCTTTTCCCATAAAGGCACTCAACAATTTTGTGAATTATTTAAGAAAGGTCTTTTTTTCAGTAAATCCCTGTTAAAAGGCAGCCAGGAAGTGCAATGTCTACAGCAATCACAGAGCATCGTTCTGCTTTTTGTTAGCAATCTCTCACCCTGAAATTGTTTAGCTGGAAGTCAATAATTTCACAACTCCTTTTAATCTACTAAAAAGAGATTTTGCAATTATTGGTTATGACAGTGTTAAGCCCCACGTATGTATTTTGAAAAATGCAGACAGAAGTCTTGACCTTGAGGATTAGGCAGAAAGCATCAGGACGAGCTGTTCTGATTAGAGTAACATTTTCAGCACTTTTTCATTCCTCTGAATGCTTGTACAAACCCCTTGGCTCATTTTGAAAACCACTGCTACATCAAACTGCATACTGTATGGAGTGTATTTGATGACTGTAAGCTTTTAATTCTTTTAACAGTTCTGTATTTATTTCCTTAGAGCTCTTTCCTGTGACAGAAGGCATTACTGAAATCAAGTATCATGATCTTTTGATAGGTGCATGAGCACTTTCAGGAGGTAACAGCTACAGTTACATTATTGCATAAAAAACCTTCTATGTACATAAAACCATTTTATTATGCATCTAACACATCAAATCTCTCTCTGTTATACTTCTAACAAGCCACTTACATGAATTTGATCGTACACTATTTCTGATGCAGTACAAAGTGTCAAAATAAGCTGAAGAAAATGGGTCAGTCTGCAAATAACATAACAGGAGCTTTGCCATTGCTCTCCTATGCTGGGAGCCCAGCAGAGGGAGCTTGTGAATTAGTTATAATAACTCAAAATGCTGCAAAAAATGACATACATATTTGTGCTCAGCAAGACAGCAGATACTGGTAATTTCATGATACTTACTGCAGCACGTGGCATTTCAGTTCATTCCTTAAGCTTGATCTTTTCCTGCCAAAGACAGGGACTGGCATTGTTCAGGAACCTTTCCATGCAATGTCACAGCCAAGTTTTTCTCTTTCAGATGATTGTAACACCTGAAGCCATGGAAGAGCAGCAGGCACAATAACAGGATCTGCCTCCCCTTAGTGTTATTCCAGTTTGATTGATCTACCTCTCCTTTGGCACAGCTCCAAGTACATGGACACAGAAGCTCGTGAGTCTGCTTCCCTCATGAGCACTGTCAAGTACACTTCTTTTAAAGATAAAAAATATATGGTTTTAAATCTCCTGAAAACTTTGGTCAATAAATTGGATTAGTTTCAGAAGTACTGTTCCTAATGCAGTCTGTCTGATGCTGTAACAGCACCATGTATTGTCTTGAGAGTGTACTTCAGATTTCTCACAGTAACACAACTGACAGTGACAGTGTAGCTAGACTCAAAACAATTGTGGGAATCTATAAAATCAGGGGGATTTGGGAACCCCTGCAAAAGACAGACCTCAGAGACAGCAGAACTGTGATTAGAGTTAAGCAGTAGCCATGAGATACGTCAGCAGAAAAATTCTGTAAAAAGTAGAAAAGGACAAGTAGAACAATGGTCTGTGTATTAATGCTTGTCTAGAATAACTCCCTAAGCTGCAGAAAAGTTTATCTAGTGAGATATTAGGAAGTTCTGAGCTTAATAATGGAGCTCTGTGCATTGTGTTTTAAGGCTCACAAGCAGGTATTGTATTCAAAATAAGCAAACATTGTTTAACCAAAGGTATGTGTGCTTACAACAGTTGGATGGAACCACTGTCAATGTGCTTTTGCTTTGTGTGATTGCTCAAAAAACTTATAAAGTACGTTGTAACATTAAGTTCTTTGTCTACTGCCTGAGATGTGAGCTGGTGACATCTTCCCATTGTCATAACCATGCGACTGATGCTGGAAAATAAAACAGCTCAAAGCACGTTCCTAGCAGTCCTGTCCTATTTGTGATTTGTACATAGTCCCCAGCCAGTGATAAACAACTACTGCTAGGATTCTGCCAGTTCACTGGAAAATGGTACTAGACTGCAATCTTGAGTAAGTCAGACTTCCCAATAGATCCCATTGGCACTGCTTGTTTTTAACATGTGAATTTGGGTGGTTCTGAGGCTTGCTCTTTGCCTCAGCATCATGGAGCAGAAAAGCCAGTCCTGTCCTGTTTTGTGGGTCACTGATCACGACTCCAATCAGAAACCAAAGGCTGTCTTTACTCTTGATAAATTAGATTACTGGTAAATAAGACAATACAGAAGCTTTGTTACATTAACAGAGTACAAAACTTCCACAGGTCCTACCTGCCAGGACTGGTAGCACTGAACCCATCAAATTCTGCTGTTAAACCTGTCCTTCAGAAGGGGAACATGAAGTGTTGCAGAAAAGGATGGAGCACAACTGTCACTGTAGACAGGTGGCTTGCTCAGAGCAGCTGGTGCTGCTACGCAGTTGGTCAAATGCAATGAGCATCTCAATTCCTTATGTCTCCACTTAAAAATTGAGTTTCAAAGAAAAACAACTGGCTCTTTGTGTGGCATTCACATTCTCTGAACATGATTCCTTCGCCCAGGGTTTTTCTCCTGGGAGGCTGAAAGGCAGCGAGAGGCCTCAGAGAAAAGAAAAACAATTCTTGTCTCATTTGCTTCTCCTGTGTTGTGCCCATGTGGAATGTGTTTGGAGATTGTTTACCCACAGGTGATTGCTTGACTGGAGTTGTTTTGATTCTCTTGCCAATTATGGCCAAACTGTGTCGGGGCTCTGGAAAGAGTCACAAGTTTTCATTATTATCTTTTAAGCATTCAGTAAGGAGCTTTTCTGTATTCTTTAGTATAATTTAGTATAGTATTCTTTAATATAATATAGTATAATAAAGTAATAAATTAGCCTTCTGAGAAAATGGAGATGCTTTGCTCTTCCCTGCCATAGGGCTTGCCATGAATTTACAATACCTTTGTGGTGGGTGACAACATTTGGGGTCTTTGTGTACACTGTCCACACTTCTCTCCCTTGTGATTTTCACTGATGGGCGTTTTCATTTGTCCTAAGGTAAGAACACCAGGCAGGAACTGGAGGAGTGCCCAGCTGGCCCAACCTCCAGCAGCATTTTACCCCCTTTTGCAGGCTGATGTGCACCACAGTCAGTGGCAATAATCACAATTTCCCCCATGCTGGAATGCACTCAGCTCCCTGGCAGGAGGGTGCAGCCAGGTGGGCACTGGCCTCTTCTTCCAGGTAACCAGGGACAGGACAAGAGGACAGAGTCTGAAGCTGTGCCAGGGGAGGTTTAGCTTGGACATTAGGAAGAACTTCTTCACAGAAAGGATGATTAGACATTGGAACAGACTTCCCAGGAGTCCCTGTCCCTGGAGATGTTTAAGGAAAGACTGGATGCAGTGCCATGGTCTGACTGACACATTGGTGTTCAGTCACAGATTGGATCTGATGATCCCAGAGGTCTTTTCCAACCTGATTGTTCCTGGGATTCTGTGATTATGCAAGCAATCACACAGTTCCTCCTGCATTCTTTTCTTAGGACACCTAGGTGTTCTCATCTTAGGACAAATCACAATGCCCAGCAGACACAAGGGGAAGGGAGAGGGTGTGTGTGGAAGGGAAGGAAGCACAAGAAGACATGAGTATCTTTTGTTGCTGCTGCACTTTTCTTCAAACTCCCCCTACCCTGGGTCAATGAAGAGAGAGGGAAACATGAGTTTCTCTCAGTTACACTCAGGCTCCCAACACCTCTTACTCTGCTGCACCAGGGCATGGCTGGATACCTCTATCAAGTTGTAAAACAGTGGCTCTCCCAGATCTTGGGAAGGAAAAACAGTTCTCCATCACTATCATTACTTGAAGAAAGTAGGGAAGCACCAGCCCCTGCTCTCTGCTGCTGGAGAAATAAAGCAGGAGGATGCCAAGGAACAGATCCCAGATCAGAACAGTTCAGATAATCACCATGACTGAGGAGGTACCAGTTTGCCCACTGAGAGCTGAGGTCCTGCTCAGCAGCAAAGCCAGCAGGGCATTTCTCAGGAGGACAAGTCCAATCACAGGAGAAGGGAGGTATCCCGGGATGCACTCCTGTGCTGAGGCTTCTGAACAGCAGCTGTCTGCACCCCAGCTGCATTTCTCTGCTGCCTAGTCGAGGGTTAGAGTTACCACAGAGCACAGAGAGCCAACACTTTAATTTCAAGCATCTCTCCCTAGAATTGCACCCAAATTCAAGAGCATGAATTGAAAAGCGTGTTTAAAAACATTAAAAAGATTTGCAAATTAAGTGAGAAACAAACCCAGCACTGCTTGGAGAGGCTTTTTCTTACATTACAGAATTCTACCCCAACCTTTTTCAACAGATATGTAAAATCCTTTTTTTTTTTTTTTTCCTTTTTCACTGTTATTATTGACTGGCCACTTAATGCATGGCTGAGCAATTATGGGGCCACAGACCCTGGGAACTGGCAAAAATGGATGTATCAGAGATCACCTTTCTGCAATCCAGATCCTTGTATGGAGCTCCTGTGTATCAACCACTCCTTCACCAGACCCAGGAGCAGTTTATGAGAGCTGCAAATAAGCAGATTACTGCTGCAGGGATACTGCTTTCCTTCCCATTCTCCCCTCACAGGTAGGAAGAAGATTATTCATGCATAAACTTCATCAGTGGGAAATCCTTTGACTCTGTTTAGTCTCAGTCAGAAAGTAAATCAGTGCATGAGCTCTGTAATTGGCTCATGCCAAAAACACAGCAGAGTTGTCAATTCCTGATGGGAGATTTATCCTTCTGCACTCCAGACAGGTGTCCCTGACAGTGCTGCATGATGATGACAAACACCTTCCAAGCTGGGCACCTTGCACTCCTGTAGGGGTAACAGTGTGCTGTGGCTGTGCTGCCCCAGGATCCCATCCCATTTGTAACACTACCAAGCAAGGAACATCTGCTCTCCCTGTGTATACTGGATCAGCTTACTGCCCCTTAACAGCAGCTCTGGAAGTGATTCCATGCCTTCATCTGTTCCACAGACATTTCCTGTGGTAGCAAAGCTGTCCTGGTGCTTGGACTGGTTCATGAATGCAATCTATGCAGGGGCATAAGAAGTACTATCCATTCTTCCAGCTCCTGAGCAGCAGGAAACAGGATTCATGAGACTGTCCTTGCAAGAGACAAAATCTTTGTAACCAGCAATGAGAGATTCTCCCCCCACCCCCCCACCCCAAAACATTGCATTAACCCCTGGCTTTAGTCTGAATTTAAAAATGATGCAAGTCCAGTTCATTCAGGCACCATCACTTGCTCCTGGGAACTCAGGCAGGCTGCTTCTTGGGAAAAGGAATTTATTACTGCTTGTACACATTTGCAGGTCAGCACGAGATGGGCAGAACTCAATTTCAAGCTAGTCAGTAAAGGCTAAGATTAGTCAAAAGGAAATTGACCTAGGCTTAGGGTTCTACAAATGAAAATGTCAACTGTATCTGGAAACCAAAGAAAGCTGATGAGCCATATCTCAAGATGACTTGAAGGTCTCCAGAAAGAACTGGACACTTCTGTTCCTTCATTCTTCTACTTAATCAGTAAGAGGTGTGAGATCCAAAAAAACCCCAAATTAAACTAAGAGATTATACTTAAAAGCAACTATGTAATAGAACAAATTAAAAGTAGAGGATGAGGACAGAGAGAGATTGATTGCTAATTCCTTGAGAATGTTTCTAAGGAAGCTCATCATTCAATTCATCTTAAGTAACACCATATCTTAATCACTGCCAGTAATGGAAAAGAGCCTTCTCAGCCTCATGCAGCACTTTATTTTTTCAATTTGTCAAAGTCACTTCAACTATTAGATCATTCTTATGGCTTTTAATATCAAAGTCCTCATTGACCTGAATGGGTCCTGACTGTGGAGACTTACTCCTGGCAAATATCAAGTAAGAAATTCTGAAAATTTTACAAGTTTGTTAGGGTTTCTTTGTCTTGCTAGTAACACCAAAGGGCTGGCTCATGATTTGTTGGGACTGATAATTCTGTCCAAGTTAGCCCTTAAAGACTGAGACTTCAGGAACATGAATTACTTGACAGAGTAAAATGCTGACCTCTCTTGCAGAAGCTGAGTAGAGACAATTGACAGATACAGTTGAGGAAATGTCCAACTCTTCAAACACGGATCCTACTCTCATTTCAGTCAGTTTGGAGAGAACTGACTAGCCCATGCACTGTCATTCATTGCTCTAAACCAATGTGGAGTGCACGGTTAGTGGCAATAAAAAATATTTGGGCTTTTAAAATCACTTTTTTCCAAGTCTGGGCATACTTCATGCCCATTGAAAAAAAGCTTCTTTTATAAGCAGTAGTTCTCTCTCAGACTCTCAAAGAACTGTCAACAAATATTCTCAAGAAGACTGTCTCCTGTGATGAGCCAGGCAACATGTCTTCTGCATCTAAATGAAAGAGACTAAAAATTGCAGTTGAGGTATGAGGCATGACTCCCCTGAAGCCAGAATTCCAAATAACGTATTTTCTGTGGAGGCAGAGCACAAGCTCTACTTGTGCTATACATCTTCTTTGCTACCACAAATACATTGTTTGAAGAATTAAAATAAAATTATTAAAATTAAGAGGTTTGAAAAAATAAAATAAAGGATTGCAGTTTAAATACACACCAGCAAATTGCATTGGATCAAATTATCTCTCATCTTGCTTGATAGTCAGTTTAACAGGAATTCACTTTCAAACTAATATATCCTAGGTCATGGTTCACAGATGCAGCTGAGACTGTCAGACATTTACAGTTTTCCATGGAGAATTTTTTTTCTGACAGGACTACAGGATTTGGCCTGGACTACACCTGTCAAAAACATTTTACCACTTTTCAACGAATCAAATATTACAATGTAAGCAGTTGTACATCCACTTAGTTTTACATACAAAGCGTGTTGCTGGGTGTCATAGGTTCATTCTTTCTTCTTTTTTTGGCTTCCTTGGGGTTTTGTTCAGTATTGTTGACACAGTTGCAACTCACAAAATATATTAGGGACATTTGAAATGCAGAAAAGAGAGACTTCATTCCATACATTTTTAGGCAGCCTTTTATTTTTTTCCCTCTTTATGTTAAAATTACTGCATTCCTCATCTGTCACTATCATCCAGTCCTTTTATGTTCCTCATGTAAGAATTCCCAATGTACTTCCAGTGCCTGCAGGCTTCTTTTGGGAGTGTTCAGACCTCCTCCTCCTGTACAAGTGAGCGTGCGTCATACACAGGCTTTACCAAGCTAAATAAGAAAACAGAAACATCTCCTCAAAGCCTCGTGGCAGAAGTGCTGGAACCAAAAAAAAAAATGATGGAGGTGGAGAGGCTGAAGAAAGCAGCATTTGGAAAACTATCCATAAAAGACTGTACAGCTTGTTACTGTTAAAACTTGCAGAAATGAACTACTACCTATTTTTTCATTTGTTTCAAATTAAGGCTCAGAAAGAGAACACAGTTCTGCCAGCATCAGAGGCTCCCAACTACCATGCCTTCAATGCACTGGGGGTTTTTTTCCACATTTAATATGAATAAAAGCTTGGGCTTCCATGCTAACATGCTGCCTAGGGATGCACAGAATGCCCCCTGTATAGTCCAGGTACAGCTGTAACACCTCAGTACCTCAGAGGAGTCCCTGACCTGCTGGAAATGTGACACTCAGGGAGGAGAAGGACCCAAACTGTGTGTGACAATTCTCTCAGAGCTGAGAGCAGGGCTGCTATCTCTGCTCCGTGTATGGCAGCACTGCAGAAAGCAAACAGAAAGTGTTATGATGCATGAGAGTAACACTGAAATGATTATTTAACAGCTACTTTAGCACTGATTGCTTTGTTCTTTCTTCTTGTTCTCCCGCTATTGAAATAAACAAAACAAACAAAACAAGAAGTCAAGCAGAAACAAGGACTTTAGAGGTAATTAAGAAATCCTTCTAAGTGAAGCTAACATCTGTTTTCTGGACAGGAGATAATATGTTAAAGGAGATAACATGTTAAAGAACACAAAAAGATACTTGATCTTGCAATGTGTGAACAAAATGACAGTTTATGAAAAGCTGCAAATTTAAAGGCAAAATATCTCTGCACCCCCAAGACTCAAGTAAGCTAGGGAAATTACTTCTGCAAAATTTAGCTGAGTCCACTCACACTGTGCAATTTTAATAAACCAACTGAACTTTTCCATAATTGAGAATTTTTAGAAAGATCTTCTGCTTGGCTGCTGGAAGTGCTCCACTGCTCCAACTCCAATTCATGTAATCCTACATGAATTAAATTTTAATTCTTCATAGCCCATGTTGTGTAAATAAATAATTTAACACCTTTCAACTCATCCAATATTACAATGTAAGAACATTTCTTCCTGACTGCGAGAGACTGGGATGTTAATAGTTAATGACTGAAACAATTTCCCATTTGTGGGAAATGTTAATAGTTAATGACTGAAACAATTTCCCATTCTCCCTGTGGGGCAGGGAGTGACTTTTGGGGTGAGCCTCTGGTTCCCATAAGACCAAGGGTGTGAGCACCCAGCACCAAGGGCTACAAGCCAGGCCTTCAGCCAGGTAAGATCCTGCAAGGTGGGATGGTGCTTTATATCATGCCAGTTGTCCTCCCTTTTTATCATGCAGTTGTAAAACTCCCACTGCTAACCCAGGGAAAGGTCCTGAGGGTGTTCATCCCCTCTGAGGGAGCATAACTGGCTCGAATGGGTTGGTGTGAGAGGCAAGAAGGGCTCTTAAACCATCAAAGACCCCCAAAGCACCTCCAGGCTCATTTCTGAGGTTTCCCCCCAAAGGACTGAAAGTTCCCCCTCTAAGGAAGGTACTTGGGCATTCTCATCAAGCCTAAGCATACATTAACCCATTGAACTTTGTGTTTTGGGGGCTTCCCCCACCCCCAGTGCATCAAGACTGTGACCATCACTTTGACCAATGGAAACCAAAATTGCATCAAGTCTCACTGCAGGATTCATTAGTGGGATATCTTTCTACTCTTATGCTTTTTTCTTTTCCCTCACACATTCACTTGAGTGTTATTTTAATGTTTTTATATTGCTGTATTACTAAAGATAATGGTAACCAAAATTATTATTTTATGGCCACATACCTGCTCTCCTTTGCAACCAAACTGTTCCAAAATAAACCCTAGGTATATATATTTACAGACACCAATCATTCAGTGTTGTTTCATTCTAATCTGCCCCAAGGGATCTATTAACAAGAAGCTGGGTTACTCCTGCCTCCAGGGATGGGTCACAACACTGCCAGATGTTGCAAGGCCAAGTCCCAGAATGAACTCCCAGAAGTTAGCCAATCAATTCTGGAAGAAAAATGAACCCTTGTGTTTCAGAGCATAAAGCCACTCCTTAAGGAAAGCAGGTTAGGCATGTTACAGACAACACATTTCAGAAGCACTTTCCACAGACATTGTGTAGCTGAGTCATCTAGCACTGGTACAAGACATTAAACCAGATGGAGCACTAGAAACAAATCTTGAAGGAGAAAGATTTGTTTATACACTATAGTGCTCCTCACTGCAATCAAGTGGAAGCATCCAACTGTCCATGCTGTGCTGTGTGTGAAACAGTTTGAAAACTGTTATTTAAACCTGTTGTGCAGTTACTGTGCCTCTGCCATGCTGCAAGCAACAGTTTCATCCCTTGCTGCCACTTCAGGTGACAAAGACAGCGTGTGGGGCACTTCCCTGAGGCTGTGCTCTGAGGAATGTTCGAGTATTAAATGGGAGTAATTTCAATCAGAGGTGCAATGAGATGCTCCAGCCATCAGCACACTCTGCTGAGAGGCATCAGCTTAAATCACTGCCCCGTGTCAGAAAAGGAAGGGAGGGGAATTTGAATTGCCAGGTCTGTGATGAAATCTCAAGGTTATAACATTTAAAAAGGAAGACCCCCACTTGTACTGTAATTTGCTCAGAGCCACTTGGTCTCAACATCTGTAAGGGTGACAAGAGGTGAACACATTCTGCCCTTGCTACTGGGAAAAGATGTGATGCCAAATTTGCTTTTACTCTGCAGCAGGTCAGACCCTTGGGGCTCTGTGAGATGAGCCTTTCCAGCAAACTGGGAGGGATGAGCTATGTGGGATGTGCTCCCCAGCTTTACAGCCTCCTTCAGAGGATGTAGAGATGAGTTATGGCAGGTGAGATGGAGAGCAAACTGCCACTACCTGTGGGAAAACTGGAAGGAGTTGCATAAATACCAAGGAGAAAAGACTGCACTATAAATCTGTACCAGAGCTCCACAGATGGTGAGTGATGTAGCTGCTGGCCTATGAATTTTGGCATGGCTTATGTGACCCCCAACACAGCACTCTCAGGATTTGCATGCCTATCAAAAGATGCCCAGAAGATTTCCAGGGCAAAAATCAGGTGCCTTGGACATTTAAGCAAATCCAACCTTATTCACCAGCCCAGGAAAGTTTTAATCACAAAACTTTGATATTTTGGAATCCCAGGTGAGTTTTAGGCAATGGAAAGACCAGAGGATTCACAGAGAGTGAACACATGATATGTTGGATGGTACAGCTGTGTAAGGAGTCCAAAATGGCACTGACCTTGTGGATGCCATATGTTGTGATAATGAGAACTTATCCAGTTCTCATGATCATGGCTTTTCTTTGATATCAGCTGTTCACTCCCATGGAGTGAACATAAATGCAAAGGAATGCAAGGATAATTTACATTAAAGGAAATGCTGAACTCTGATGTACTCAGGCCTTGTCATGTCCAGCTTACTTGAATCTCACTTTCTTCCTAGCATACAGGATAGGTATTACAGGTATTTCTTCACAGATACATGTGCTTACACTAAAAAATAAACTTTGTTTTAGCTCAGTTTTTAATCTCTCGAGCTGTTCTCATACTTTCCCTCTGCCTGTGCATAATGTCTGGCACTTGCTTCAGTTTAAATGCCAAAGCAATTCTTATCCAGATATCTGCCTCTTCTGGATCATTAATGAGTATAATAAGGCTGGTTGCTACATCAGTCCCTTATTAGTACTTATGATTAGCTTTGCTTGTGGTTCTTCCAGCCAAATCCAAATCCACAATGTCCCATCCAAGCCAGCATGAATTAAGTTTTCAAAGAAGATTATCTTTGACACTGCGTCAAAAGATCTATTCAAATGTAAACAAGGTATTGGCTACTTTCATCAGCCACTAATTTTATGATTCTGTTGTTTACAACAAGTGATCCTGCTTGTCTCAAAAGACTTCTTTATTCCATGCCATGCTGCTTTATATGCACAGTTCTACTATGCAGATGTATGGAAGTATGTCTAAATATTTGCTGCTGAAGAACAATGTGGCTACCTGTGAAATTAGTTAAATAAGGTAAAGGACACAACAGCATAATTCAGTGGCTAACTAAGGCATAAATTAGTCACTTCAAAGTAGCACCAGCACTGCTTTCAAGCAGGGGGAATTCTAGATAACTCCATGCTGGCATCATGCCACTTTTACTTTGTGTGATGATCTGCAATTTGTGCCATGCCAATAATCCACTGAATAGAAATATCAACTTAAGCTACAGGAAGAATGCTGACAACATAATGCAGGAAAACCAGATGAAGGTGATCAAGTCCTCTGAGTCATCTGAATTTTACTCTATCCTTAGACTGTGGTAGCAGCCTGATGTAGTAAAAATCCTGATGTTCTGTGTGTGGCTCCCAGATACTCCAGGGCACATCGACAAGATGGCTCTGAAGCAAAGGACAGTAACAAAAGAGTTTCCAGGGGCATGCAGTGCCATTAGTGTTGCCTGGAAATATGCCCACAACTCCAAACACAATCCAAGTCATATTTCAAATACAGACAGTCACTTATAATTCAACACTGCCACATTTCAAGGGCAGAGTAAGAGTCATGGGATTTATTTGAGGAAGTGTGGAGTACTGTGCTCTTTAAAATGTAGCCTACTTGGTGAGTAATGGGATTACTATCTGTACTCTCTTCCTAGTTGCAAGATTGCCATTTGGTGCTATAATAGAATTAGGAACATTTTATCTCTCTTCCCTTTGTGCTACTTTTTCTCAGTTCTCAGTAAACCAAGCAGACTTTAGACAAAAGAGATTGCTGTGTCAGAAGGCACAGTTTAGATTACTCTTAGAGTTCAAACCTCACACAGAAAGGAGGAAGAATAAGAGCCATGAGACAAATCACACCACTGCCAACAGTAATAAAGAAATATTCACAGCACTTGGCCATTAGCTTGCATGTAATTAACTAACAGGAAATACAATTCCTCATGTTACAGATGACACATGGTGCCCTGGGAGTGTGACGATGTTCGCAGGGGTCCCAGGATGAGGGAAGAGATGAGAAAGTTGACTCCATGTTCAGAAGGCTTGATTTATTATTTTATGATATATATTATATTAAAAACTATACTAAAAGAATAGAAGAAAGGATTTCATCAGAAGGCTTGCTAAGAATAGAAAAGGAATGAATAACAAAGGTTTGTCTCTGACCAAGACAGTCTGGACAGCTGGACTGTGATTGGCCATTAATTAGAAGCAACCAGATGAGACCAATCACAGATTCCCCTGTTGCATTCCACAGCAGCAGATAAGAATTGTTTACAGTTTGTTCCTGAGGCCTCTCAGCTTCTCAGGAGGGAAAAATCCTAAGGAAAGGATTTTTCATAAAACATTTCAGTGACACTGGGAGCACTCAATGCCATCTTCTCTTTTGCTGGATTTGTCATTTTACATGATTGTTCTGTGCAGCCCCACAGGAGGAACTCAGCAAAGTGAGACAGGAGGGCCCCACACAGCTATTTCTGGACCTACAGATCACAAAGTGTGTTTTCAAAGGCAACCTTGTTAAGTCAAAATAAATGTATTTAAAACTCTTTACCAGATGCCTTTCATGCCCTATTTTGTGTGCTTAATATTCTGATGCCCTTGGAATAAAACAGCTTCACTTCAAGGGCCTGGAAGGACACTGAAGTCTTCTGATGTCCGTCATGCAGAATTTGAAAGAGGTTCCACAAAAATAACAACATAAGAACCTCCCTCATAGCCCCCATCCTTGAGGGGTGTCCTGGCTATCTGCAGACACTGGAAAGAATGTTTTATCATCCCCTGGCCTGTAATTCAGCCTGCAGAAAAAGGTTTTTGTCTTTTTCCCCTGCTGCATCTGTGGCTGCTCACACATCACACAGGAGAGGGAACTCTCCCCCTCCACTGGCAAACAGCACCTGAGGGGTCTGATTAACTCAGTCAGGAGATAATGTTCCTGCAGTGCAGGGCCACAAGCACTTTTAGGGTATTTTTTGTCTTCTTTCAATGGTAGGGCATGGTCTACCTCCTACAATCATGCAGGCATTTTCACTGACACTCAGAGCTGCAGGGTTGTGAGGCCCTTGAGAAACCTTTGAGCTGCAGCATGCACTAAACCAGAGAAAAAAGAAATATTTATACCAAAACTTTTCAGATCCACAACCTTCCCAACTACCTGCCAGAACCAGAAATGATTTTGTCAAACCTTAATATTTACCTACTTAGAGAAGATTCTGCCCTTTCTTGGTACAGCAAAGACTGACAAGAAGACCATGGTGCTGATTGGGTCCTTCCGACCCTTCTGAACTTCCCTGCTGGCAACTGCAAGAGAAAAAAACTTGCAATCCTTCATCCATTCAAGGGGAAGTCAGAGGAGGTGGGATGGCATGGTGAGGCTGCTTTTGGGGAAAACAGGCAAAAGGAGCAGGAGCAACCGTGTGCTTTCTATGTACAAATTCCAGGATAGTTCAGCCTGGAGAGGAGAGAGAGGACACAGAGCCAGGATCTTCCTAGCAGTGCCCACTGACAGAAAATTCTACTTAAATATAAAAAGAAAACCTTTTACTGTAAGGGTGGCCAAGCACAGGAACAGGTTGCCTAGGAAAGGCACAGAGCAGAGATATTCAAAGCCAAGTGGGGCCAGCCCTGGGCAATCTGCTCTTGTGGACCCTGCTCTGATCAGGGGGCTGGACCAGAACATCTCCAGAGATGCATTCCAGCTGTGACCATGCTTTGACTCTACAACTGAGCCAAACCCAAATCTGAGTATGCTCATCCACTGTTCAGGTAGATGATGTAGATTTTATTCATTTACATACCCTTAGATTCAAGTCCAAGTTTGACTCAGCTTACCTGTGTGTTGTTTTTCCAAATATTTGTTTTACCAAAATAAGCTAGCAGTCCCACAGTGCTTAGAGAATAAAATCAAAATAGTGCACTCACCCTACAACTCTGTCTATGTTTTGTGTCCTGGATGTGTAGGAGTTAAATTAGCATTATTTCCAGGCATTTTTGGTAGCACAATAGAAGAACATGTATGGATGAAAATGGGAGCCTGGCATAAGAAAGCTCATGATTGATTCAGCTCTGCAAGACCAAAGACAAACAAATCAATATTTATTTAAAGAGCCTGAACAAGTTTCATTTTCTGTTCTGCTGCAAAGAATTTTCCCCAAGTTCATATTTGACCAACTTAGCTCTGATCAAATTTGAACAGCTCCATGTGGAGTGTGTATCTTGCAGTCCATTGCTATTATAACTGGAATTTTGACTACTTAATCACTGGCTCAGTCCCAGAAAACTAAAGCAAGTATAGCATTAGCCATTTCACAGATGGCAAAGAAGAGACAACACTGAGCTTTATCTTCACATTAGCAACTAAAGTAAATCACAAGAACAGACTAAATTTAACCTCCAAACACTTCAGATTTCACTTACTCCTTGGTTTCTAATGCAGACAAAATAACTGACTTAATACAGCCCTCTCAAATAGGTTGTTCCAAGTGTACTTCCACAAAAGAACTCTCATCACTTCACAGATGTCCCCTGGATATGTACTGGCACACCTCAAGGTACAACACAGAATGACATATTCCCAGTTTTATTCAGGGAACAAAGGAAAAGAGATTCTCTAGTTGGCATTAATGACACAAAGCTCCTTCAGGTGAAGCAGCTTCTAATCTTGCATATCTCAGCACAGCTCAATGATCCCCTGTCACCACATGACCCCTACCTACTTCACTTGTTCAGAGACTTTTCCTGAAGAATACCTGTCCATGAGCTGCAGCCCATTAAAAAGCTGCTGGATAATGGCAGGTCATGAGCTGGAGGTGAGTCAGTGTCAGGCTGCTGTGAGATGCAAACACCCTACTCAGCTGTGTATATGGGAAAAAGACCTGGAAGAAACAGAGAAAGGCCTTTGCCAGAACCATGTGTCCAACTTCTGGCCCTCTTCAGGAAAGGCTGGAGGGAGACTGGCAGAGTGCAATGGGAATGACCAGAGATATAGGAAACATGAAACACATGGGAAGATTGGAAGGATTAGGGTTGTTTAGAGAAGAAAAAGAAATAAGGGTAAAAATTGTAACAGTCTTGAAATTATAATATAAAGAGCTTCTGCAGAGAGGAACAGAGTTTCTTGCTATTTCTCATTGGAAAGGACAAGGAAATCAGACTTAAATTACAGCAAGATTCAGATTAGTCATTAGGCTGGACTTTCTCACAAAGCAGTGTGTCAGACATCCAGGGCAGACTGCAGATCCCTCACCACTGACTGGGGGTATGAAGAGTAAGTCAGGGAGGGGCTGTAAGGAATGACAGGCACAGGTACACCTTCCTGTGGGCTAGATGGCAGCCTAAATTACCTCTCAAGGTCCCTGTCAGCTCTCTGATTGTGGTAGGATATTATTTGGTTGTCAGGACTGAGACAAACTGCAGAATGCCACCAGTATGAAATAAGCAATAATTACCATTTCTAATTCTGTGCTGACCCACCAGCACAGAGCTGCTTTGTCCTGTGCTGCTTCTAGACCCAGGCCCACACACTTTTAAAAGCAGCCTTCATTTAAGAGCAGCCTAAATATGATCAGAATATCCCAAATTTATAATCCTCAACCATGTTAACATTGTACCAATGAGGGACTGGAAGCAGCCTGTGAAGATTAGCCACACAAAATAACTAAATGCCTTGGACAGATAGAAGGTATATTTATCTGCCACATTCTTTTTCCTGCCAGATAATTCAATGCTATCAGACATTCCTTCCATCTCACTCACGATCCACTGCTCTTCAAGAAGAGATACCAAGCCATTAAAATGAAGAATTCAGGAATGCTGATCTACTGCAAAAATAGATTTATGGTTCCTCTCTCAGACATCAAAATACACTGAGCTGAGAAACACCAAATGACTCAGCCACAGCTTGGACTGCTATTAAAATACTTTTTGATCCTGTTTGCCTAAAATGAAGCAGCTATTTTAATTATTTTGCCTTGGTACTCCAGCTCAGTAACTATCAATTGAAAATAAGCCTACAACATAGATAAGAAATAACTGGTTTTGACAGGATATTGTCCCTGAACTCTTCTGTAATGGAGTGGACAGAAGGTTACACAACATCACTCAGTACTTAATCTCATGCTTGTCAATGGTCAAAGAACTCCCTGCCATGACAGACACAAAGACATGTTTTGACAGATCATCTCATCAAAAACAGTGACCTGATTGCATATCTCAAATTCAGTTTTTTTTTTAAAAAAGGGTAGAATAGAGAAGTTGGATGACAGCAGGACCATGGGACTTGCCCATTTCAATTGATCCTCTCAACAGAGCTTCAGTACTGCTCAGAGGAAAAGCTGAGAACATGCTCTGCAATCTTTACCCAGCCTGCCAATGGGGCTCTAGGTTGATTTTAAGACTGTCCAGCTGAATTAACAGAGAAAAGTAGGATCTACTGATTTAATGGAGGTGAGACAAAAGACGAGGATCTTTTTTAGATCTGCACCCTGACAGTTGTGGTACATAGCTGTGCTACATCTTTATGTAAAAATCTAATGTTCAAAAAATGTATATTAAACGGCTACAGAGGAACTTACAGCTTACTTTCATCCCTCCATTTCTGTGCTGTGAAGTGCTGAGGATGCTAACAACAATTTACAGAGTAATTGTTGTTAGCCTGGTGCTCTTTCCTTTCTCCCTGGAGCAGCTCAGTCCTTCATAGTCCTGCTTCTTTAGCCTGGTACCACAGGAAAGTTTACTAACAGCATCACTGTTTAGGTCACACACTGATTTATAGCATTATATGCATGTAACAGGAAAATGTCAGTGTCAGAAGTACAGCAGTGTTCATGAAAAAGCCTTTATTTGCTTCCAGACATCAGTAGTTGTCTCAGTTATTCCTTAAAGAAAATCTAACACATAAGGCTGTGCTCTGATGTGCAAGCACTGAATGTGATGACAGCTATTTCTGTAAATGCATGAGTGTATGCAAAGAGAATATGGGGACAGAATGGATGACAAACAAAAAACAAGCAGACAAAAGGAGTAATTTTCCCCAACAAAATGTAGCTTACTCCTCTGTCTGTCCTCTTCTCTCTGTGTTTACTGTTCTGTTGAAACTTTTACCTTCTTCTAAATTGATTACATTGGCCATCAGATCTCCACCAGTCTGTCAAAGAACCTGATTTTAGTTTTAAATCTCCCCTGCTTTGGGGACTACGTAATTTCTTTCCTTTTTGCCTTCATCCTTGAGTTTTGCATCCCCTCCACCTTTCATTTTTTTGCCAGCAATTAATTTTTTTGCTTTTAAAATAATTTTTAAATTGTCTCTTTCTTTGCCTCTCTGTTCAGCCTCTGTCAAATGTCATTTTCCCCATGCCTGCCTGTCTGCTCCCACACATTCCAGCACATAAGCATGTTTGATATGCACACTCTTCCTTTCTGCTGTGTCATCCAGTGCTACCTGTGAGTTAACACAGTTAACTGTGGATTTTGGTCCTGTCTAAGAACCAGGGGGCGGAAACATCAATGTCAAATATTCCTACCTGTAGAAACACAGCATGGTAATAAAGTTCTTTGGTGCACACATAAAACACAACACACAAAAATCTGAAAACCCTTTAAGATTTAAGGACCCCGTGCCACCAAAGTGACCCCAAGGAAGTAATGCTTTGAAGAACAGCAGCTCCCAGCCAGCCCTGCACCCTGTGCCAGAGAGATCCCCTGCTCCTCTGCTTCAAACACTGATGGCTCCAGATGCTCCCAGAGGTTCAGACACCAGACACACTCCACAGGTGCAAGGAACTGCCCAGCACCTCTCCACCAGCAAGCCCTCACTGCAGCTCCTGTGTTCTGCTCCCACCTCCAAGGCAGAGGCAGCACTGCAGAGGGCAGGGACACTGCCTGGAACACCTCTGCTCCCAAACTGCACCCACAAACTCCAAAGGGTGACCTCAAAGCTCTCCATAGGGATAATGAGGAAGGTGACTGAACTAAAAAAGTTTAAGAGTTAAATGCTGGCATATGAAATTTAAAGGAGTCAGGAGAAGGATGGAGAAGTAGAAACCAGTTCTGGATACAAGAGATGCATTGCATAAATAGATGTTCTCTTTTTTTTTTTTTTTTTTGGTTAAAATCCCTTATTATAACATCAGTATTACTTCTTGGGCTGCTTTTTCAGCAGAAAGATGCTGCTGCATAGGCAAATGTTCTTCCAACAGCACAAAGAGGTACAGAGATACAGCACTGCTTTTGTACAGAACTGCCTTTTTAATACCACTCTTCAGCTCTAAGCGGTTGAAATCCATATTTCTGCAGCAGAATACATAACTTATGTCACTAAACTTGTGTCAATCAAACCTCCAATTCCAGCAGGATCCAGTCTGTATTACAGTGCTTTTTTGCTGGATGGTAAACAGTGCACTTGAAATTCAACATTTTGTACCTCCAGTTTTCTATTTTGACTCTATAGCTGAATATTCAGAGTCCTCTGCATTGAACTGAATCCAGCTATTATCAAGATGTCCCCATCTCTCACTCGGAAGGCTGTTAAAATAAAAAGGACTTGCATTGCCTTGTTGAAGAGAAACAGGAAAATTCTGAAATATATACCCAATTTATTTTAGATTCCTTAAAAATAAAAAAATCCAGATTCAAATAATTCCCTTTGTTTTACTGTTTACTTTAGAAAAAGCCGGTTTTCAAATTCTGGTTTAAATTCACCAATTAAAGCAAACTAATGCAAAATTTATCCCCTGTGTGTAATTTTGAAAATTACATGGCTAGGAGACTGTACATTTAAAAGAAGCAGGCTAGGATGAAAAGATTTTATCTTTACTGTTAACTCATTTTAATCCTCTGGCAAAAAAAGAGATCCTGGCTGTGTAGTGGCCTGTGTGAAATGAAATAATGAAATCAGCACAGTGCCAGCCAACACCATATCTGACTTTTAAAACACCACAACGTTTCACATAAACTGACAAATTCTTCCACAGAGAGATAGGACTTTAATGGTCACAGTGGAGGAATGAAATCTCACCTCAAAGGCCAACCCTCCCTGTTCAGGCACAGGTGAGAATTAAAGCCTGACACGGGGATTCTGCACTACAGCACTTGGAGGAGCATCAGTTTTGAGGGTATTTTGCAGAGCTCTCTTCAAAGATCTTTAATCTGTATGTCTTTCAGAAACACTATGTTCAGCATTAATACATTCCACATTGCAAATGAACATGTTCTAGGCAGGACTCAGGAAGATTCTTCCTCTCACACTTTCCATTTTTTCCTAAGAGATTGAAAAAAAAGGAAAAAGTGGAGCAAAGTAGCCTACAAGAGTCTTTAAACACTCACTGACTATCTGGAGGGAAGGCTATAAGGAACCAATAACATCATCTAGAATTGTCTGAGGAGCTGAAACAAAATAGTTTTCACTTATTTGTATCTTCTCTCCCAGAATATTACAAAACACACACTGGCAGGACCCATCAGGTTCCCCACACTGCTCATCCATCCGTTCCACTGCCTGTTAAAATGACACCTGACACTTCCATGCTCTGGCAGCCAGATCCCAGGCATCCCACAGCAGCTATTCCTGCTTTCTACATAGCAGGTGACTCATTCAGCTTGGTTTGCAATCTCCTGAGGACCAAGACAAAAGAGGCTCTGGTGACAGACAGCAGCCAGGATAAGAATGGTTCTCAGTAGGGCCCTACACTCAAGGAGGTTCTGCTGGAAAGACCATGGCCCTTTCTGGGCAGGCCCTGGCAGAATATCAGACTTGTGCACACTCTGACAGGATAACACCCCTGGACATGACACCAAGTCATGACCTAGCACGGGCTGGAAAAGGAAAACTGAGATGCCCCTCTGCCAGAGAGACAGGAACCACTGTGGCACTGGAGAGCCTCTACAGGCTCTCAAGTCTCCCAGTGCCTCAGTCCCTGAGCAAGCAGCTTTGGCTACACTGCTGCCAGTGTGCTGGTTCACCTTGTCACCTCTCAGGGGGTCCCCAAAGCCTTTTGAAAGCAGGGTTTCCAAGGAAATCTCAGCCCCAGGCTGTGCCAAATGCTGCCCTGTCTCTCTACAGACACCACTGCTGTCTGCGCTGCTGCTGCTGCAACCCTGAGCCAGTGGAAGTCAGTGGAGCCCATCCACAGAGTCAGTTATTAAAAGATAACCCAAGCTGTGCTAAAAGGCAGCAACATCTTTAGCAGATGGTAATACAAGGAGCCACTTGAACTTCTGTACCTTTCCCATCATCTGACAGTTACATTGCCAGAAGGGAGTGCATCGACCCAGGCACACCATGCTCCATCAACCACGAAATGGGACTGAAGCATCAGGGAGAAAAACTGAGGAGAGGGTAAGATAACATCCAAACAGAGGGATGGGACCACCATTTTAATGGTGTCTTACTGCTGTTTCCCCAAGCAAACAGAGAGTGAGTGAAGGTAATTAAAAGCAGGACTGACAGATTTCCCCAAGGACACACAATGAACCAACACTACAAGCATTAGAAAAAGATGTACTTAAGAGAGAATAAAACAATTTTTCCCCCCTGAATGGTGAAAACACAGCAGTTAAGGACAGATAAAGTACACACACCTTATATAAATGACACACTGTTTCTGCCAAAACAATATTTTACCTATCTCTGTCTGGGAAGCACTGACTGCAATATAATGGAAATTAAAGGGATGAAAATAAACATCTTTCCTAATGCACAGTGCATCATGAAAGTCAAATCCTGTTAAGCCTTGACTGTTGAAGTAATCCTTACTCATGCAAAAAATCCCAATTAATTAATCAGGGAAAAATGCTGTATTAGCCTAAAAATCTGAAAACCAGCTGAATGCAAATGCCTTCTTCACATGAGGTCAGTGTTATCCAACAGACTGCATCCTTCAGGACAGTCCATTAACTTCATGAAGAACATGTGGAGCTTAAAGACACCAGGACTCTTTAGCAAGAAATTGAAGTATTGGGGCACAGCAGCTGAGCTAAACGCATGTCTGCTGAAATAAAGCTGTCACCTTTCATCCCTGCTAAGATTAAACAAAAAACAAATACAAGACATAAATCATAAAATTCCTTCAAAAGGCTTTTTTCAAGGACAAGTGATTTCTCGTTTGTAGGTCACCATTTGACTCCTTCAGAGGAAAAAACCATGCGGGCAGCAGTGGCTGGGTTTCACCGTAAGGAATGTAATTTCACTTTGTGCTGGAAATATTTGCACAGTGTCCTCAAAAAAAAAAAAAAGAAAAAAAGAAAAAAAAGAACGTGGGTAACAAGAAAACATGCTGCAGGGAGCCATGTGAGGCTGTGCACAATCAAATTACAGGAGGTAGCATTTTCCAGCGGTTCGAATCACAAGATATTGCTTCTATTCTGGGATGTACCTGGCTTACAGTTTGACCTTGGGTAATAAATGACATGCACTCTCTCTGGGCATCCCTTTCTTCATTTGTAAAAAGATGCAAGGTTTGGTCTGGCAATGTACTAATTAAAATAATTCTGTACTAGGCTGGGAATATTTATCGAAGGGCACAAATTTTGCTCAAGCTTGAGTACATATAGACTAGAAATCATAATTCTCCTCACAAAGAAGCAAAGTATTTCAGTTGCAAGTTTTTAAAATATTTGTTAAATTAAAACAATTTATTTGATTTTATTAATGATTAGTGGTGATTAATCTTGCACGATGCATTTAAAATTACAGTGTATTTGTAAGAGAAGAAATAATACTATAGAAGGACATTAGCTTACCAATGAAAATATCAGCAAGGGGTCACAGGATATGTTTTATGGGCAAAACAGCAATTAACCCACCTGCTAAATAGATTCCACAGTAAGTGCACACCTGTGCTTTTCTGAGGGGATGTGTAACTCTTTACAGCTCCCTTTAGTACAATCTGTCACCAAGCAAGCAAATAGAGGAGAGCTCTCCCACTGCTCACGCTGCCTGTGAGAGGTGACTGCACCCACTCTCCCAACTGTTCAGCAATTGGGATGTAAGGCAAATGGAAATAGCATTAAATAAAGCAGTAGAGTGCAGAGTGACACCTCCTTCTGCTGGAATGTCACATCATAAGCACTGACATGGGTGTTGGACACACTCCCCCAGTGAAAACTGAACCAAGAGGGATGGCTTCTTTCTCCATGAGAAACCATCCCTTCAGGTAGGCACTGCTGCACAATGGATTGTGACATGTCTACAAAACTTTCCTGTCATGGGAAAGACTACCAAATGAAAAATTTGGTTACATTATGGTTACAAATAACATAAAAATGTTTATGGCTATGATTGTCAGACAATCCTGCACAAAGAAACAGCAGGTTTGGTATGCTACTTGAAATACTTAGTGTGGTTAGGAATTCTAGTTCAAGGCAATCACAGAATTTAACATTCTTCCTGGCTTCTCTGGATACCCTCGAGCCTCCTGAGACCTCCATTAAGTGAATCTCCTCAGACTCCAATTGCAGTGACTGGTATTGGATGGGGCAGAGCCACTAGTTTTACATCATTTACTTACTTATAAATAAATCTTGCTTCCTCTCCTGGGAGGGAAGAAAGCCAGAAGCATATGAACTTGCAAATCAGTGATGAACAGAGGAAACACAGATTGGACCTGACAAGAGGACAGGGGGAAAAAAATCTACCAACTGCCCGCTCAGATACCACACTGACCACTTAGTAACAATCACCACAGCAAACACAATCAGTTGCAATAATTATTATGCCATAATCAGTGGAAGCTCTGAACTGTCAGTTGCATTGTACTGACAAAGACAGTGTCCTGGGGTAAAGTCCCGACTACTGAAACCAACAGTATGTTGAACCATAACCACATCTCACTCTCCCAGCAAAAACTCCCAGCTCTCATTCATGAAAAGCACCAAAATACACGGCCAGATTTCTGAAAGTCTGTATGCTGGGGTTAGCGAGACCAAATACCTCTAAAAATCTGGTTCCTTGCTTACAGATTACAGTACAGCACCGCTTAGTATTACAGGGTTCCTCGCTCTGTTTTACTCAATCTGATTTCTTTTCTCACCCACTTCATTTTACGGAAATACTCTTGAAAAGCCCGGGGTGGCTTCTGCCAAACTAATTCACCATCCGGCAGCCAACAGCTGATGCTCTCGGCGCGCCCCGGGATGCAGCGCTCCGCTCCACAGCCGGGACCCCATCCCGCTGCCTCTGGCCAAAGCCGCATCTTTTCATTTCGGGGAGGAGCGCTGAAGAGAAGAGCTCCCAGGGACTCGCTCCCCGGGGGCTCTGAATCTGGCCCCCGAAAGTGCAAGCTGCAGACAGCGGCCGCACCGCCGCATTCCCCTCTAGCACCGAGGGCACCGTCCCGGCCCGGAAAGCCGCCCCCGGCCCGCCCTTACCTCCATGCCCAGCCGCTGCTTCAGCACCAGCGCGGCGCACAGGTACCCGGCGCGGCCCACGAACAGCTCGTCCGAGCCGCACTCGAGGAAGGAGAGCGGGGCGCACACCTCGCTCAGCTCCCTGAACTTGCCCAGCGGCCGCGCGTACTCGGGCAGCCCCAGGGCGCGGTAGACCAGCGCGGCCACCGCGTACACCCCGGCGCCGCCCAGCAGGAAGGCGGCGCGGGTGTCGGCGTCGGCCTCGCCGCATCCCTCCTGGTAGCGCAGGCAGGCGTCCACGACGCGGCGGGCGGCCCGCAGGTACGAGTCCCGCGACGGCGCGAACAGCGGGCACTGCGCGACGTGGTACAGCATGTAGGCCACGCCGGCCACGCCGCCGTATAGCCCGCCCGGGCAGCCGCGGGGGCCGCCCAGGGGCGGCAGCTCCCGCAGGATGCGCTCGATGGTGGCCGTCACCAGCGGCACCGCCGCCTCCCTGTCCGGCGCCGCCGCGGGGCTGCCCGGGTAGTCATCGAAGCGGTTGGCGAAGCAGCGCTGGCTCTCCATCCCCCGCCGGCGCGGCCGCTCTGCGCAGCGGGGAGCGGCGGGCGGGAGCTGCCGGCCGAGGGGGCGGAGGGAGCGCGGGGGAGGCGGGCGGGGAGGCAGCGGAGAGGCGGGCAAGGGGCGCTCCCGCCGCCCGCGGCTGCCGGACGGGGCGGGCGAGGCTCTGCTGCCGAGGCGGGGGCGATGCCGGGGCGAGGATGGTGGGCGATGCCGGCCGGGAGCGATGGGCGATGCCGGCCCGGAGCCCCGGCGGAGCCGGTCCGGGTCCGGCACAGCGCGTTCAGTGCCCGCCCAGAGCCTCTCCCCCGTCGCCGCCCCACCTGCGCTCGGCGAGCGCTTCTCAGTGGCCGGCCCGGGTCTCCGAACACGCGGGGCTGACCCTGTTCTGGTGTCCGGCACCTCCTGCCGTGGGGCTCTTCCTTCACTCAGGGAAGCCGGTGCATCACCTTTGCCCGACCCGGCTGTGCATCCCCGAGAAAAAGGGGTTAATTGGTCTGCTGGAGAGATCCAGGGGCTGGAAGGGTGTCCGGAGAGCTGCTGAGTTATTCCTGGCTGTGGAACGGCCCCTCGGGGGCTGCTGCAGCCAAAGCTGAAGGATGGAGCCAAATCCTAACGAGGACAGCCCGAGGCCAGTTTACGTGGGAAGCTAAGCAAGTCCCCAGCAGACCAGTGGTGGCACAAGGCCATCTTTGGCCCCTTTCCTTCATGCATGAGCCAAGCAGAGCTTAGGAGGAGCAGAAAATTTAGGTCAGTGAATAGATTCTGGTTAAAAGAAAGAAAAGAAAAAAAAGGAAAATCTTGAACTCGAGATTAAGAGCAACTCTTTCATGATACAAATACACAGTTGTCACTTCTGCCCCTGATGATGTGAACTTCTGCACCATAAGTGAATTTCTCATCAAAGACCTTTGACTTATGGGCACCTGGTAATCTCTGGTACTTTGTCTGGACATTCAGCCCCAGTAATTGAGGACCTTTCCAAAGAGAGGTGGAAGGTGCAGCTTGCTGGAGGCTCCAGGCAGTAACCAGCAGCTGGCACAGCAGTAGCAAGCACCAGAGCACGGTCCTTTGGATGTTGAAAGACCTTTCTGAAGTTGTGGCTGGCTTCTCTCAGCTTTGTGCTGGCGACTTGTTTCAGCCAAGTTCCTCCAAGCCTGTGCAGCTCCTCACTTGCACTTTCACACCCTGTTTTTGATTCAACTGATCTGTCCTTTCCTTTTCCTTCTTGTTTATGTGGTTTATGATCTGTTCAGAGATATTTGCTTTCACCCCCTGATTTTGGTTTCTTCACTTTTCTTCAGTGCCATTTTGCCATGTTTCCATTCCAGATACCCTCATACCAGTCTGTGTTTGTACTGTGTTCTTTAAAGCCCCATCTTCTGGCTTATTCACAATTGCACCATGTGTGGTTTCTACCACACAGACCTTGGCAGTCTAGAGCATTGAAAATGTGAAAATGCCCTGCAAATGGCTAGGATATCTCATTCATATGGTATTTTCTGTCCTAAACTGGCTTCTGTTGGTGCCCATTAATAGGGTTGACAGTGTAGCTAAAGATTTTCCAGCAGAATTTCTGTTGGTTCTAGAAAAGTGTATTCCCTAAGTGCCTTTTTAAGTTAAAATTTGTGTGCTTTATTTTTCATTCTGACATAATTTATTTGACATTTTGGGGGTCTTCCTTCATCTATTCAGTCTTCAAATGAAAAAGGCTCTCTCATTTTGAGAACCTCAGCAAAGGGAACTGGATCTCTGCCAGTTTCAGCGGCAATGGATTTAAGAAAAGTACAGATTTTATAAGAAAATGAGCTGAATTAGCAACATTTTTCTACATAAGAGTCAAAAGAGAGTCAGTAATGACATGCCAAGAAGGAAGACCTTCTGTGCTCTGGGGCATCTTCTGTTGAAAGAAAGAGAGCTAAGCAAATGTCACAGAGCAATCAAGCAAGAAATGAGGATGACAGTTTCTGCTGTACTTCTTTTGTATGAGTATTAAACCGCCGAAGCCAAAGGGAGAGATACATTGAAAAAACACATGCTTCTTGTAGCTGCAAACACCCCAAATCTTAAACTGCCCCTGTGTTCATGTACAAAAGTTTCATGCTTTCTGGTTGTACTCTGTACCTTTTTTTCTCAAACAAAGCACAACTGGAGGAGAAGTTGGGCTGATTCTCAGGAGTAGTTCATGTGCTTCTCACCAGATCATTTGAGATTTTCCTTCCTCTTCAGAGCAAAAGTGGGCCTCCAGTGAGGGTCTTCAGCTTGACAAAAAATGTGAATTCCCCCACTCACTCCTCTGCATTTCTGCAGCTCCTTGGTTTGTTTGCTTTGGGCATGCTGTGCCTTCTCTTTGCTCTATAAATCTGATGCCACAAGCCAAGGATCATGAAAAAAGTATGGATTGTGCAAGGAAGGGATGTGATCCTGGTGTGATGGGTAGAGGAGGGAACTGAAACCTTAAAGCTATTTGTTCTATATGAGTAAATCCACCATTCTAGAACACATATTCTGGAGATTTGCTTATTGTACATATTGATAAAATGTCTAATCATGGTATAAATAGGCTTGGGAGGAAATTTAGGATCTAGTTCAACCCATGCTCAAAGTGGCATGTATTGGTGTATTTGTTCATGTATGCTGGTTCATTTCTACTTGTTTATTTACAGATTCCTTCAGGGAATGCAGGTGCCTTATATTTCCAAGAGAGCACAATAGTCTCTCTTCAGTTGTGTAGGGGCTGGAGGCATCTCCAAACAAATGTCTTATGGATTGAGCTGTCATTTGTCTTTTATACTTTTTAGTGATGTACCAGTTTTGTATGCCTTCAGGATTTTGGGATATCCACATGGCTGCAGTTTTGTTCTCACCCAGCATTCCACATCTCTCCTGAGCTGAAGGTGAACACTGGGCTCCATGCACAGGCTGAGCTTCAGTAACAGAGTTGGGTTAAATAGTGTGAACACATCAGCAGGGTTGTGCTACAGTTTATCAAGGCAGGTTTGAGCAAACCTGCTATTAAATCCAAACTCAGTTCCTATGCTACCTGTCAGAATCAGCCCTTGGTTCTTTACTGCACAGTGCTGCTCTTCCCTCCCCAGAGAGTTTTGCCACTGCAGGTCAGCTTTGCAGTTAGCTCCTTTCCTGCCTGGATGGGCTTTGTCCCAGGCATCTACACTCCTATCCAAGAGCTCTGAGTTTACAGCCCAGCCCAGCCTTTTGATGGGCAGCTGGCTCTGGGGCATTTGGCAGAAAGGAATTAATTAGGCCAAGCTGTTTCATGCGCACATCAGAAAATAAGTATTTATATTTCCAGTATTCTCTGTTGAGGGTTCTTTGTGGGGGCAAGGCGGGGGGGGGTGGATGGAATTCTCACTGCACTGCACAGACCATGCTAGTAGCCAGTATTTGGAATAGTCTGACCAGTAGTCATGCAGTGGAGGCAGCCCCAAGGGTTTCATAGCATTGTTACTTGGTAGCCAAATTGCCCCAGCAGTTTCTGGTTGCTCAATATATTCTGGTTTCTTACCATAAGTATTTTTTTTTATTTCTCAGGTTGAGCTACCCTGTTCTGTATGGAGACTCCACTTACAAAGCTACACAAAAGGTTTTGTGGTTTTTGTTCCATAAAGATCATTTGACAGTGGTATGAACACCTCTTTTGAAAATGAAATGTTCTTGGCATTGCTCAACAGAATCTCTTTTGCTGAGTCAACCTTTTCTCCTGTAACTTGTGTGTGATAATACAAATACAATTTCTGCATAACCTAAGTTTTGGAGCATGCATTTCCATTTCATCACAGTGATAATACACTTCAGAAGAAGACAGGGCTGCACTGAATTACTTTTTGCATCAAGAGCACACTGAATTTTTGTCCACTACTCAGATTGATAATTTAACAAGAATTTAATTTCTTTGAGACTGTCTTAATTACCAAATATGGTAGAAATTAGCCAGCATGAGAAATTGTGGGATAATGGGAAATGCTGAATAGGTACTTGTACAGTCATGCGTGTCTCTTCCTTATGAGACAAGACTAGAAGTTTTTGTGGTTTGTTTGTTATTTTGTGGAAACTTACGTATTTTTGTAATGAGATACTGAAAGCATGGGCATATGTACTCATTGCTTACAGAACTGATTTTTATTACAAAATGTAACATTTTCCATTTGGAGAGGTAGGATGATTTTGGTAAGGGTTTCAGCTTAGGTAAAAACAGAACAGCTGTTACAGAGTCTCTGAAGAGAATATTGCATTTTTCAGTATCTTTATGTAGAACTACCTGTGATGAGTGAATCACTCTTCAGCTGTTCACAAAAGCCAGGGCTTTCTGCAGAACAGGAAGTTTGAAATTCAGAGTTTTGCTTTAGCTGTTAAAACTGTAACTTTAAAATAGTAGTACGTTGACCTTATCTGGCACTTTTTTTCCGTAGGCTTTGTTATCCCTGTTTTTCCTTCCCTTGCCTTGAGCCTGTTCAGATTAACAGGATGGTTGATCTCTTCTCAGACATGTCACAATTAACAGTTTCTTTGTCCAGCAGGTTATCCCATTTTTTAAGTGTTCAAAGTGATTTCTATTGAACACAAGTACTCTTGTATGCTTGGAGAGCAGTCCTTCATCTGCAGTTCTCTGCATGGCTCTGGCATTGTCTCGTAGAATAAGGAAGCAAAGAATCCCACTGGGCACTCTACTGTTGATATTTAAACCAAACCCTTCTTTTGTCTCATTAATTATTCTGTCAGTACAAAATATATTGTAAATTCTAAATTTCCTTAAGTGCATCTTTTCTACAATAGTTGTCCGTGTGATAGCCAAGATTTTAATTGCAACATTTTTGTCACAGCCGGAATTTGGAAGCATTTCAAAGTACAGGAACAAAAATCAATATAGGAAGTCAACTAGTACATTTTGCTATTGCCTTGGTGTTAGCTGATCTCAATAATTGCTGTAATGGAAATAATAGACATGTATTAACAAACCATGCTTCTACTTGCCAGGGCAGGGACCTCACCAGGAGGAGTCCCTGCCTGGTGATGAAGGGAGCTGGGAACAGTGACTGGGCCTTGGGCACAGCCACAGGCACTGAGGAATTATGCAAATTGCTGGGATTCAGGCTGTAACACTGAGTTTGATAAGAAAATGTCATGGAGTCTTACATACAGATAATGATGATAATGATAATAATGGTTTTATGTCCTTGAAGAAAGCTAGCATCTGCAGAAACAAGTCATCCTTTAGCAATATGCTAAGGAAGTTAGATACATGATATGGAAATGGAAGATTTCCAGCTTCTGAATCATCAAAACTAGTGCAGCATTTGATCTTTAAAATTTCCATTTTGGCCATGCTCTGACCAGGTCTGGGTCTCTTAGTTTGAATATTTCATAGTGTCTTGTGATAATGTGTACATACACACAGACACCCACAAATACAACACTGTCCATGAGCAAAACCTCTCCCAGGTGTTTTGGTGTTTGCTTGATTGTTTTGGTGGTGTGGGGGTTTTTTTTTTGTTTTTTTTGTTTGTTTGTTTGGTTGGTTGGTTGGTTGTATGGGGGTTTTTTGGTGTTTTGTTTTTTTTTTTTTTTGGACTGGGGGTTTCTTTTGGTTTTTTGGGGATTTTTTTTTTTGTCAGATTACCAAAACTGTAAGACAAGGCTGGGTTCACAAAAATTATAACTTTAATATGAGGCTTTTCCTGAAACCCTTCTAGCCCAGCTGTTTCCAGTTTTCCCTAAGAAGTAAGCAGCCTAGGTTAGGGAACACAGAATCATTCAAATTCACTCAGCTCCAGCTTTGTGCACCTGAGAGCAGCGCGGTCTAGATGCTTTTAGAAGTCTGCAGAATACTGACTGCTCTCCATGGGGTGCTGATGCATTATCACTTACAGCTGCAAACCTAGGAAAGCATAAAATAACCTGACCCTGGGTGTATAGTTCTTGTCCACTGAAAGAATGAACTAACTAACATTGAGAAGGAATGAGGTTGATACTCAAGATACTGCAGTCTCCTCAAGAATTTTTATTTTTTAATTGACACATTTGAAAGCTCAGTTCTCTATATAGGATGACAGAATGGCTGAGGTTGGAAGTGGTCCAGCCTTACTCTGGTCCAGCTCCCCTCCCTTCTCAAGCAGGTCACTTAGGGTGAGTTGCCCAGAACTGTGTCTGGGTGGCTTTGGAATGTCTGAGCACAGAGACTCCACGACATCCCTGGACAACCTGTGCCAGTGCTCAGACACCCTCACAGTAAAAAGGTGTTTCTTGATGTTCAGACAGAACTGTGTTTCAGTTTGTGCCTTTTGCATCTTGTGCTGTCACTGGGCACTACTTAGAAAATCCTGGCTCTGTCCTGATTGCACTTTCCCTCCAGGTGTTCCTCTGCACTGATGAGGTCCCTCCTGAGTCTTCTCTTCTCCAGGGCAAGCAGTCACAAATCTTTCAGCCTTTCCTTGTGGGAGAGGTGTTTCAGGCCCTTTAAAATCATTGTGACACTTTGCTGGACTCTCTCCAGTAGCTCCATGTCTGTCCTGGGGAGCCCAGAACTAGACATGGTGCTCAAGTACAATTCTTTTTCTACTTAAGTTTGACAATCCATACAAGTTTGCTTGGTTTTTATGTAAATGTTGCAGCTGCACTGAAAATAGGTCTCAGAAGAGAAAATAATTAAGGAGGTCAGAGTTTATTCTTAACAAACCTGAAACAATGCATGGAATGCTTCTCTTTAAATACAGTGATAATATTTTCTTGGGAAAGTGCCAAGAACATTTCAAAATCAATTTCGGTTCACATTCATTTACAGCTCTTGCACTTATTGCACCGTCTGTCTTCATTTCACTGCTCTGTACTACTCTGATGGGATGCATAGAGCTCTGCTAAACTGTGCTAAAGATCCATCTGTGGAATTTTATGCTATTTTGCTTGTTAAGCATCCAAGAGGGAGGTAACAGAGATATTAAAGGTACTGTACTCTGTTTTGGGTTTTTAAATAAGGGCAAGTTTCATGGATATTTTCAAGTTACAAATTAATATAATGTGAAGTATTACTATTGGACTTTGAACAAAAATATTTTGCCTTGTTTTTGCACCCTCAAGTGTGTAAGCTACAATCAAGGAAATATTTACATCTAGAATTTATCTTGGATGTGTGAATAGTCCCTCACTGCTCTCAGTGCTGTTCACAACATCATGGTCTAAGTTTGTTTCTGAACACTGTTAAGCTTTTTTATTTTTCTTTTGTTTGGTTTTCAAACAGCTTTCTTAAAAAATAGAGGCAGAGGATATAAAAAATAATTCACAGCTTCCTGAATTATGCAGGGCAACATTTTAGTTGGTAAGGCAAAATGTTCAGGTACTAAGATATAAATTTGGATGGGGTATTATAAAATTAGTCTCTGATTCAGTAAACCATATGGGTCAGAATTATTGCTTACAGACTTGATATAAAAAGCTCATGCTTGAGTGGATCAGACCAATACTGCTCTGGAACAAGATTCCCCCCCCTTCCAGCTTTCTCTAAGTTGAGATTTCTCTGAAGTAAGCAGAATTAAGACTGTTTAAAGGGCATTTTAAGCCATTTAAGGCTTCACAAAGTGATACCAGTGAGTGGCTGAAAAAAACCCACTGCATTTCCCATACAAACATGGTTATTAAAACTTCTCTGTGTAAGGCAGATGATTCAAATTCTTTAATGATGAAAAAGGCAATGTAAATAAAGGAAATTATATTTATACACAAACTTACCTCTATACATGTATGTATGTATGTATGTGCTCAAATTCGAAAATAAAACTTGTGGTGTATCTGAAAATAATTTTTAAATGGAGCCCTTCCTTTCTCTGATTATTACTTTTATTATTGCACCTCATTAAAAACAAATTAATCCAGTTATGCATACTTATGTAGTGTTTGGCTTACTTGCAGGTTTCCACCATGCTGTTTGTAAAGCCAGCCTTTTTCATGCCACAGCATTGTTTTCATCATTTGTGCAAAGAGGAAGCTCAACAGTACTTTTTAGAATCACAGCTGGTTCAGAAGGGTTTGCCTGCACTTGCTGCCTTCTCTTCCTGCTCTGTTCCCCTGTGTCAGGGCCAAATTATGAAGCAAAGCCATCAGCTCTCCAAGTCAGTCACTCACACACAGTTGGATGAGAAGTCTCTCCTTGCAAAGGGGTGCTGGGCTCAGTCAGTAGTCACTGCAGTAGAAGCTTTGTGCTTGGAGTGCAGCTGCTGATGCTGGCAGGGCTGGACTGCTGCCTCTCTGGATGCCCCACATGTGGATGTTTGTTATTCACTGCACAGTGACTTTCACAGATGTCGGTGTTTGTTACCTGCTGGGGAGAAATTCAACCTCTGCATGTTGGCCAGTGTACAAACTGTTCCCTCTCTTTAATGTCACTTCCCTTCCAGCCCGTGCTGGCTCTGAGGCTCCAAGGCCCAGCTGGGGTGCTCAGTCACATGTTCCCATATCTGTGGAAACCCAGGGCACTGGGAATATCTCTCTGTCTGCTCTGGGGTGCCCTGACCCCCAGGGGAGCACTGACTTTGACCCTCATTCATGGAGAAAGTTTCCCGGACTTCAAGATAGACTAGAATCCACAAAAGTGAGAAATAGATTCTAGAGAGTAGTGTAGGTGTATCACTTGGTGAGAAATTGAGGTTTTGGGGTTTTTAGTGTGTTGTGGATGGAAGCAAGATGGAGAACACAGGGTGTTGTCCTGGGTTTTTTCCATGCTTCTTCTTCCTTCTTCTTCATAGGTTTGGGTGGCATTTTGTAATTGGTCAGAAAAGTCCCCATTGCAGCTTTTTGGGATCAGTTATTGGGGTTAAAAGGGAAAATAATCTAGGTGTCAGTTTCTAATTGGATAGTTTAGTCTTAAAAGACCTTGGAACAAGAGATTGTTGGCCATTTTGTGCCTTCTAATGAAAAGCTGCCAAACTCACAGTAGTGAGACTGTTTTACTGATAAGAAATAGTAAACACCTGACTGTGAACATGAACTACTGTCTCAAGTGCCTTCAATCCTGACCCAGAGAAACCCACAGCTGGGACCCCAACAAATATCCACCTTTGGATTTAGGCATTGTTGTGCTCAGGTGACAGAGTTAGCTTTCAAATATTTCTTCTGATTAGAACAACCCCATTTCAGCAGGCCATCAGCCTGATGTTTTCAGTGGCTCCCATTCGCATTAAGGTCCTGAACTCCTGTTTACATCAAGGTCCTGTTTTTGCATAATGTTTCCTGAAGCTGTGTTTGTATCAGCCTTGACTGTCACTCCAGTTGCTTTTCATTGCTTGGGTAGTTTAAAAAGATGGAAAAACTAGTATATCTGACCTCATTATGCACAGGAATTTTCCACTGGCGTTCTCCCCACCACTGCACGGAGAAAGGGTGAGAGAGGATGTTTTCCAAGCACTTTATGGCCCAGTGATGACCTCTCCCTAAAATAGCACCTAAGTAACCTCTGGAGCAAGGTAATGAACCTTTTACTCTTCCAGCCCCATATCCCTGGCACACAAATCCTGGAGAGCATGGACACTCCTCGCTGGCAGGCTGGAAGTGGGTTGGGAAAGGAGCTCTGTGGAACACGAGCAACATTTTGCTGCTGGCATTGTATGTCCTTGGATCCCTGCTCTTCACCCTATGGCCCACAGACCTGACTGTTAAACATGTGAGGTTGGGACAGATGATTAAATGTGTTTGTAATATTACTAGTTATTTCTTTGTAGCTCCCACTTTAATCCTTGGCTGAAAATGAAGGTTTCTGAAAATCCACCTCTGGATTAAAGGTGACTTGCCAGGTGCAATTTTTTCCATCACTTAAACCTCTCCCTGACTTGCTTTTTTAAAAGTTTCCCCTCTTTGGTGCTTGTCTTGCAGGACCAGAAAGCTCAGGTTTTTCTTCTCCCAAAGAGTTCTAAGCAGAGGAGGACCAGGTGCTCTGATCACAGGGCAGAAGGGGTGGGACAGGAGCCAGGAAACTGTGCTGTGAAGTGCCACTGCCTCAATTAGTTTATTTTCTCCTCCCTTGTCATGTAGGGTGGAAGAATGAGGGATGGCAGCTGGAGCAGCTGGCAGTTTCTGGGCTGGGTTGCATCTAGAAAGAAGGAAGACATGGTAAAACATGGCAGAGGAAAGACATGCAGCCACGGGCAGGGGCAATGTGACATGAGCCGAGCGTATCTGTGTCACACTCAGTGTGTGATATTTGACAGGCCTTTCACATCAGAGGCACAAGGATCGGGTGTAGTTTTGGAGCCTATCCCTTAGGGCAGCATAAGCAGGATTAAAGACTTAAAATCAAGCCCTTTTTTTTTTTCAAATAAATTCAAAACACGCTTCCTTCTTCCAGCACTTTCTCCTCTGTGTAAATTGGGGTTTTATGATTTTAGGAATTAGTAATATCCCTTTCAGCACGTGATATAACTGAGATCAGAATTCATAAATGCATTTGGAACAAACAAGTCCATGTTACTGAAAATAAGATCAGTTATGTGATTAAAATGAATGCAATCAAATTTGAAACTTGAGGCACTGGCTAAACAAACATACCTCCAATCAGCAAATTATGTCCTTCTAAGGAACATCATAATTTCAAAATGGAGAAACTGCATTAAAACTGTCTCCTTTAGCGAAGGAATGATGATGCAGCAATATTTACATAGTCACAGAAAGCGCCTGTTAAAGGGAATCCGCGGGGATTTTCCCGATCCATTGGCGCCCGGCGCTCCTCCTGCTCCGATACAAGGGCGACCTCTCGTGGTCAGGCCCCGCCATGGCCGTTCGGCTCCTCAAGGAGCCTGGAAAATAAAAAAACTTGGGAAAAGCCCGGCTGCTCCCTCGGGAATTGAGTATTGCAGTATTTCTACTACTGACTTCAGGGACTTAGAGAACTGGAGAAGGGAAGAGGCAAGGGAACAGGGAAAGAAAAAGCAACAAGGAGGGATAAAAAGATTATTTACATATTACATTTTATGCTTCTCTTTAACATTTGCACACACAAGCAGTTTTTTATAAATTTTACAAGTTCACAGAAACAAAGAATCATTAGGGTTAGTAGGGACCTCTGGAAATCACTCAGTCCAACCCTCTTGCCCAAAGCTGTTGTCATTTGGAGCAAATGACACAGGAACACATCCAGGTGGGTTTTGAATGGCTCCTGAGAGGGAGAGTCCATGACTATCCTGTTTCAGTGCCCTGCCAGCTTTGACATGAACTTCTTCCTTGTGTTGAGGTAGAACTCCTTGTGTTTTAGTTTATGGCCATTGCTCCTCGTTCTGTCACTGGGCTATAAAGTGTCTGGCACATCCTCTTGGCCCCTGCTTTTGAGATATTTATATGCATTGATGAGATCCCCTCTCAGTCTTCTCCTCTCCAGATGGAGCATGTCTCTCCAGCTCCCACAGTCTCTCCTCACAAGAGAGATGCTCCAGACCCCTCCTCATCGCTGTGGCCTCTGCTGGGCCATCTCCAATAGCTCCTTGTCTCTCCGTACGGAGGAGCCCAGACCTGCACACAGCACTCCAGGTGTGGTCTCTCCAGGGCTGAGCAGAGGGAAAGGATCCCCTCCCTGACCTGCTGCCCACACTCTTCCCAGTGCACCCCATGATCCCATTGCCTCTCCTGGCCCCAAGGATACATTGGCAGCTCAGGGTCAGTTTGTCACCCACCAAGATTTGCGGGTCCTTCTCTGCAGAGCTGCTCTCCAGCAGGTCAGCCCCCAACCTGTGCTGGTACTTGGGGCTGTTCCTCCCCAGGTGCAGGACCCTACACTCGCCCTTGTTGAACCTCATTAGGTTTCTCTCTGTTCCACTCTCCAGCCTATCAAGGTTTCACAGAATGGCAGTACAGCCTTCAGGTGGATTGGCAACTCCCCCCAGTTCTGAATCGTCACTAAACTTGCTTAGGGTGCATTCAATCTCTTCATCCAGTGTTCTGTTTTTCTTTCCTTTGAGACATCTTAATTAAAATACCAATGATGCTATAGGGTAGTGACACTATCCCAGAATTAAAAATGCATATTGTATTTTGTTTACAGGCTGACATGTGAAATGCTCTCAATTAAACATACAAACTCTGGATGTCTTGGAATTCGTTGTGTTTAATGGGGATAGGAGTGAAAATGCTTTTCATTTTATTGTGCACCTACCTGTACAGTAGTGCACAGGGAACCGGAATGCCTGATTTCAGAACTGACATCCATGAAAATGACCATGAGACCATACTCATGTCCCTTGACACATGAAACTATAAAAGTTTAAAACTTTAATAAATACATGAGAAGCTAATAATACTTGATTGCCATGTCTGTTTAGTCCTAAAAGCATTTATTTGGAAATGACATTTTCACTACGGATTCTTCCTCCTCTTCCTCCTCCTCCTCCTCACTGTCCCTCACACTTTTTTCCTCCCTCCTCACTCCCTCTTGCAGTATTTTCCCTCTTCTCCCAGGCCTCCCCTGCAGCCCCACCACTGCTAGGCTTGGACACCTGGGCCAAAGACAGCTCTGCCTGTGCCAAGAGTGACTTCTCAGCAGCCTGGCAGACACAGGCAGTGCTCCCACTTTGGGAGTGCAGGGAGAAAAGCAGGAGGTCTGTGTGCACAAGGGGGTCACCCAGCACCCAACAAACTGTGTCCAGAGGTGGCTGAGGCTTCAGCTGTGGGTCAAGATCCAATGATCAGAAATAGGTGACACAATGGCCTTCTGCTGATCTCAGCAGAATCTTTTGAAGCAAATTCAGAGGTATTCCAGGGCATGGGAAAGGATGCTGGGAGGACGAGACAGCGAGAACTCCAGGAGGAGAGAAGACAGGGAGGTACAAATTGTCTAAGCACACGTGTAACCACTGCAAACATTCATGGGAGCACAAAATTCATGTCTTTGTTACAGAGGGGAAATGGAGCTACCTTCCAACACAGTCTTGCCCAGACCCTCACAGACAAAGGATTTCTCAAAGCAAATCGTCAATTTTATTAACAGATGGACAAGGGGGAAATCGCTCCTACATCTCCTGGCAGGGGGATCCATCACAACTGGGACCATTTGCAGAGGCTGTGGTGGAAGCAGGGATTTGGCCTCTGCCTCCTCAGGTGGGAGAGGAGGAAGCACGGCTGCTGCTCTCCATGGCTGCAGTGGTATCAGCAGATCTTGCCCAGTGCCCAGCTCTGGTGGGAAAAGTGCACAGTGATTGGTCTCAGGGTGGTCAATGATGTTGTCCTTGCAGGTGCTCAGGACTTCGTAGGTGCTGCCAGCTCCCATGGCTGGATGCAGCTGTCAGAACGTTGTTTGTGGGAAGGAAAAGGCAAAAGCAGTGGAGGTCCCTACCTTATCTAAGGGCTTGTTCTCCTCCATCTGCTCCCGGGCACTGCAGGTGGTTTTCTCCTGGCTGCCACTGCCAGAACCTGCTCTCTTCTGACAGGGCAGCCAGTAGATCCCAAAGAGTGTGAGGATCATTTCAACACAATTCCAGAACCATGCTTGCTGGCAGACTGAGTGGAGCATGCTTTTCTGGGTGGGTCTGCTCTGCTCCTGCATCCTCTGCTCCATCTTCTGCAGCTTGGCCATCTCCTGGCTGCGCTGCTCCTCATGCTGCTTCAGGAGCTCTTCCGTGACCTTCACTGCTGGGAGATCCGTGCTCAGTGCATACTGGAAGATGCTGACCACTATCAGGACTTTGGTGATGCTTCCAGCCATGGCCTGGAGGAGGAAGAGGGAGAGAAGGAGCTCAACAGGGCTGGATGACAGAGATATGGTGGCTGGGGCAGTGGGGGCAGGAGATGGAGGACCCAGGCATGGGTGGGAAAAGGAGTGCAGGAGCCTGGAGGCAGCCAGATGGTTGGGGAACTCCTTGGGGATGGGGGCACATTCCCACAGGCACTGGCTGTAGCTGGCAGCCCTCTGCCCCTCTGTGCCTGTCCTTCCCAAAACTATCTCTACAGCCCCTGCATCCTTTCCCCAGCTTTAAAAGTTCCCCTAGGTGCTGGTGCTTCTTGTCTGTCCCTCAACCCAGCCTTCCCCCAGCCTACTCCACCCACTGCTGCCTCAAGCAGTGGCATTGCCACACAGAGTATCTAGGGATGTGTCCCCCTCCTCTCATGTCAGACACACTGGAGCCCCACAGCAACACCCTGCCCAGCCAGCTGGAGCTTTGGATGGAACTCATATGGAGCCAGAGATTTTATTACCTTTGGAAGAAAGGGCAGCCACTCAGGAGCACTGCACAGCTGTGGTGGGGTTGTGCAGGGAGAAAATCAGAAGGGCCAAAGCCCAAACAGAACTGAATCTGGTTATATATTAACTGCCATACAAGAGAATAAAAATGTTTCTATAAATTCATTAGCAACAAAAGGAGGGCTTAGAAGAATCTCCCTCCTTTACTGGATGGGGGTGAAATATAGTGAGATAGAATGAGGAATAGACAGATATTTAATGCCTTCTTTGCCTCAGTCTTTAGGTAAGGCCAGTTGTTCTCCATGTACCCAGCCCCCTGAACTGAAAAACAGAGATGAGGAGCATGCAGGAAACAACACCTAGGCAGAGGCACTATTAAACTCAGCCCATGCTAGAGCATCACTGCCCTGCTGTTCACAGAGTATAAACAGGAATTATATAACCAGGAGTGGAATAACCAGGAGTTACTCCCAGCTGCCCAGTCACTTGAGTGATTTACAATCTTTCTCACCAGCCAACTCATCTCCTGGTTGCACTGTTCTTCATGCTGTGTCAGAACCTCTTCCGTGGCCTTCACTGCCTGGGCATCCGCCCTCAGCCCGTACTGGAGGATGGCCAGCGCCAGCAGGATTTTGGTGATCTTTCCAGCCATGGCCTGCAGGAGGAGGAGGGAGAGAAGGGGCTCAGTGGGGTTGGGTAGCAGGGCTGGGGTGGCTGGGGCAGCGGGGCCAGGAAGCGCAGGGCCCAGGGACAGGGCACTCACCCCAGTGGTGGCACCTGCCCTGCCCAGGGACAGGGCACTCACCCCAGTGGTGGCACCTGCCCTGCCCGAGGTGCTCTCCACACCCCTGTCCCCAGCCCAGGGTGCTCCCCAGGTACTGGTGCTCCTGGCCTGGCCCTCGCCCAGCCCAGCCTTGCCCCTGCCTGCTGCCCTCACCGCTGCCTGAGCCGCACTGCAGTGCTGGGCCTGCGGCCTGCGGTGTCTGGGGACGTGTCCCCTGATGTCACAGACAACCAGGCTCCATGGCCACACCTGCCCCTGCAGCTGGGCCCTGGATGTAACTTTGGTGGAATTCAGATGGAACCAGGGAGTTTATGGCCTTTGGAGAAGGGATCACTACATAGGCTTCATGGGGTTGTGCAGGGGGAAAATCAGAAGGGACAATGCCTGACTGGAAGTTAATTTTGCCCTAGAAGAGCCCTAAAAGATGATAAAAACTGTTTCTATAAGTACATTGGTAACAAAAGGAGGGCTCAGGAGAATCTCCAGCCTTTAATGGATGGTGAGAAACACAGTGACAAAGGAGAAGAAGGAAGATCTGAAGTACTTAATGTAAGGCCTGCTACACTACCCTGATCTCCTCCCAGGACAAGATGACCCACTCAGCAGATGAGGAAGAGTTTGTGTGTCCTGATTCCCTGGAGTTTAGTAAAGCCTTAGACACCATTTCCCACAACATTCTCGGAGATGGCTCATGGCTGGATGGGTGTGCTCTTTGCTGGGTAAAACACTGGCTGTGGGGCCAGGCCCAGAGAAGGTGGGGAATGGAGTCACATCCAGCTGGGGACAGACACCAGGGATGTTCCCAGGGCTCAGCCTTGGGGCCAGTCCTGTTTTATGAGAATTCACAGAATTTACAGAACCACCAGGTTGGAAGAGACCTTCAAGATCATCAAGTCCAACCCATGCCCTAATACCTCTACTAAACCATGGCACCAAGTGACATATCCAGTATTTTTTTAACCATATCCAGGGATGGTGACTCCACCACATCCCCAGGCAAGCCATTCCAGAGAAGCAGCTGATGGAGCTGGGGATGTCTAGCCTGGAGAAATAGGAACTTGGGGCAGACCTTGTCACTCTCTACAGTTACCTATAAGGAGGCTTGAGGCAGGTGGGATGTGGTATCTTCTCCAAAATAACAGCGACTGGAAAAATGAAATGGCCTCAAGTTGTGCTAGGGGAGGTTTAGATTGGATATCAGGAAAATTTTCTTCACCAAAAGTGCTGTCAAGCATTAGAACAGGAAGAGCCCAGGGAAGAGGCTGAGTCACCATCCCTGAAGGTAAATAAAATACATGTAGATATTTCACTTAGGGACATAGTATAGTGCTCGACTTGTCAGTCCTGGGTTAACAATTGGATCTTAGGGGTTTTTCCAACCTAAACAATTCTTTGAGTCTGTGATTTTATTGTAGCAGTCTAATGTGATAACTAGGCTCAATGCAAATCCTCACTTCATTTTCATTTGACAACTCCAGTAAATTTCTATTTATCTTCCTATATCTAAGTCAAAAAACCCCCAAACCATTGTTGTCTTCTATGTGGCTGACAATTACTTTCAAGTTGTTATTTCATCAACCAAAATTTGTCCAAACAAACTTTAAGTCTGTAAAATTAATCTTAAGGCTGTAGTATTGTCAAGATATGTGGAAAACCAAGGAAAAATGCCCTCAGAAACAAATATGCTGCAGTGCAGTGCTGTCCCATTTCAATTTCACCCTGCTATACTTTAGTTTTGGCTTGTGTTGTCAGAGTGCCTAAAACAATAGATTTCAGCCCTCTGCTTGTAGCTTCCTAGATTGTACTGCAGTGCACATCACAAAGATTGAATATTTGCTCCTGGAATAAAAGTTCCTAATCAGGTGGTTGGGACACAGATTCACAAATCACAGAATCTCATCTCAGTTCTTGCCTTAGCCAATGGTCTGCTGGGTGCCTTCAGTGTCTGTGGCAACTTCTCAGTTACAGGGTAGGGAGAGTAGGATGTGGTTTTCATCCTAAGGAGCAGAGCTGCTGTGAGAGGCTGAAATCCTAAAATAGTTAATGTATACCTGAAAGAGTTCATGTCTCAAACAGTGGGTGGAGAAGAAAAGGAATGTTACCATGCCAATGTTACCACAAGGTAAGGTGATGTTAGGAGAGAGGGTCTTGGAAGCAGGATTGTGCTTTTTGGAGACCCCCCTCCTTATCTTGGGTAACTATCTCTAAAACCAGATTTGGGGAGCATTGCAGTTGTGTTTCTGATAGGGGATTAAAACTATGAGAAAACCCAACCCCATTCTGAAAAGTTTGGGCATAACAAAATGTGTCTGCACAAGGACTGTTCTGTAAATAGCACTATTGAGGGGGCTGTGTGCACCCAGCATCCACAGGAACCACAGCAGAGATGGTGCTGGAAGCCTGGGTGGTGACATGGATCCTTTACCTCTAATTTTCATATCTTTCCTTCTTCATTTCTTACTCTCCTTAAAACTTTAATGTGCTTTTTTTTTTAGGCTGTTCAATGGAGTTTAACTTGATGATGTTGCAGGCCATTCAGAAATTTTAAGTTGTTGCTGACATAGACGGTTCAACCTATCAGAAGGTTTAAAAGTTTAAATTGCTGCTTCCATAGCTAAAGCTTTCTAATTGGTCGTTTGGCATTGTTTTGCCTTAGTTTAGTCCAAGGGTATCCTCAACATCAGCTGCCCCAGAGGAGGCAGTCCAGGTCTGCCCTCTCCCGATTCAACATTTTGCTGTCCCAGAGCAGGAGGCCCAGGATCTCCCTTATGGGACCTGACAGCTGCTCAGGTGGAAAATATTCTCAATTCTTGTTGGGATTTTACTATATTTGAATTTCCCATGATAAAGAGCAATAATATCTCTAAATTAAAAGTGAAATATTGCGACATATGAAAGCGATATTTTATTTTTTTGCAAGTCAAACTAGGGTTTATTTGAATTCTTCTGACTTGGTATTAAGCTTTTGCAAATGCGATATAAATCTACCACTTTCAATTGCATATTTGACTTTTTTAACACCACTGAGTAATGGCTGAAGCAACCAAAGAATGAGATATCACACTTGATTTTATGTATTTATTGCAAGGAATACAAAGATTGAGAATTAGAACTATAAATGAACTTTAAATAATTTTTTATTTATAATACAAATTTTATATTTTAGATAAATTTTATTTATCATGTTTGTCAAACACATACACCCATGCGCAAACTGGCTGTTTAAAATTTCAGTGGGACTGAATAAATGCAGCAAACCATTTGAAAAATGAGACAAAGGTAAACAAAAGAACCAGGATAAAATAATAATTTTCACATCTTTTACAATTACTTAATCACTCCAGAATAACTTCTTTAGACATTGTTCTCTTCATATCCTCAGAGAGTGCAGCACATTTTTTTCTGCTTACAGGCATAAGCTGAACCATTGCTGTTCTTTTTATTCTGTATAAGGGAGGTGAATTAATATTTTTTCTTCAAGGAGAGTTCTGCATCCTATGGAGAAAGTCGTCAGAATTATCAAATTCAGCAGCAAAAAAACCAAAAAAAACCAAAAAAAAAACCACAAAAAAAATCTCACCTGAAAAATATAAAAGAAAGTTTTTGCCATAACCCTATTCTCTATTAATTGAAAGCTAGCTGAGAGTTTCTAATCACTCATGTTTTTCAAATGCTTGATTTCTCACTCAAGTGGCCAAACAGTGAAAATACTGCAAATCAACCAGACCTCCCTGTATTTTCGACCACTGAAAAATGGAAATACAGTTTGCTTTTCATTACTTGATTAACAGAGCTGATTCAGATTTGGGTCAGTGCTTGTTCTCTCTCAAAGGACTGTTTATCCCCACCTTTGTACAAGTCATAAAGCAAGAGCAAGCATCAGCACTGCTGCTTGTTCCTGGTGAAATAAATCAAGTCTTTGGCCAGAATTCGGTCATAAGCACACCTACAGATGACCTGCTGACAGAAAACATGAGTTTGAGTCATTATGTCAATTAATTTTAAGATATTTTATATAAACTTGGCAGCCTCAGTGAGAATTTTCAAGGGCAGGTTCTGCAGTAGTGTATGTGGAAGAACACACCTACTACCTTTGATTCCTTTCTCACTCCCTGCAAACCCTACAGCTCAAATTGAGGCCAACTCCCAGTCATGGGAATTGTGCCAAGTGAACCCAAACTACCTTTTCAGTTCATAAAACATTCATTCAGTCCCAGCTGGGACTGTGAAATATGAATGATTGGTTATGATGTTGGTAGCATACCCTTTTCACTCTCTTACATATGTATAAGGGAAATAGCTGTACACCACTCACAAGTACAGCTATATGATAAATTAGTGCTCTAAAAAACCCCAGACTTCTCCATCTCACTCTGCTGGAAGCCCATTTGACACTACAATCCTCTGTCTAATCCAAATGGTGGCCATTACAAAAATGTTTCAGATTTTACCCTGCCATAAATTTCTACCTCCTCCCTTCATATCCATCTGCCCTGTGGGAAATTTGAGTTCTCCATATTACCTCGTCCATATTCCTCCTGGCAGTCAATATTCCTTGTTAGACAAGTATTTATTAATGCAATGCAATTCAGAGATAAAATGCTAATGAGCAAAGAGCTTTGGAGTCTCCCAGATTATATATCCACTAGTTCAGAGAACTGGAGACTGCTCAGATATACAGCTTTAATCATAGAGGAGCTTCGTGCATAGAAGAATATTTTAGGACATATTTGAGAAATTTTACCTGTCTTGATCTTGAATTTTCTTTCTCCTCTGTTTTACAGAGAAGGATTAATACAAATCTTTAGACTTAGCACGATTAAAATATTCACCTCCCAAAGCTCTGTTCACATATTCTAAAAAATATTTAAAATACAAATTTTCATTAGAAAATAATATACACACCTATCTGTACTGGATGTGTTTCTCTAATTGTGAATTTGTGTCATGACATAGTGCTTAGGGCTATTTGCAAGAGTTGGGATGAATGTCTTGTCTTTGGAGTTCAAGCAACTGAGCAAAAATGCTCAGAATGCCTTGTGCTAAGAAGCCCCAAGTGAAAAGAACTGAGATGAGTTTGCCTTGTGGACCCAGTGTTGTGACATGAACAAAAATGACAAAATATCAGACTTTTTGCAGATTTGAGTTGGAACTATAGCCACCACCTTTTAAAGAGAAAGAACAACAGAACTTTGTGAGCTGATTAAACTTCATTATTTGGTCTTTACTGGCATCTGATTTACACAGATCAACAAATAAGGATTAGTGGAGACTGATGCCTCCTTCCAAATCCTGGGGTTATGGTTGGTAGAAATCCTGCAGTGTTCTTTGTTCTCTGTAAGCCAATACTGAAGTGTCACATCTTTTACTTCCCAGGAGCATACTTTTCTGTGAGGCAATGTAGTGGTGTATGGAATATCTGCCAGAAAGAGATATCTCTCTCCTGTAGTCTGAACTCTATGTTTCTGAGTGTTGAGCCAGAAGAAAAGGGGGAAAGACCAATTGTTAAATGAAAGCAAATAAGGAGAAAACAAGCTAAAAATAGTAGTCTTTGTGACGGTAGGAAAAGAAGAAAGAAAAGAAGCTCCCTTTGGCTGGCAGATAGGCAGTGATGACTGTGCTCATCTCATAATTCTGCAGCTAAGCAGGAGGTACATCAGTATGGATGTTGTTAGGGTTTAAAATCTTGTCTTGCATGTTCAGCTGTATGCACACCACAGTTTGCATGCTCATATGGACAAGCACTTGAAGGGAAACACAATCTGCTATAATGTCTATCTGCTACACAAAATGTGCATGATTAGTTCCATATGGCTTTTCTCTCTGTAACAGTAGAGTTCCAAAGTGAGGAAAGATTTCAAACAGAGGTGATGATGTATTTCAAAATTGCAGTTCAATAATAAGCTTATGGGGGAATACTGGCCTTCAGTGGGATTTAGATGCATATTAGTGTGCTTTGCTGAACAGAGATGTCCTTAAACCTTTCCTCAAAGACATATATATATAGTAAGGCATGCACATAGTAAAACATGTACATAGGAAGAGAGGATCCTGTTTTTGTGGGCTTTGAATCAACTTCCAAGTGATGTGCTGCATGAAGCTTCCAAAGAAGTTACCTGCAGTCTACATAAAATCAGTATCTGTTTGATGCCACTGTTGAGTCAGAGATGACACAGAGTTGTATCAGAAGGCAAATAGCAAAAGCCCTATTTATTTGAGCCTCTTCCCCTTTTATACCTTAGTTCGCTACAGGTGGACCTGATTGGTCATTTAATCAACACATTTCACATGATTGGCTAATTAACAAGATACCCATTTGTAAGCAACCTGATGAGAAAAACTATAAAACAGATTGTTAAAAAACGCCACCTGCAGTTTCTTTTAATATTTGACTATCATTGTTTATCTCCAGCTCCCTAAAGCTTCCCAGGCCAATTCATGGGAGAACTTCTCTAGCTTCCTTTCTCTCTGACCAAACTGTCTCATCCACACTTTTCTAATGCAACATTTTCCCTTCCTGCTGAGTTGCATTATCAAGTAGAAAAGTGCTAATGCTATTCCTCTTCACACAGTCCCATTTTGGAGACTGATACAGTACTTAGTGGAAGGAGCTGCCTAGTCTTGTATGTGCCTATTTCTAACATTGCAGAGGAGAGAGTCCTTTAGAAGACAAATCAGAAAATCCTGATGTTCCACTGCATTTTAATGTAACTCAACAGTGAGTTTTACACAGTCCCTGACTTCTAGTTCCAGCTTTGATAAGTTTCTGGGTGAGTTTTTCTTTCTCCACACATCAGACAAAGGAAATGAAGTAGGACAGTCTCCCAGCTTAGATGTCTAAATTAGCTGCCTAATTTTGAGTGCGAATAGTAAGCCACATTAACAACCTTTGTCAGACAGAATGTTTTAGAGGAGATAGTTTCTATAGTCACTATTTGTCCCAAATACCAGAAAGAAAACAAAACTCTCTGTCCACTGTGGCTGTTTGCTTTCAGCAGCTGAGAGCACTTCAGCAGGCACCCAGCAATGGGCTGTAGGAACCCAAAGGAGCACCTGTGGCACAGCTGTTGTCAGCACCTGCCCCGCCCTGCCATCTGCAGGGGTGACTTGCTGGGGTTACAGTCACTCTGTGCTGAAGACAGGAAAATCAGGCTTCCAGGTGGGAATGTCCAAAATCCAAACTGCTGAGGACAGGAGAGTTTTAAACTAGTCATTGAGAGACACCAAGGGAACCAAACACTGATCTTTGATGTTTCCCTGGAGAAGGAGGGGTCCAGTGTCTGCAGTGACTTGCCTGCTGTTTTCCACAACCAGGGATTACAAAACGTGCCCAGGAGACTGATTCCCAAACCAGCATCACCCTTCCTGTCATTTGAACAAACGGCTCTGCATTACAGGAAAAGCTGCCAGTTCATGGAGGGCATTCTGCACAGAGGTGATTGTCACCCCTTACTGAACTCAGACTGCTCTGCAGTCAGAAGTGTGAATTTGTGAGAGCAGAAGGGTCCCTGCAGGGGACTGGATCAGTAGCCTTGGCAGTAGGCACTTAGCCTGGGGAGGGGCACTGTGTGGTGCCTTAGGCTACTGAGAAACTTGAAACACAGCACTTATAAAACAGAGGAAACTGCCCTAGAATGGGAGCCATAGTTCTGCCCCCAGAAAACACAGAGCCCACTGAGCCCTGGGTAGTGGCTGCTCTCAGCTGCAGTCCTGCCTTTCTCAGTGGCCCCAGAGTAATGAGGACCATTCCCACCCCAAAAATGCAGCACCTGATGTTCAGGGCATTTTTCTAATCTCAGGGTGGTGGAGGCTCAACTTTTCATGGAATTAGAAGAGCCTAGGATGCAGGTTTGGTGTTTCCTACAGCAGTGCTCTCTGTTATCAGTCAGAAGTAGGGCATTGTGTTTTCTGACAAAGTCTTAAGTGAGCTCCAGTATAGTTCAGACCTGTGAAATGAATCCTGAATTTGGTCAGGCCCCAAACAGCCTCACAAATCCAGCATAAGCCCAGCTGCTCAGCTCAGCTCAGCCAGAGCCTGTGCAGTGCCTGTTTGTGCAGCAGCAGGCTCTCAGGGGAGACTTTCCCTAGGGATTTAGGTGCATAAAACAAGAGAGGCAGCAATTCCCTCAGCTCCTTACAGCAGGGTAGGACAAGATCTTACCTTGATTCCTTCCCTGCTGGGAGTAAGCTGTTCCTTCCTGTTGTGAGCTGTTCCTCTTCCTCCTCCTCCATCCCAAGGTGTTTACAAGTAGCACAGCCTGGATATGAAGTCCTACCTAAATGCAGTTTTTAGAAAATTTTATTTCATAATACGGAAATAAATGGGTCATAACAAGGAACTGAACTACTGTCACTTTTCCTCTCCCTCAGGAAGAGAAGGGAACTCCCTGACAGCTTCCTTGCATGCCACCAGGCACCTCCAGTCCTTGAACAGGGATTTTCACAATGTACATCTTGGATATAGACTCTTAAATTCTTCCTAAGCACCACTTTGCATACATAAATCTCTTTTTGGAACTGAGGATTAATCCCTGTGCTCACTTTGTCATCTGCAAAATGGAGAATTTTCTTACCTGACAAGAAAAGTGAGAGGATAAATATTTCAGAGACTAAGAAGTACTCAGACAACTCAGCGCGGGTGACAAAAGTGCTTTGGCTAGACAGGAAAACGCTTCTTTAAAATTCCCAGAAGAGCAGGACAGAATAGAGATGAGATCCAGCATTGTGGGAGGCAATTGCAGCACTCTGTGTGATAGATGGCATCATTCCCAGCACACTAAAATGGATCTGTGCTCGACTTTCATCCCTGGTACGCTCCCTCCACTTCTGGCAGGGGTTCATCCCCACTGTGTGCCACCCAATGGTGCTGTTCATCCTCCTGCTCTTTAATTCCTGTTTGGGACATCTAGTCCTGCTGAAAGAGATTTGGGATAGGAGTGGGACTGTATTTATGCTGCTTATTGTTGTAATGTTATGGGACAATCTTTGCAATTCCTGCAGGGACATAGCCTCGGAGCTGTGTCCTACAGAAATGCAGGAACAGAAGATTTCAGCGGAAATGGAACATTTTATTTTCTAATGAAAAATTGTATTTTAAATATTTTTTCGAGCACGTGAACAGTGTTTTGGGAGGTGAATATTTTAATCCCGCTAAGTGTAAAGCGAGGCAGATTACATATTTACTTATTCGAATAAATAATTACCATAAGCAGATCTCCGAGCACTCCCTACAGGCAGAGCAGCCCTTGGCTGTCAGCTCGGGCCGCTGGAGCCCTGCAGCGCCGCCGGGTTCAGCTCCGGAGCGTTCAGTGCTGTTTGCAGGCTCGTCCCACGAGAGGGCAATGCAGCAACATCCATCCCACTGCCTCCCTCACAGGGAGGGACTGCGCTCCGCACCCGGGAATTCCGTGCTAAAACATATCTGTGGTATTTATAGAAAGAGCGTTTACTCATCTAAAGGGTTGCTTATAGCAGTAAAATGTAATCAGTCTGCATTAAATTTCATCTAGCAGAAGCTAATATGGGCCTCTGCTGATAGGCAATCTAGGACACCTAATCATCCAAAGAAAACCGTTTTTTCCCATATCTTGGACACTATGAGACAATTAAACGAGAGGCTCAGTGCTGCAACTCATCCTCAGGGGTAGCCTATTTATCAGCTGTTTTAATAGGACTGACAGTTTGAGTACAATACTATAGGTTTGCGTGTTACTTTCATTGACCTTTATGCAATTAAGTACCTTATTTTGTATCTCACCCTGGGTCTGTAATCTCTTTTGTTTGGCTGACAAATGTCTCTGTCACCTCCTAACCTGGTTGATCCAAATAAGCTTTTTGAAAGTGCCACTGACAGCAAATCACTGTGGTCTATAAAAGGTTTATCTTCCACTTGACTGGAAATTGCTTACCATGTGCTAAACACTGTTGATAATGCCAACGAGAAATACTTTTTCCCCCCACAGATTTCATATTCTGTCTTATATTCAAAAAAGACTGTGCATATGTTGCAGCTGTCTTATCAGATGCAGCTGAAATATTTTGTTCTGAGTGATTCAGTTATATACGAGTGATTTCTCTTTGCTTTGCATTAGACACAAGTTACTGGGCAGCTGCAGGCTCTGGTAGTGATTTGCAGTGTCACCAGCCATTAGAAAAGAGAATGCAGAGTCGTTAAGCACATCTTGACAGGTAAATGAGAGAAGAACCACATCAGCAACGCTGTGAGGAGCGCTGTGGGAAGGAGGAATAACATTCTTACAAGCAACTGCTTAAAAGGAGTGGATAAGTGAGGTGAGATAAAGGACCTTGTGACTGTGCTGTTTGCAGCAGGAGGAGCAGCAGATGAGGAGGACAGGAAGGCCGGGATGCAGGGAGGCCTGGCAGCACTGGCTCCTCCAGTGTCAGCCTGCAGCCAACTGTGCCAGCCTGAGCAGCCACTGGGCTGCAGGTTCTGCCAGGCCCACGGCCTCAAAAGGGTCAACATTTTTTGCATGGCATAGACATTACTGCGTGTGCTTCTCCCACATCTCTTGCTATTTAATTGCTTTAAACAGTTGGGCAGCTCTGTGGAATGGAGGAATTAAGTAGCTTGGTTAGTCACTGTTTGTGCAATTGTGGCTGCTGCACGTGTCCCTGCACAGCCTGGGTTAGGCAGGCTCACGGGGCCGTCATTCCCCGTGGAGATGAGCTGCCACCCTCCCAGGTCAGGAGGGAGGATGCTGGAAAGCAGAGTCATTTAGGCCACAGGCATTGCAGCAGTGCTGGGGTGGAAAGGGGAGTGTGAGACAACTGCTCACTTTGAAAATTTAAAACAGTTTATTAAACCTTGACAAAAATACAACAAAAGGACTACATAAGGAAAAAGCTGCAGGGCTGGGAACTACCCTCATGGATACCATGTGGTCAGTTCATCTTCAAGAAGAATGCTCAGTCTTTTACAGCCCTGGGGGTTGCATCAGCCAGCCCTGGCCTCTCCCAAAGTCTGTCAGTCAGCTCTTTGCCATTTATCAGTGGAACCTGCTTTCTGGTCACTTGATTGGAGGTCAGGTGTTACCATGCTGCACCCCCTAAGCACCCCCTGAGCTTTTCCATTCCCAACTGCCCCATGCAAGGGACACATGTGCAGCCTTCTTTATATCTGTCCTAGACAACCCTGGCTGATAGTCACAATACAGAGGGAAAAGGGAACTGTGGGGAGAACAGAGGGCATCCAAACTGCAATAACATAACCATACATCACTAAAGCTTTTCTTAATAGTCACACAATAGTCATCCCTTAATTGCCAGAGCCAATCATCTCATCATCCATCTATAACAGGAGCAAGCCTTAAAAGATTGGAAACAACTGTACTCAGAAGTACTGGCCTGGATAAAGAACTTCTGTATTGTTGGGGACAGACCGGTCCCTAATGATTCTGTGCCCTGCTGTGAGAAGTGGCTGTGCTGCCATCATGAAAAAATAAAAATTAATTTACTCTCTGGTTTTGTTTTGCCTTCCTTTTGTACACCACAGGTGGTCAGGGAGCACTGTCACGACCCAAAACTTTTCTGCTGGCTGGAGAGACACTGTACTCACATGAAGGAGACTGATGTGGTATCTTTCCCCACAAGGTGTATTTGAAAGGGTTCTTTAATAAGTCTGTAGTTTCCAAAGTGGCTTTGGGAAAGACACCAGGAAGCTGTGCCCAGAAGAAGGTGAGGTGGGAGCAGTGCAGCCCAGGCTGGGCACAGCCCAGTGTGGAGGGCACAGAGCAGCTGCTGCTGGCTGCACACATGGAGCACACTCAGCACTGCTAGGAGAGAGAAAATATTTCTGATAAGAATGCAAGGCTGATTAAAGCAGGAGTGGAAACAGTCACACATCATGTGTGCCAAAGGGGCAAAGGGCACTCTGGGGCCAGGCTGGCAGGCTGCCATCCTCCTGTCTGCCCCAGCACACCCCTGTAGAGGCAGAAGGCAACAGGCAGCACCAAAAAGAGGATCCTGCTGGTTATGGGCACCAAACCATTGCCCAGCCCAGGGCCAGGGTGCCTGGCGCTCTGCAGCCCCTGCCCAGGGCCGGCTCCAGTAGGAAGAGCAGCGAGGAAGAGCACTGGGGGCTTCTGTCCTGCACTGGGGGCTTCTGTCCTGCTCTGGGGGCACAGCCTGCTGTCCCAGCTCCACCCTCTGGGCCCCTGGCTCAGCCCCAGAGCTGCCCCACAGCCACAGCCATGGCTGGCCATCCTTGGCTCTGTGGTGCTCCCTGGTCATGTTTCCCATCCTGGCTCTGCCCTGGGGCTGCTGTAGTGGCAGGACAGCCTGGAGACTGGTATGACCATTTATAAGTTCATTTTCTTTTCATGAAAACAGTGGCCTTCTCCAGACTAATTTACACCAGCTTTTCAGTGTACTTCAGCACTAACAAAGCACTGGATGGAAAATTTCCTTTACATCAACATGATTTTCTTAATGGGAAAGGACATTACCATTGAGTAAAGCAGATTTTCCAGCCCTCAGAACCAAATGCCAGCCAGCAACAAAAAAAAGAAGGGAGGGAAAAAATTATGGAAATTATAAAAAGTTCAGTGACTTTAAATGTGATTCTTTACTTGTGTTAAATATTTAACAGCAAATTGCAACAGACTTTTAAGCCAAAACAAATTTGAGTGACTTACAGGTATTGTAACCTGAAAAACACATATGTAAATAGGACATACACAATTTTTATTAAAGCATCATAAAGAAGAAAGTACAGATTTAGTGTGACATGCAGTTTGTAAATAATTCACAAATCTCCAGTTAAATTTAAACACTGTGATGGATGTACATATGCAGAGGCTGGATTTTGGATAATTGCCACTGTTTGACTGGTGAAAAAAAGATAAGAGGCAAAGCCTGAAGAGTTTTGTCAGCTCAGCCACTTCCAAAGTGACCTCCCGCCCACACACAGTCCCATTCTCACAGCACGAGCTGCAGTACAAAGGCACTGAAACATGCTGGTCACAAAGCACAAACAAACAGGATCAGTTTCTGATTTAAGAAGTAGATAAGACTAAACCAAAGCCAAGCTGAAACTTTAGCCCAAATTAAGAACTTTATAGGACAGGGCTGGTTTTGTCCTGTGGCAGGGGACAGAAGCAGAGTGCTCCAGCCTCTTCCAGGGCTGTGCTCACAGTAGCAGCCTTTGTGGATGGTGCTATCCAAAGTTTGCTGCAGTTAAAATGCACTTCTCTAAATCACCCAGCTTTCAACATGCCTCTTCCCACTCTCTGCTTAAGTAAATACATATTCTCAGTAGCTAAACATAAGCAAAGAGGGTCACATTTTTATCTCTTACTTGATTACCACCTTTGCTTCAAGATTTGCAATGAGTATTCCACAGCACCCAGGTGAATGACATGTTACAGAACTGGGGCATCAGCCACTACTGACTAATGACACTTTAATTCATTATAGTTTACATAATGTAACCTGCTGAATCAGCTTATCATTAAGGGAATTTGCAAACCATTTAGAGCTTTCACAGTCAAGTTCATGACAATTTCTTTTTCCCATAGCCAAATCTGTTTTCCCAAGTACCTTCCAGTTATTTCCTGCTTGGGATGTTTATCTGTTTCATGGGGAAGGTCAGTAATTTCAGCTGAGACAGATTGGCAGAGTTAAGCTCAATGGGAGCCTGACCCCAGGTTCTGTCACCAATAGATTTTATAATAGAGGTTTATTACTTTTCAGAAGAAATTACAAAACTAAACATTAACAGACAGATTGACTTTCCTGTGGGGTCACTGTTCATTAAATTTCCCACTGCTTTTACAATCTGAGCTGCTACAGTTATTTAGCTTTTAGCTCAAGTCATTAAAGCAAGAAGATTGTTTCTTTATTACCTTGTGACCATTCTTCATTTTAATGACATTTTTTAAGCTCTCATCCTAAAACTGGCAAACACTACTGAAAAAAAACCCAAAACTGTGTCTTCTGTGACTTAAACACAAACAAACCCAGTTGCTTCCATCCTTCTCATTTAATATCTGACAGGCACTGATTTGTGCCATGGGGGTAAGCAGGTGCCTACTGGAGAGAGCTGGTGAGGATGCAAACCTCCTTCACAGGAGATCTGGGTGAGGATGCAAACCTCCTTCACAGAAGCTGCTGGCAGACTCAGGGCAATCAGCCCTGTGAAGCTGCATTTTGTGGTGGGGGCTGTAGGAAAGTGCCACATTTTGGCAGGTAAGAAACCAGGACTGGGCACTGGGGATGAGGTGGTTGAACAGAGCAGGACATGCCAGTGAGGGGTTTTGACACTGGGAGTGTGCACAGATGCCCTGAGGTACCACACTGATGTAGCTGGACCAGAAGGTAGTGGCTTCAACACTCCTGACATCTTTTGTCTTCTCCTTTCTTCTTCCATAAGAGACTATGCAGACTTTGGATAGATACCATCACCATCAAAAGGTCATCCAGGTACATCAGAGAGGACTGGGAAAAGGGCCTAGAAAACAATAAGAAACTGTAGAGAAATTCCCTGCAAGAGATCTCGTCCATGAAAGAATCATAGGAAAAAGTCACAGAACAGCTTTGGTTGGAAGAGACCTCAATGACAATCCAGTTCCAAGCTCCCTGCCATGGACAGTTATGCCTTTCACTAGACCAGGCTGCTGAGAGCTCCATCCAGCCTGGCCTTGAACACTTCCACAGCTCCTCTGAACAACCTGTGCCAGGGCCTCACCACCCTCACAGAATTTCTTCTAGAACTTCTTGCTAATACCTAATCTAAACCTACCATCTTTCAGTTTGAACGTGAAGAAATACATTGTTTTATTTCTTATTGGGTAGATAAACTGTAATATTTATAACTTTTCAGCAAACATCATTAATAACAAGATTCATTACTGATCTTAATCACATTCAGTATCTACAGATTTCAACACCTACAGGGACATTACTTTTTGGACCATTCTTTCAGGTCAGAGTTTACTTAAAAACACAAGGACCACAATATCAAATATTTGATGAGAGAACCAAATAAGAGAATCTTCTTATCTTACATCACACATTTCCCAAGGAAAAAACTTTTTCTACACATTCTGTGTTTACTACAATAATCTAGTTCCTTTTTTTTCTGATAACACAGGGCTCATGTCTTAGATTTTATATTGTTTTGATGAGAGATTGAACAAAACTCTTTCATATTTGCCTCTTGCTCATCAACTGTGACCTCTTAACTTTGTTTCCTGTCACTGATTGATGGTGGAGCAATGTAACCTGACTGCTTTCATGTCTGCCCACTCCAAAAATGGAAAGCTGATAAAAACAATAGATGAGCTAGGAGGAGGCAAACATCTGTTGAATTAGTGTTTTATGACTTAGAGATATATTTTTGAGCCCTTAACCCAGCAGACTATAACAGCTAAGGATGCCTAAACCAAGAAACACCTGGGGGCACTTTGCAGCTGAGCAACAGTGGGGGAAAGAGGCCATGCAACATCTTAGGCTGTTCCCAACATTACAAGCTCCAATTATTTTTCTTTTCTAAATCCAGATTTATTCTTTGAGGCCATCACTAAAATGTTCTTTGTTTTCCCACTATGAAACAGATGGCATAAATGTGCCCTGTGATTTTATTGCGATGTTACAATTTCAGCGTGTCATGCTCAAACCAATGGGTTCATTCAGTCCCCAATAAAACCTCCATTCTGCTGAATTCACTGAATAAAATGGCAGCTGAAAAAGTTTCAAGTTGGCAAATCAATATTTCATTATTTGTCTCATACAGGTTTATTAGCAATAGAAACAAAGCTCAACAACAGATAAAAGCTTGAAATGGTTACTTGGAAAAATGTAATGAGAATGGACTTGTGCACAACCACTGCATTTTTAATCTTTTTGGTTTTTAGTACGTCTTTTTCAATATGATGAGATTAGACAAAATTGCTCAGTTCTTTTCTCTGTAAGGTTGGTCAAACTACTGGCTGAAAGAATCTTTCCCAAGATTATACACATGTGAAAGAAAACTGTTACAAATTTAGTTTGGCACAGGCTTGAATAAAAAAGAGTCTAATCTGTGAAGAGGTTCTGAAGAGTGTTCAGTTCAAGTGGAACATGACTAAAGGGAAAAAACCTGAAATACAGCAGGATTTAACTCCTTACAGTCCTTCATCAGTGGTTTTCAAGCACAGCGAGAGTCAGCTGTTCAAGACATGTAATGGTTTACAGCCAGAGGCAGCTACAGGAACTTGCTCCTCTCCCCTCAGAGGGATTCTCATACCCAGGGAGGGTGGAGTTGATACATGAATACAGAAACATTCATAGAAATCCACTCCCTAGATTTCTTAAGGTGAACACAGCAGGCCAAACTCAATTGTTACTGACAGAGCTGTAAAAGGGAAATGACAAGAAAAATATTGCAAATCTCTGGGCTCTAGGGGAGACTTTATCTGCATGCCCTGTAGAGATAACCTTATTCACACCACCAAGAGAGCAGAGAGGTGACTTTAAAAGATCCTAAGGAATGAAAACACCTATCAGGTGAGACAATCACTGCAAGGTTCCTGGGATAACCTCAGCATTCCTGCACGACTCCCTCCACACCAAGCAGCCTCTGATCACCCTCTCTGGAAGTTGACTCTTTCACACAGATTCCATCAGTGCCTGCACTGGCCCATCCAGTTTAGCAGACCTGTATCTCTGGTTGCTCTGCAGGGTGGCCATTCTGTGTGACTGCTTCAATATCCCCATTTTCATCTCCCTGCTGTGGATTTCCTGTGTATTTTGATAGCAACCACAGCACCAAGGCAGGCCAAGACACAACAGAGATGCACGTGTTAATTTGATCCAAATGTAGAAAATAAACCTATAAAGGTATCAGAGACGTGTACATGAGCAAAACCAAGGGCTTGGGAGGACTTTAAACAACTACTACAAGAGTAAAATTACTTCAGTTGAACTGGCCTCTTCCTTTTCTTTTTCTCTTTTTTTTTTTTTTTTTTTTTTTAAGCAAAAATCCTAGACTATTATTTAATTGCACCACTTTCTTCAGATCCGGCCTTAAGAGACCTTTTAACATTTCTCAGTGCCCTTCAAATAATTAGATTTGCAAAACTCACCCTGTAGCATTCTATTAAAATTAACTAATTCACCTGCCTGCAGTTTAAATACAAAGTGCAGAGCACAATTTGTATCAGGCACTGGACAGTGATGGCAGGAACACTCCCAAGGCACCTTCACAGGATTTGTTTAAATTGCCTTCAAACCATGTAAAAAACCTGCAGCTTTTAGAACTTGCCCCAAAGAAATTAAAAGGGGAATCTTGCAGAATCTCACCTGTGACATCTCGTGGAAGAGGAGCATTTGTTCACTGCCAACAACAATCTCTATAAAAGAAAGGATTATTGACATGGTGATGTCTATGAGCAAGTTACTCATTTGTGATTGTCACCAGCACAGAGGAGGTGCCAGATGAAAAGTTCACAGGCTGTACCTGGCTCTGAAATCTTGTGTCAGACAATGAAGTGAATTCCACAGGCCTCCAGCCTTTGCAAGCCCTGGCACAGCAGAGCTCTGGGAAAGGGCAGGCCAAGGGAAGGGAATGCTTGGGGGATGTGGGGCGGCACTACTCAGCTGCCTGGGGGGGTTTTGCACACCCCAAAACACAACTCTGGGAAAAGACCTTACACCTTTGCTGTGACTTTGGAGAGGCCTTTTCAACACAAAATAGGCACAAAATGTGGTGCAGGGAGTACTGGTGAAGTGAGATGACTTAGTCAGCCTCATCAAGATAAACACAGCAATCTGGACAAATGAGCAACGTGGGATGATCTTTTTTCAGTCATGTTGCTAGGAGACATCACTGTAGTCAATCATAAAACCATCAACTGCTGCAACTCAGGAATTTTTTTAATAAACACTTCTATACTGAAGAGTAATTCAGTGAAGCTAAAATTGCTTATGGGATCATGCCAATTTTGACAAAAACAAGCAACAAAACCTACACTGGTGAAGATTTCTCAGGTTCCACATGAAATTTGTGATCCATAAAGTGTAATACCAAGGTTGGTGTCACCAGCATTAAAAAAAAAAATCAAGAGAGCAGCTCAAACACACACCCTGTGATATCCCATAACAGAAATATACTGGTCTGCTTTCCAACAATCCATAAGGAGTTAGTAAGTAAATTAAGTCTATGTTAAGTAGTTTAAATTCACTATACCCAGGGATCTGCATATAGTATAGAGAATTTCAAAGGATTTTGAAGCTTGAGAAAGATAAAGACTGCAAGCTTAGTCTAATATTCAGAGCAGCCTAATGCCCTGCAATGGAGGCAACACACGTTCAAATCCTTGCTTCAGGGCTGTGGGTGAAGGTCAGGGAGGGAGCCAGCCCTCCTCAGGGGCTGGGGGTCTGCTGCCAGCTTGGCACTGGGATCAGGATTTTGTGAACAATTTTCAGGAAGTCAATGCTGGGTTATGCAGAACAGTAAATGCTGAAATCTGAAAGGAATGTGCAGAACAGAGCCCCCTTTTTTAAACATTCCTGCCAATAGAGGAGATGGGAGTGTTTTCATGGAGCCAAGCTGCCTGTGTGGAGAGGCTGGAAGGTAATGAGGGTGGAAGCACAGTTAGGCAAGAAAAGGGAAACTAAGCCACAAGTAACACTTCATAAGGCTGAAAAAAATGATTGAAGAGAAAATAACATTTGGAATAATTTTTCAAAGCTACATTTCTTTTAGAGAATCTGCACAATAAAAGCATCAACTGTTGTGCACTTTCCTAAAGGAGCATGTGAAAGATTTTAGGGAGAGCAGAAAAAGGAGGTATCATTATTCACACTTTTATTAAACAAAATGCAAAAACCAGCAAGCTAAGAGGAAAAAAAACCAACTCACCTAGAAACAGAAAAGTGAAAAAAAATATGAAACATATAGCTTTTCATGATTACATGTATATTTTACCTTCACCCATCTGTAAGGAAAAACCTGTGCTTAGAATACAACCATGAACAGAAAAGCAGACACAACAAAAGCATAAGGAAAGGAATAAAAATAGTAATTCTAACAGTAAATGGCAATAAATTACTTGTGCTAAGAGAGTTTAGGGGTACTATCTGGGGAAAACATTTGAGCTGGTCCCATCACCCTTGCTTTCTTTGACAGGACCATTTTACACAGAAGGTTCTGGCAGGAAATGCTGCCTGCACTGGTTTTAATCTTGGAAACAACCCACATGAGGGGGCTGCATTCAGACTGGTAGTGAAAAGGCCACAGGTGATAACAGACTGTGCCTCACTGTGTGTCACAGCAGGGTGACACCTGCCTCTGGTGCCACATGCTGCTCATCCCCTCAGCTCCTTGTCCAGCACTGAAATCCTGCCTGGTCTGGGTGTGAGCAGAGCAGCAAGGTCAGGGGAGGAAAGCAGAGAAGCCTGGGTCCCAGAGCCACCTAGGTACAGATGTGTGTCACCAAACAAACAACTCAGAGTCCCTGGGCACAGCCAAGAGTGGCTGCTGGGCCACTGCCAGCAGCAAGAGCTGAGTGAGAAAATAAAGAAAAATCAAATTGGGAGCCTCTGACCCATGGAATTGATCCAGGGTCTGTTGTGTGGGAAAACACATCCCACACCACAGGGAAAGCCAGGGAGACAATCTGGTACAGATTATTCCTTATGCAGAGATTTCATTGCTGGCAGTATCAAAATGAATTTTTAAATACTTGTTTCCTTCTTGCTTTAAGCTCCTCAGCTAACTCTGGGAGCCACACAGTTATGTACAATGCTTCCAAGTGGAGAAGGAAACAGCAGAGCACACTGAAAATTGTCCTTTTGATTCTTAGGCTTTGTTTCTGAAGGGGAAAACAGCACAGAGGCCAGTGTGTCTTTGTTGCAGGATACACACAGAGAGGACAGGCAAAGAGGACACAGATCTGATACTACAGCAAACATTTGCACAGATCTAAATGGTAACCAAGTCCTGTATAATATGCTGTATAATATATGTGCTGGAGATATTTGTATCTACCTACAGATAGACAGATATGGTCCAGATAGCATAAGCAAGACCTTTCCTGCACTGACTTGTTACTTAGCACTCAATAACTCACTGCCAAATGAAAAATACAATTACTGAGATACCCCTGCAGAAGAAAAGTGTACTTCAACTTTCTGGCAAAATTCAAAGTTCAGTTACCCTGTAGCAAATCAATCAAATGTGCATGCAGCAAGCAATGAAAAAGTACAGATATCACCTCAGTGCTTTCAGCTAAACATGGTTTTCCTTCTTTTTAAAAATCAGCAAGTGGCACTAGGAGACAATTACAAAGCTCACATTATGCAGAAAATAAAAAGAAATCTATCAGGGTGATTTAGAGCAGCACAGCACAGTGCTCTGGGCACAAGAAACAATAAATAATGAGCATTCATCACTGGTAACCTGCACAATGATCTGATTTTTACAGACACTGAGATTCATGACACCAGTTCAGTATCCCCTGTGTTCCCATCACTGGAAGCCAGGCCTGCAGGGCCTGAGCCACGGGCACACAGTGCTGATGGATGTGTGGCAGGACACAAATGTGTGTGTGTGTGTGCACAGCAAGCCCCACCTAACCCAGGCAGTGTCCTGGCTGGATGGTGCTGTCCTGGGATGTGTGGGAACCGAGGAAATTCCTCTGGCTGCCCTGGAGGGCTTGAGACCCTGCCCAGGGGGCTCAGAAGCCTTGGCACAGAGCCCAAGACCCCTGTGCCTTTGACTTAGCCCTTGGAAAAACAATTACCAACCTTTATATGAAGAATTACAAACCACAAAAGTTTAAGTAGAATGATAGTGAATTTATCATGGGATGAAAAAGAAGATTTTGGGGTTTTTAGAATGGGGGTTCAGGGGGCAAGATGGAGGAATCTGGGCGTGTCCTGCCTTTCTCCTTCTTCTTCTTGGCCTCCATCTTCTGCTGTGATGTTGGCACTTTTAGATTGGTTTAGAGTAGAAGCTCACTGTCTAACATGGGTGATAGGTATTGGACAGTAATTGTAAACATTGTATATGTCGTTTTTAGTATAAAGAGATAACACCGCCCCGGGGGCAGGCAGAGTGCCTCAGACTGTCTTGCTGAGCAGACCTCGGCTGGACAGGAGAAAAACTTTTATAGATGAGGAACAATAAACAACCTTGAGACTGAGAAATGAAGAGCTCTGACTCCTTCTTTGAGCACTGGGCTGGGAAAAGAGACTTTTTAATGTTTCTTGGGGTCACTCAGAGCAGCAGAGATTCCGAGAGAGATGCACAAATGAAAGCTTCCCAAGGGGAGCACAGGGCCACACTGCACTGACAGCTTGGGAGCCACTGCCCTTTGCTGCTTCAAGAACCTTTCATTGCCCTTCTGTTAAGAGCAGCACAAAACTGCACTTGAGTTCACAGCTCTGAGACACCAACCTCACCCTGGGCTTCTCCAGCCTCTCCCACAGACCCTGCCCTGCTGGACAATCCCAGGGACACTTTATCCTGATTACCAGAGTGGGAAGGGATGACGCTCACTTGGTGTTGCCTTGTCACTGTCATATTTTCTGGAAAAATCCCTTTGCCCAGGATTTCTCTCCTGAGAAGCTGAGAAGCCTCAGAGAAAAAAGGAAAACAATATTATCTCATTTGCTTCTCCTGTGTTTTGCTGCTTTGGAATGTGGCTGGAGATTTGTTTATCCAACATGTGAATTGTTTTTACTTAATGACCAATCCCGGTCCAGCTGTGTCAGGACTCTGGAAAGAGTCACAAGTTTTTCATTAGTATCTTGTTAAGCCTTCTGTAAATATCCTTTCTTTATTCTTTAGTATAGTTTTAGTATAGCATTCTTTAATATAATATAGTAGCATAAAATAATAAATTAGCCTTCTAAGAACATGGATCCTGAAAACATCACATTGCCTGAAACGGAGACCTTCAGTTTCCAGCAGGGATCATTACACAAGCTTAGGTTTGGTTTTGTTTTCTGTTAATTCATCATTCCTAGAGCTGACATGACATGTTGTAACCACATTCAAGTGGCTGAAGGAAACTTTGAAATTAGTCCTTCAACTTCAACATTTTTTGCTAGTTTCCTTTCCCTCAGCCTGTGACTTACTTAGCTATGGCTACAACAAATCACAGAATATTCTGAGTTGGAAGGGACCAAGAAGGATCATCAAGACCAGACTCTAAGCAAATGAGCTCATCTCAATGTTAAATGCTTTTTTTAAAAAATAGGAAATTCACAACTCTAATAAAAATCGAGTCCAAATTTTAGAAGAATGGAATTGCTTATCCACAAACAAAATTATGACTGTATTTTATATCATCAAAACAACTGATTCATGAAACTGTTTAAGTCCACAGAACAGTGGAAATTAAAAAGCCACTTAAATACACAAAGTTAATACTGTTGTCATGTAAAATTGATATTTTGAAACATTAGAGGCATCTTAAAAAATTTTATTTAGCATATTGGAAAACAAATGTTACAAAAAATTTTCTATAAACATAGGCAAAAATGTTTAAATAGGATAATTTAATGTAAACCAAACCCCTTTAAAATATACAATACTGTAATCAGAGGTTATTTACATCCAGTGAAGAGAGAACAACCTTCACTTATGTTAATATCATCAAAGCAAATAATTAATTTCCATAATTTCTTAAAACAGTGCCACCTTTAAGTTAGTTTAGAAGCTAATTTGAGTCCCAATACAAGGTGAAATTCAATGTTACATTCAGAAGTGGGAAAGGCAGTATCCTGACTATTCATGTCATCAGTCAAGACAGCACTGCACTCAGAGCTGCAAAACCTTAGAGAGGTATGACTATAAATTTATATTTATTGCATGACAATGAAATTACAGGATAGGTAAAACAAAAGGGAAAAAAAAAGCTGTAAAAAACCCCAGTACAAATAAAATTTTATTTTTCAATCAGGTTAGAAAAGCCAACCACAAAACTAAGCTACTTTCCCACATTTCACAAAACAGAACAATTTGTAAGTTGATGCTATTCCAACATGGAGAAAACTGTTCATGTTTGAGGAAATGCATTTGCACAACTGTCCCACACAGGTATTGTTTAGATATTAAATTTATTCACCAAGACATAAATTTATAGCCCACAATGGCTTTCATACTCATGTACTCATGGAAAAGGGATTGTCCAATTAATTCAACTCATAGATCACTAAGTTTTTGGTTGTGACTTTTTTTGGAATGGCAAGCATCAATTTTGGATTGCACATAAAAGTACAGGACACAGTAACAGGACAAAGTAACATACTCAACTTAGGAGCCACAGACAAACCCTTCAAAAGTGGCAGTGGAATCCAGAGTAAAGAGAACACAGAAAGAAGTGAAGATCCATCTCTAAGCTACTAAAGCAGACTGCCCATGTTCAGGGATGATGACAGCTGCTGGACAACCTAATGCAATGTGAGTGATCTCCATGCATTTCCATACAGGAAAGTCCTATATCCTGACAAGGAAGTTACTGCTAAAACTCCTATCTGTGCTGGCAGGCACAGGAGGTGCCAATATGGCACAGACACTGAAGTACCAGCTCTTCCTGAGGTGTTCCTGCATGCTGGGATGAGGCACTTTGTTCTGCTGAATCTGCCAAAAGCAGTTTATTTATTAACTCTTGCTCGGTTTGAAAGGAGCTTTAACTTCCACAAGTGGCAATTCAGGATTCACAAGAGCTAAAACCACTTCAAAAGAAAAGGTCTGAGAGTCCACAAACAAAACCCAGGCAATTTTTACTACAAGTCTCCAAAATATACTGTACTTATCTACTTATCTTAATATATCTATTATATATAATGAATATAAATACGAATTATAGTTTTGACAATGGAGTCAGGAGTTTGGCCAGGAGTTCATCTCTAATACAACTTGCCTTAGCAGATGAAGATCCCCAGCAGGCAACAAAGGCAACCTACTCTTTGCCAAAAATGAGAACTCTTGACTGTCCTTGTCAATAGGTTAGATCATATTCTTATCAAAGTGAACATTCACACACCCATCTATAACCATCCGTTTCCTTCCAGTCTCCTTCACAAAAATCCTTTGGGAACAGCTGGGCCAAGCGCCCATGAGAGGGACATTAAGAGCAATTTCAAACAGATGGCACTGGCATTTCATCTGGGGTGCTTGAAAGAGTTTGGGTTTCTGTTGTAAGAAAGCCAACATAACATAATTTAGTCCTTCAGGGCTCAACACATTTCAATTGGTCTTAATTGATTAATAGAACACAGAAAAGTACTAAGCTAATGCCATGCTACTTGGTGTGGGAAGAAAGAAAACTGAAACTTAATACTTAGAAAATAGAGCAATTAACTTTTAAACCAACCTGTAAAAGAAGAATCACCACACTAGAATTTGTCCCACCTAAACCAAGTGGTTGAAATTCTGTACAAGCCTGTATGTAACTTGCATCCATCTCTTCAGCCTCAAAAAGTCACTCCACACTAATGCTTGGTTTTGCCGGCATGTTCTTAGAATTCCTTGTTGGAATGGATAAGCAATAAATTTATTTGTTGTTGAAAAAAGGTATTTATATTCTCTGCAAAGAATTTACACAGGCACCAGTAAAAGGTGTACACAAGGTACATGTTAGTAGGCAAGGGAGTATCAGAACTTGAGGAAAGGGCTTATAGCTGGCAAAACCTTGAAGAAGGTTTTCATATTTGGGGAAAAAAGGAAGTTAGACACTGACTTTCTTTCCTTTTTCTCCCTTTAAAAAGGACAGTAATGCCTTTGGGTGTATGTGCTTATAGATTACATCCTGGTCCCAGTGAAAATCACAGTAGGAAGCCCATGATCAGGATTTTATCCACTCTTGAGTACTTCACTATTACTGTTGCACGAACTTTCAAGTTCTGAAGTTAACATATGCACACTTCTCACCTCTAGAATACAAAAATAAAACCAGATAGGAAAACAGGAAAGGCAGAACACAGACAAAAACTTACACCATTAAATTCACCAGTTAGTGTCTTGAATTGTCAGCTTCTAAGCATTTACAGAATTTTGACCTGTAATAGCAAAAGCTTTAGGACACACCTCTCCTGCTAGGACTCTGGAATTATTGCTGTTTCACCAGCATTCTCTACACGAGATCCTGGTTTGAACACAAAGGCTCCCAGCCTCCTGAGGGCCAGGAGAGGGTGCAGCATGTAACAAAAATCAAGGTGAGAAAAAGGAACAAACCAGACAAGAGGCAATACTGCAAAATCAGTCCCCTCTAGTGTAAATAACTATTAAAATGTTGCTTAAGGACTCCCTATTGCAGGGAATTCTGACAGTCTGCAGTAAGAAAGGGGAGGGGTATCCCACAAATCTTGTGGGGAACGTAGACAGTGTTTGGAATAAAACAAGTGACATCCTTCAAAACAGAGGTACTTTTGAGAAGTATGACAGAGCACCACATCTGTATCTGCACTACACTCTCAATACAGATTCCTTATCTTTTAAGACATTTGATAGGGGGAAAAAAAATCCCAAACCCAAAGAACGAGTGAACCTAAAAAAGGTGAAATTCATTGTACACAAGTCTGTTAAATTACAGAAATGCATAATAAGCCAAGATAAAGTGCTACAAAATGATTAATGATTTTTAAAAGGTCCATGGCATTCTTCTTGTTTTACTTGGTACTGGTGACAATGGGGGTCAGTGCAATGGCACTGGCTGAACTGGAATTCACAATGTCTTCGTACTGTGGGGGTGGATCTAAATGCTGTTCAGTTTCGCCTCTTCTCACACTGATTTCCCCAGTGGCTTCCTCATAGGAAGGAGGAGGATCACAGTTGGAGAGCCTTGTGGATATTGAGTCTGACCGTGCATCCGAATAGCTCAGACCTCCTGGAGAGAGCCCACTGACTTCATACATTTCCTCCTGCGGGGAATGAACAATGCTGAGAGGCGGCGGGAGGGGCCCTCTGCCATCAGCACCATCGCCCAGCGCTCCGGGGGCTCCCCTGTGCACGTACACCGACTGCCTGCGCATTTTCTTCTTGAACAGGCATCTCCAGATGACAAAAACCACAATGAGGATAACAAAAAGGCCAATGATTAATGGAAATGCAAGGTAAAATGAATACCAGCTATGTCCTGTGTTACTTTCTCCCTGGAGTCCGTTTTTGTAGACTTTCCAGAACTCCTTCTAGAAGAGCAAGACACAACATGTCAGAAACTATAACACAGTTAATAAAAAACAAGCAATGTAAGTAAGCTGTTTTAAAAAATGAGGACAAAAACAAAGGCATTTCAAATATTGATGATCAAAATAAGAGCTGGCATGGATAAGCACACACTTTTTCTTCTTATGTGATTAGTGATACTAAAGGGATTTGGTTTTATAAACAAACTCCTCACAACTTTTAACATTTTTATATCTGCACTCCATGTTTACAAACATGCAGCAGAGACAAGACTAAGCGATAATACGCTCAGAAAAGAAAAAAACCAAACCACAAAACAAACTAGGAAAAAAAAATCTCAAAACCCCCTGCCTAATCAGCATGCACATCAGCCATCTGGTAGATCAGAATCTGTCAGCACCACTCAAGGCACAAGTTTAGGATTTGTTTGTTCTAAAATTGAAATAATACACTAGTACAATTTGACACAGAAACACTAGCTCACAGTGACAGACCATTCTGGCTAAGCACAGCTATGGTGCATGGTCTTATCATAATTTAGACATGCCCCACCCTCTGGCTCATACAGCAATCACTGTCAGCTTAGTTTGAGTTGATCCAGATCCACTGTTTACAGTTAAAAATAGCCCCATAACTGTGAGATTATTACACAGGTTATTATATTCCAGAAACCTTGACAACAGAGCTACAGAAAAATGGAACATAAAGTGAAAATATGAACAAGCAAAAACAAAGATGAAGGGGGACACCAATACTTGAAAGTCCTCTTTGCTATATTAATATGAGCAAATGGGAGCACAAATATTGTGTTACCATCAAATTTCTTCTGCAGTGAATGCTGTGAAGAAACAGCACAAAAGAAAAGCATATCCTGCCTCAAAAGAATATACATCCTCACCTGTAATGTTTCTCCTACTATGAAATACTTCCACTGAGTTTTGTAATCATAATTTAGAACATTTTAGTAGACTGTAGTATAATTAAAAACCCAAACCCCAAAAATCTGTATTTAAGCCCCCCCCTCCCCAAGTCCATGCTAGAATCTCTGAACTCTTTCTTTAAAAATGCACAGACTTGACCCTCTCATCCTCCTGCCAGCATCACATTAATTTTAAACGACAGCACACATTTCGTGCAACTATTTATAAAATAGTCACCAGGTAGAATTGAAATTGTAATTGCTCAGTTGTTAGTAAATGATGTATTTAGGTTGCAGACTGACTTTGTGCACAGACAAATCAGATTCATTTTTTTTAGCTCAGGCCTGATGCCACATGATGAGCATTAAACAGAAAATACCACCCCAGAGGCAGCTTGAGTCCAGAAGCAGCACAATCCCTCTAGCATGGAGGTCAAGCTTTCCCTGTACAAAGGCAGGACCAGAACACCATGGACAAAACACACACTATCAACTCTTCTGGATCAGGATTTCCTCTGGTTAAGAGCAATGCCATGTACATGAAATAATTGACTCTTGTAAGTTTTCCTTTCCAAAGATAAATTCAGTTGTTCTTACGTCTATGTGCAAATTCAAAAACCAAAACAATTTCAACTCTTACATCAATCCATGATCAGACATTTACCCTAAATTTTAAGGCTTGACACCACAAGCAGATTGTCACAATGCCCCTCTTTGATGTGAACCCAGGTTCAAATCATCTAAGCTGTGTCAGGGGGCATTGGCCTCAAACAAAGCAAGAAAAACTGGAAAGATGGACTCTAAATACTTCTCTACAAGAGCCCTCCTTGACACATGTTCCACAGTGAACCCCAAACCAACAGTTCTGAGTTTAGAAAAATCTATTTTGGGGGGAACTAACACTGCAAAATGTCATCAGCTGCACAACTGAAGGCTTTTGGGATCTCGGCATGATAAAACCTGGCAGAACCAAACACCTCACCCTCTCCCCAAGAGACCACCAGGCAATTAAGAATACATACTACTTTTGTAGCTGGTAAGAATGCAGATAACTAGACTACAGAGTGGAATAAACAATACATTGTTAACAAAAAAAAGCAGAAAAGGATTAATTAAGATTATGAAAATCCTGCTGTATGTACTGGGACCAAATTTCCCACATCACTGTTCTGTGGCCTCAATGGCAACAAAGAAATAAAATTGTACAATGTTTGTTTTTAAAACCAAAGATTTACTGAAAGTCATTACATATACAGTGCAAGGATATGTCATTTTAAAGACTCTTTGGAGGAGAAAGGTAGTTTTGATGAAAAAGAAGAAATTACACTTCTCCCCTAACAATCTATAATGTGTTGCAGACTGCAGAGGAAACGCACCTTCTCCATTAGAAGGGTAGAAAATAGTGACTGGTCTTTGAATATTGTTTTCACATTACTTCTAGGTCAAATCTATCTGTATCTTCAGAAAGCTGAAACAGCATCTCTTCTTGGCACTCTGCTACTCAGCAAAGCAGTAGAAAATCTGTTCTGTTCTCCCAGAGTGGCAGGCACTTAGAGCAGAACAGGGTGTGATGCTTTGGGGATGTTTGACTTGGTGATGTGACCAGACAAATGCATAAAGAGATAAAAGAGTGTAAACTGCCTTAAGGATGAAAGTAGTTTAATGTCCTTTTTCATTTACATGCAAGACAAAGAAAATTTAAGACAGTTTAGACACTCCTCACTCCCTGGTCAGAAATTACTTTAGGTCTAACACTATCTTTCATAGAGGAATACAGTTCTGCACACAGGTGAAAAACACTAAGAAAGAAACCCTTACTTTGTCATTAAAAAAACCCAAACCTTTAATTGTTCTTAGTGGGAACAGAAAAAAAACCAACCAACCAAAAAAACCAGTCCATAAAACCCTACAAGAAATAACCTTGTTAGCATACTAGATCCTGGGTTCCCAGCTTGCATTTTGCAAGTCAGCTCTCCATGAGAAGCACAAAGGCTTTTAGCCCCAGACTGCCACAACTGACAGGAAGTGCAGGAAATGCATCCTTCAGGTCTGAGCTGCACAGCTGCCAAGCTCTCCCTCGGCTCTGCCAGCCCACAGCTACACTGCAGAGTAAAGGGATGGTGCAGGAGGAGGACAAGACATCTGGTCAGGGTCAAATCCTGCCTAACAAATCCACAGCGAACTTAGATGAGTTTACACAGTGTGAGGATTTGTACAAACTGCTGTTTGTGAAAGAACTACTGTTTGAAAAAGACCAAGAGGGGGAATACTGAAAATTTACAAAGTATCTGTTAATTTCACAAGAAAGTTAAAGAGTAATTTATAAACTGGAAAACTCCCAGCACAAACATCCCTCCCACAACTGCTGGTCTCTTTAACAACAGAAAGGACTTTCTGCTTGACAAAATTACTAACTTGTGATTAATGAAGAGGGCACTTCAGTAATCATTTATCTCTGAGTGCTGTACAACTGGGAATACCAGGTGTAAAAGCCTTATAAGGCTGAAAAACTTAAGCAGGCCACAGAATCAGATAACTGCAATGGAAAATACTTAGAAAACATCTAACATATACTCCTGCCAAGAACTATTTTTCTGAATGTACCTTAGTGCTTTGGCAAATCCAGCTTGAAATAATGAAATGGAATTCTCACAGGCATCCCAAAGACAGTTACAGCAAAATTTTCCAGAATTCTGTTTCCCTTTCATTTGTAATACTTCTCAGAACAGAGTATCAGTTAGCTAGATCTGAATGCTCAATCAAATAAGGGATCCACAAGGAAGTCAAGACTCACAGTCTCTTAAGAATTTCAGGGGAGGCCTTTACTACATTTGGCAGCATTGTCTTCCTCAAATGATTTTTTGTCAATTGCCTGACTTGTTTTAAAGGCGGACTGATAATAAACCAGTCAGAAGACTGCTTGGTATTTGCCAGGCAGAAGGTGAGAACAGAGCAGTGAGGGGAAGTGAGTGCACCTGCTACACTCTTCCCTTCTGGTCTGCCCTCACTTTCAAGTAGCAGGAAAAGATTCACATCTTCTCGTATGAGAATTTACCCAGCATGCATAATTACACACAGAGCAACACTGGAAGTCTTACTTGATCATATAATTTTAGATCTGGTGTTGACAAGTTCTGCATTGCTTATTAAGATTTTTAGCAGTAGCTTGTTTGTTTTGCTTGAATAAAACAACAAAGTGAACTTGGCAATTATTGCAATATTTAAAATTCACTGGAAATTTGCAACAGGAATGAAAATCTGTGACTTCCAGCTTTTAAAATCTTCATTCAGTGTAATTTAAAAAAAATGAGTTAATGGAAATTAAATTATTATCAGTGCTACAATCACACTCAGCTACTTAGCACAGTAACCTTTGAATAAATCTTTTAGCCTCCCAACAACCTCTGACACCTGACCAGTGACCACATCCAGCACTGCCTGCAGGCTATAAGCTCCACCAATAAACAGCTTTACAAGGTCACACCTAGGGCTCACCTTATCTGTTAACTTCTCTGACAGTAATCATTAGAGACTGCTGAAAGAGTTCAAACACAGGCAGGCTACTGTGCTGCTGCTGGGAGATGCTCTCCCAGATTTCATGTGTTTGTACCTTAAGAACTTCCATTAGCCAAAGCTGATTCCTTTTAATTAATGGTTCCAGACTGATTTACCTTCCCTTCATTTACATCCCTGTTCTCTGAACCTGTACAAGTTTTTAGGATCTGAGACATCCTGTGGCAAGGCAGTCCGCAGCTCCATTAGCTGTAGTGAGGAGAGACTTCTATTTGCTTTGAACCTGCACCTTTCCAGTTTCCTTTGAGGCCCTCTTAGCTCTGCTATCAGAAGGATAGCAAGTGACTGACCTCAGCTCAGCCTTCATCTCACAGACATCATCACATATCCCCTGATTCAATTATTTTATGATCTATTGTTGTTATACAAGTCTTTCCATATCTTTGATCAATTGTCACACTTCTCTGGTCCTTCCTCACCGACTAATTTACTTTTAAAGAGATAGGGAGATGAGAGTTGTACGCACTCAAGATGTGGGTAAGCTCTTTATTTTGATCCCTGTTCCTTTATATCAGATTCTTAGAACTCAGGGTTCTTTGTTTTGGCTTTGTTTAACTGCTCAGCATTAAATTAAAGTCTTCATAGATTGAAATCCAGATCTCGTTCCTGAATTCTGTTTAGAGCCAATTATATATTATAATGAATGTCCCCAATTCCTCCACATGCATTACATTTGTCAATAAATAATTTCATATTCTGTTTTACCCACAAAATCCTGCAAATTCGTCACTGTTGGCTCTAGCCTAATGTAATAGTTTTATCTTTATAACTAACTTTATTGTTTCAAATAGTAATTCAGAATCTGTCAAAATCCCCAAGCCTGTCTTGAAAATACTGAATGGCATGTATGCACACTTGACATACACGATGCTAATTAAAAACTCATGCACCAAAAATAACTTGAGGGAACTGCTCGATATTCTTTTAATATTACAAATCTGCATGTTGCAGGCCTGCCCAGAAGACTGCAGAAAAACAAAGAAGCAAGCAGACAAGGTAAAAAATACAGAGATTAGACAAAAAGTTATCATGAGATAAATAACCTGCAGCCCCTATTTGAATTCCAGTCTGTCTATACTATGAAAACTCTGATCCTGTGTTTCTCTGCATACACTAGATCATGTTTCCAGTCCTCTGCATCCATTCCCTTCCCCTGGGACACAGATGTTAAGTATTACTAAGTGGCTGTGTGGATGGATACTGCTGGGGGACAATGCACTACGTAAAGCCCAATGAGGCTGGTCAGGCACCACTGCACATTAGCAGAGCCTGACCCATTAGCAACTCCCCACAGCAGGATAGAGCAGCCAGGGGAAAATACAGTAGTGGAAATGGATAAAAGGTCAGGATCTTATTGAAAGCTTCTTCAATACTTGTGGTGGAAAATAAAAGTAATTATTTCTATTGAACTACTTCCCAAATACCTCTGCAAGGGAAACGGTAATTACCATAGCATAAAATGTTCCTAAATGGGAGAAAGAAGCTGAGAGACAACATGTTTAGGTTATGTTTTCTCTAGTGACTGGAACAAAAAGCAGCAGTGATATTGTGTTAGAATTTTATACAAGTTGTCTCATTGTACACATTATTTTTAATTACACAATGAGCTATCATTAGGAACAGTCATGCAAAGTCAAGTTTGGGAGGTAAAAACACAAGTGTGCAGGCACTTCACAGCTTCTGAAAGAAGCAGCTTTGAAGGGAAACCACATGTCCTACAACTTCATTTTAATACATCAGAAAATTCTCATGCTACCCTTACCCATTTCCCCAGCTATGTGTGAGATACACACCAACACCAACAAAAAGATGCCAAGAACTTAAAATGTCCAGTATGCCTTAATACACTGTTATTTTTTGATGCAGAGCTCAGCCATTGAAGAGTGGAATGTGTCACCTGTGTAAATTTCAGAAGAAATCTGCAAGGTTCCCTGTTCCACTCTAGCCACTAAATCACTGGCCTTGCCAGTACTATTTCCCTGGGCAAAAACCAAATCTAATGCAATGTTGGAAAACACACAAGCACTCAGCAGAACCAAAAGTTTAGTGTAAGTACACCCCACCCATATTTACATACACAGCAAAACATACCGTTTTTTCCTCATTTTCAAATGCTTCTCTTGCTTCTTCATAGCTACAGATTTCTTCTCTGCATTCATGTTCTATGTCACCTTGCTTTATTTCTTCCAGAAACGTGTTAGCTCTTGGGTATCTTTTCAACACAGAGTTGGCTTTGTCCTCTGTTAAGAACACTGAATAAGAAGAGGAGAGTCAACAAAGGTCACTTCTAAAATAGACACCCAAAACCTCATGCTAGAATTCCTCCAAAAACATGCCTTTGAGAAAAAGGTTTTTCAAAGCCTTCCCTTTTATTTGATATGATAAAAGGCCTTTCCTAGTTTTGCTCACTGTGGTAAGTAGTTGGGCCTACAATTTCAGTAGTTACTGCTAAACTGTCCTAAATGCACAGACCTCAATTCAGCAACACAGTCATGGGTGGTGAAACAAGACTGAAGTTGGTGCCCAAGAAGAGTCCTTGGAAGACACAGACACATGCTCAGCTCAAGCTGACACTGAACAAACAAATCCTGCTTGTCAACATCCAAAATTATGCTTGCTACTGCCTGGGGGCATCACAGCCAGAATGCTCTGAAGGTTTTGATATAAATATTTATGACTATTACCCAGAGTCACAAACACCAGACAGCTGCATTTATCAATGTTTAAGTCTATAAGTTTTCTTAAGCAATTTTGACGCAGACTTGCGCCCTTCACTCCAGAACTCTCAACCATTAAATGGGAGCTCTTCTGAGGCTGTGGGGGGAAGTAGCCTCTTTCTATTTTATTGAATCATATAGAAAACCTCACCTTATTTGATGAATCAAATGAAACAATCCTAAAAGGATTATTCTGACACAGGTATTCTTTATTTGCTTCCCTTAGTTTGCTGTCCAAGGAGGAAAGCTGGAAGCAATCTCTTTTCTTCTGATGTTCCAGTTTTCCGTCAAACTCTCTGACCCAAGGATTTTTATGCATGCAGTTACTGGGAACACTTAGGAATCCATCAGCCTGAATTACCCAGGAGGTACATCTGCAGTGCATGATGCAGGAATTCTCCAGGTATTTCAGGTCAGGAAGCTGGAACATCAGGTCAGTGCTACACTGTTCTTGGGCTCTGAGTGCCAGCAAGAGGAGATAATGATTCAATGCACTGCCACACTAATGCATTTCTAGCACTTTCTTGGCCTACACAATCATTTGTGCATTGCTTCATTTGCAGTTAGTCCCTTAATCATTTGATTTTTAATGTTGTAAAAGGAGGGCAGCAAGGAAACAGTGTTTTTGCTTCAGAAACATGTGGTGGTATTTGCCAGCACTGATTAGCATAATTAGGCATAACTAATCTCAACTTGTTTAATGTCTGTGGTATACTACTGTAATGGATCTCCATGCCCAGGCTACAGGGGTGGCTTCTGTGAGAAGCTGCTAGAAAATTACCCTGTGCCAGTGGAGAAGGAAGGGGAGGAGGTGCTCCAGGTGCCAGAGCTGAGCTTCCCCTGGAGCCCATGGTGCAGACCATGGTGGAGGGGGGTGACAGAGCAGCTTTGGGGGCACCTGGCATCCAGCCAGGGTCGGTCAGTCACAACTTGGTTACTAATCATTGGACAGTGATCTTCCTTTTGCAAAGGATTATATGAGGATGTGAAGAGTGAATTCCAAAACACCACTGACTCTTATGCTTCCAGCTGAATACATTACATACATTATATCACACAAATTACCCTGCTCATGAGGATGCTGAGGCTCCAACCCTGCAAATGCACCACTGCAAATTTGGTTTTTTTTCAGCACCACAGGTGAGCACATGGACATCTCCTATTGTGCAAGTTCATTGACTAAGTAACAGAGAAACCAATATTCAGAAATCTCTTCAAAAAGGAAAGAATAAGAGATGGCTTTTTTCCACTTTCCACACAATTCCCCTCACTTCCCTTTAGGCCTGAACAATTTGGTTTCTTTCAGCCTCATGCCTCAGTGATCACCTCAAGGTGATGAGCTGAACAATTCATCCATATGAGGAATGCACACAGCCATGCCTGGGGATGGACTGCAAGTGCCTTTCCTACTTCTTCCAACTCCTCGTGGACATTCCTGAAGGGAACAAGTGTTAGGCCAGACTCTCCTGAGAGTGTCCATGTGTAGAGGCATTGAAGAGTAGATAATGCACTATAAATTAAGTTTCCCTTCCTCCAGCAGATAAAACTTAGGGAATTCCATTTCATGGCTGGAATCCATCCACAAAAAGAGCAATGAGAGAAATGATGACTGCTTTCTATTGGATGCAGAAGGAAAAGAAACACAGGAAAATGCAGGTAGCTAAAAATACACTGATTTACAGATCCTGGCTCTCAGAAACAAGATACAAATACTTGTTTCTGCATGCACTTTCCAATTTCCAAAGAAAATAAAGGTTCAAAAAATGGTATGTTAAGAAATATTGCATTTGATACATATTGGTAAGAGTTTTTAGGTAATACTTTAGTTTTCCAAAAGGAAATAATCATACATTTCTGAAATGCATTGATGAAGAACAGCAAAATGTTAATTCAGTTCAAGAATGGACAATATATGACTATCTAAAACCCAAAGTTTTTATTTAACAACTCATATTCAGAAGGTCTGTCTTCTCTCAGAATACATTACACAAAATGCACATACTACAAAGACAAAAAAAGCCTGCATCCCATCTTAATTATGAATGTATCCGATAAATAAAAATCTCTGGCTAGTCTAGACCTGGAATGCCTTTTGACCCTGCAAGGGTGGAAACAAAATGAAGTATATTAACTTGTTTGTTTGGATGTGAAATTTTTAATGCTTTGCATAATCCTAATGACTTCAAATCCTGTTGAGAAGTCAATACAAATGTATCAAGCCTGCAACTGAAATACAGGAATTTAATGAGAATCAGACACTGCCTGATGAATCTTATAAAAAAAGATAATGGAACTGTATTGCAGAACCCACTCTGACTTCTTAGTATTCCAGGACCATAATCATGTAGATACTCAGCTTTAGTAGGACAGGAGTGTTCAAAAAGCCCACTTGGGTTGGATGCCCACCTAGCTAAGCCACAGCATGGCTGAATTCACTGCAGCTGTTACAGTGGAGCTCAACATAATCAGGGAAGACTTGCATGTGTAAGAGTGAAGAAATGAAGCAAGATAAGTCACTTTTTCACTTTGTTAAGGAGATTAACTAGCAGATAAAAGATAAAAGAAAAGTAAAAATCATTATTTTGGCATTATAGAAGACATAAATCATCCAAAATCTCTTCTACTTCCCCAGTTTTTGTAGGATATAGATGAAGTTATACAACTACCAAATTTAATCCATTTGAATACATAATTTCTTCAGACATGCTTGTGCTCTGTATGTAACGGTAATAAGTGGATTTTACCAAGTTTCTATGTATCAAAAAGCTTCCAAAGACTGTTTCACTTATTATTATTGAAGAGAACAATACAGTCAGATCAAGTTATTACACACCCTCTGGAAAGCCTGCCTGCTATCCTAGTAGTGAATGGATACTCTACCAAGGTGAAATTCAGTCAGAACTGGAGCCAGGCACAGACACAAGAGGATAAATATTTTGCAGCCCGCCAGCTGAAGCTGTCACAGGGAAAGGAAAAAGGCTTTAGGTCTGTAGTGACAGAGGGAACAGGGAACAGCAGCATGGGAAAAGTATTCTGAGACACTAAAGTGCTGCCAAAGCAAAGCCGGGGGCAGCCTGGACACCAAAATCAGCTCTACTGAGACCAGTATTAAGCTTCCTTTTTTGACTCCTTACCAACATCTAAGGAGACTAAAATCACCACTAAATAATAAAAACAAACATTTTAGCTCTAAATTTGAAGCTGCTGCTATTACATCTTTCTCTAGGTCATCTTAACAAATCCATTTGGTTTGAATTTGTGATTTTACTTATGAAGTTTAAACAGTGACTTCTACTCTGAGAATCAGGAGTTACAGAGACAAGCTTAAAACCAGTTAAAACTAAAGTACTCAAGGCTGTAAATTCAGCTCTGTGGTCTTCATTCTGCAACCAGTTTTCAAAGGGCAACAATAAGGCTGTGATGATTTTTATAGTCTGCAAATAATATCTGTCAGAACAGTTGCATGACTCCACCTCAGTGTGGGTGAAGTTCTGCATCATCTGTAACATCAAAGCCAGTTCAGTGCCAGAGGGCATCTTTTGTGCAAAGAGACTGGGATTATGAGCAGAACACAGTTTTGGGGTGTGTTACTGCCTACTTAACAGGAAATAATGGACAACGTACACTCATCAGTAGGTTAAACTTACCACCAGCCATGGTGATTGCTGTCAGGCCGGGAACTTGCAAATATCAAGTCTGTAAATAAAAGAGCAAATATCCTGATGAGTTTGCAAATTACAATCAACTTGGACAAGTTTCTCTTGATTCCCAAATACTGGTATGAATACATCAGTATTCGAAACTCCATGATCAAAATGAACCCCTCTTTTGAGTTGTACCAGTACTGCATGCAGGCTGATTTCAGTAGCATAGGAACCCTATCCAAGAAAAAGATAACCTTTGAAACGGTGAATGCTTTAACATTTTTTTGAGGCTTTTCAAATTCAGAATATCAAAAATGTTAATATGAAATAAGAGGGTGTGTATCATTTCAAACAAAATGCAACCTGTTTTGCCTAACTGAACTTTAAAGGTATTACATTCTCCACTGTAATTACTTATACCTTAACTAAGACTAAAATTTACTCTGCAGAGATCATCAAGTCAACTCATTATCTTTAGTCTATAGATCAGATTTTTGAAATCAGGGAGAACACATGGAAATTCCTTTGGAGTCAGGTACTGATTAAAACAGGATGCCTGCATAAAGTTCAAGGGCAGAACAAGACTGTGATTTGGCAAAGGAATTTGCACTACATGAGAGGATCCCAACCTGCCCTACAAGAACTTACATGTACTTTGTACCTCATCTTGGAAAGAGAACAGACAGGAGATGCTCTCAGTTGAGAAAGTGCCTGAAGCTCATTGCACCCACCAGGCAGAGAGCCAATTAGAACTGCATCTGGAGAGAGCAAGAGTAGTGCAGCTCCTTGGAGTCTTTTTTAGTATGGGAAAAGTCAGGGATATAAAAGCTTTCAGCAAAGTAAGAGAAAGGTGCAATTGCCTAACCAAGTTAGTAGAACACCACAAAAAGGGTTTAGGTTAAAGGGTTTTTTTTAATAAATTACCTACTCCTGAGGGTTAGCACCAGTCTTCAGAGGCCAGGTTACACATCAACATACCACAGCACCCAAATGTCCTCACTTTCCATAAATCCCAACCCTCATGAGCAAACCCTTCTGTAAAAAAGGTTGGCCATGGGTGTTGTAATAAACAAAGAGGGAAAGTTAATGTTCCCAGCCTGGCCTGCCCAACATGGTAACTCATCATGCAAGAGCAGACTGCAGTTCTTGCATGCTGAGGTGAATGGTGCTCCATGAAGACATCCCAACCTGCTAACAAAACTGCAGGAGTGGAACTACAAGATAAGGGATGAAGGAGCAAATGATTTGAAAACAAGTTCATCAGACCTCTGTAAAGGCAAATAAATGTGAATAAAGAGCAGACATTAAGGCAATCTGAAATCTCACCACCATAGTTTATAGCTTGTTGTTGCTAAGTATTGTAGGTTGACAGAAGCAGAGGGCTTAATTTTTTTTCAGAAAAAAATGCATATAAAACCTCTTTTAATACCCAGAATTTTTCTTAGCAGACTACTTTATGCCAAAACAAATAAGCTTTGCCATTTGCTTCTTGAATAAAAATAAAATTAGTGTCATTTAATGATTAGTCACATTGTCACAACCCAAATATCTGTGATGAAGAAACTGCTAAACTTATCAGAATAAACAGGTCATGAAAGATTTGGCTAGTGGTCTATTTTCTTGACCCGTTACGTTATTATTTTCTTTTGCCATTTATTACACACCAATTTCAGTCAGCTGGTTTAGCATCAGCCCTCCAGATAAACACACATCAACAGAAGAGGCAGCAGCCAGGAGTGCTCCCTCGCTCTGACAAGTAGCAGCAATGCAGGGAATTAAACATACATTTCCTATGCTTCCCCTCTTGAATGGGGTCATTTCTTTGCAATAAATTTCAGTTATTCTTTAATGTTTCACTCTTTTAACAAAACTTGAGTGTGGATTTCTACAACATCTAAAAAAAACCCAAAAAAAACCCAAGACAGAACACAAGCATCCACACCCCTGAGTCACAACCCCTCTGCTGGCTCTGCCTACTTGGAACTGTGTTGGGAAAAAGGGGACTTTGTGCCTCCCCCCTGCTATGGGATGTTTTCCACCAGGAGCAGTGCAAGTCACTGCCTCTGCCTTGGCACCTGGTACTTGGCATATCATGTTCTCTGGGAATGAGCACCAGAACACTGACTCACAGGTTGGGAAAATGGGGAAAACACAGGGAGAAGAAAAAATAAAACAGAGAAGGCAGAATGTCTTTTAATTTCTTCAAAGGGAATTTTATTAGGGGCTAGTGACAAAATAAAGAGTTGCTGAAGTGACTGCAGAACACAAATTATGTTTCACTTTACCTCCTTCATTACAGAAGGAAACAGTATGCCCTTCTCCAGGAAAAATCAAATACAGCTTTTCAGTCAGTGGCTGTAGTGCAGAAACTTCCCTTCATCAATCCACATCAGATTTTTACAGCAGTTACAAGCATTCAGAGCTCCCTGAATTCTGCCCATTCTCCAACAAACGTGTTTTCTCTCTCCTGACTTTCCTCTCAAACTTCGTCATTTCCAAGCTCCCACAAATCACAACTTTACCCTGTATTAACAGTCCCTTCCCCTAAAGGGAATGAGTTTAATTACACTTTGGTCCTCTACGCTGACACTCTTGGTTCAAACTAACTAAATAGTTCAAAGGTGGCTTGGAAGAAGGGATTGAACAAAGACAAGTACAAAAACCTTTTTCGGCATCATAAGCCAGCTAATAAAGCAGAAAAGGGCTGGTCACACCACAGGAGCATCCTGACTTACTACTGACTCATTTATTCCTCTGTCCAACTCCTTACTTAGCTTCCTGCTTTTAAGTCTTCACAAACCTTACTGAAGCACCAAAATTTGTTGTTTCATGAACCCCTCTTCTATCCATCTTCTATAAGGTTATATATCACCTTAGATGTGTGACAACACAGTGGACAGCTGTATGGCCCTAGACCCATGCTGAGTGTCCAATTCTGAGTTAATGACAGCTGATCTAACCAATACATGACCTTTCCTGACAGCCTGCTTGTAGAATACTTAAAACACAAAACAAAACAAAAATGAACCACATCCTTCTAGTAGAAATTATAATGACTCAGTGAGAAACACTGAATTCTAAAGCCTGTGAGAGAGCCCAGGAGACACATCAACACCACCCCTGCTATTTACCAGCAGTGCCCTGGTCACCACTAACACGCTGCAGCCTCTTACCAAGGAGAAACATCCTGAACGAAAGAAGAATTAATACTGAAATAACAAACCAAGCTATACGTTTCTTTCCACAACTAACCTAAATATTCTTTTTCTCAATTCTGCAAGTACCCAAATCTTGCATACACTACTTATAAGCATAAAGCATAGAATATTTGTATACAGTTTCAAAGGTGGCAATAATATTCTAGCAGTGACAATCTCTCAAACTGGGAAGATAACTAATTTCAGCATTAAAAGCTGCTGTCTTAAGACAGTGCTTCTGCAGGATTTTGTTGCATTTATTAGGATAACCATCTTTGGCTGGCAGGCACACACCTCTTCTGAGTACATTTCCTGACTTCAAGCTTAATGGCAACTTGCGTGCAGCACGTACCATTAAAGGACAGAGGATCTGACTGAGGGCACACGAACTGCCTGCACTGTTCTCTCTCACTGTCATGTGCTCCAAGGATACAGAACATCCAGAACAGAGTCCTTAAGGGAAGGGAGGAGGAAGAGAAGGGAAAGTAAGGCTAATGTAAAGCAGCTGCAGTATTTTCCCTCAACTAGTTTCTCACCTGCTGTGTTAAAAAGGACTTAAAATACTGCAAGGCCCCCTGCTCGTCTGCCAGCTGGGGAGGGATATGCATGACAGCATCCAGGTAGGGAAGGGGCAAGTGGCTTTTTCTCCATTCTGCAACAGAACTCTGGCAAGTGGTACAGCTGTTAACTTTAGTTTTGTAATCTGTACAATTCATGAAGCCCAAGAGCTACATAGTTTCTTAAAATTATCAGTATCTAGGTTCTTCTGGTGCTTTTCATGAAAGCAGGTCCAATCCAGGGACACTGTTACCTAAAAAAATCAGTAGACATTCAGTCTAAAAATAAACTCCTGTTCTAGCTCCTCAGTCCCAAACCAGCTGCAATGCAACACCTGGAACATTCCTGGGGAAGGTTTGTTTAGAAGAAATATTAAAACATTATCAATTTGACTTCCTGTGTAGCTATTTAATTATCTAACAGCCATTTAGACAGAATGTGTCATGTGCTTACCTAAAAATCCCACTGGCACCACATCTTTTACATGCTTGGAAAGAGTACAATTTCATTTACAGTTATCTACTTCCAAAGAGCTTTCTTCCCAGGAAAAGTGTACCAAAGAATTTGCACACATTCAGATGCTGGAAAAATAGATTGATTTTTCTCTGAACAGGAATTCCATAGGATATGGGAGAACCCTTATTTATTAAGTTCAGTTTGCTTGCAAAACCAAGGTTTTCCAGGGAATTTGGGGGGAATAGAGAGGGAGGGAACACTTTGGAAACGTCTTAATCAGGTGAAGATGCAAAAGATTTATCCCATCTCAGACTACATGGGACAAGAGTAAAACAGATCTGAAAAACCTTCTGCTTTGTATGTACTATTTGATCACAGCATTATAAAACATCACCATTAATTTAAGCACCCAAAACCTCAGACCAGATCACTAAGAGGAACCTGTACTTAGCAGACTGCCACTGCACCCTAAACCCAGTGAAACATCATTACTCACAGTAGGAGCATGCAAAGGCCACAACACCACCCTGTGAGCAGAGAGAAGGAAGCTCCTCAGGACTGCAGCTGGACAGAACTGCAGCTGGAGAGACTGAGTCTGAGCTTCTGCCTCAACTTCATTACCCTTCTTCACTCAGTGCTTTTTGTTCTGTTTAAGCTGTGGCAATATTCTGGCTGGTTATTTTCTGGATAGTTCCAGAGGTTCAAGGGGAGAATTGCTATAAGCTAATTGCTATAAGCTATCTCTTCCTTCCCTTACCTTTCAAAACCAAACAAGAACATTGTCCTGATACATCTTGGCAAGCAAGACATTTGGAAGAAGTAACAAAACTTTACAGAGAGGGAGAATGTTGAGGGATTGCATTGCTTTAAAACTCCTGGGGACCACGTGGGGCAGTTCCTGGGAGGCATAACTGAACACTTACATAACCATCTGAGTGGAAACCAGAATTCCACCAATCCTCAAGAGACCATGCCTTTCTGAGCAGCCTGTAGAGTAGAATTTCAGACACCTCACTCTTCTGTAAGCTACTGTCAGAAGACATTGCTTTAGGTTATACAATCTCCTACGCTTTAGGAAATCAAATGTCATTTAACTTGATAATCCATTGAAATGCTGATATAACAATAACCAATTCCTCTCCTTTTTCAAGTGAGAATGATGAACAATTAAACAAAGCTTTCACAGTAGGATGTGGTTTTATCCTGATTTTGTTTGGACACAAAACTGACGCTGTGTCACTGATCAATTCCACGTTCTGTTCCTCTGCCAGTACCTTTTAACTAAATCTGACACTGAGATTTCTTCCTGCTCCCACACATTTTCCATGAAAATCAATGACCAAGAAGAACAGAGAAAACCCATTAATGCTCTCAGTGAAGTGAAGTTGGGTTTACCAATTGCAGAAGCAGCTGGAAACCAATGTCTATTTTGCCAGCAGGGAGTGGGCAGTCAGGAAGCAAACACCACTTCCAGGAGCAGGCACAGCCCCACAGCCCTTTGCAAGGGGACAACTCAATAGGTTAAAGAGATGAGAACAGGGAAAGAGCACTGCCAGCACACATGAGATGTCAGAATATTGTGATTTGAGGTAGCAGCTGGAAAACAAGGATAAGCACGCTAGGGAATGGAGGGGAAGTCAGATTAATAGTGGGAAAGGTGAAAAGGTAACAGAGACAGGAACACAGCTTGACTCTAGATCTAGTGCTCCCTGCCCTAATTAGTGTTTGGGTGCCAGCTGACAAATCTAACTTGTCAACCCCTTGGATATCATCTATTCTAACTCGGGCTTGAATAGCTGGACTCTTGATCTGAAGCAATTTTAGTGGCCATGAATAATAACCTCTAAGTGCATAATAATGATCTCTATCTGACTACACTCCCATTAGCTAGGAATGCAGAGCACCAAGAGTGCACCTGAAGAGCTGAACAACTGGTGCTGAGGGCCCAACACTTACACAACACAGCTCAAGAATTCTACTTTTGTGGGGTAACTAATTTGCTTTCATGAGCTGAGCACTGTCTGGCAGTGGGACTGCAGATCTTGGAGTTTATCTTCTGGTTTGCTTTCATTCAAAAATATCTCAGTCTGAGTGTTTTGAAATGTTTCTGCAGTGCAAACTAAAGCACATTAAGTACTGACAATTGGAAGAATCCTAATTTGAACCAAAATGCGACTGCAGATACACCCAGCATGCACTGTATGATCACACTCACAGCAGTAAGTAGTGGAGGAGGGAACCTCTATTAAAATGATTTCTCAGTAAAGAGCCAAAGGTTATTATGAGGGGATAGTGAATGTTTGGGAAAAACTTTCTGTGAGGCTACAAAATTACTCTGATAAATAAGTTGACAAAAACAAAGGTAATGTGAGGCTCTCTGTCAAACTAAAAAACAAATGAAACAATAAAACCTCTCAAAAAAATCTCACACAATGAGATTTCTGAAGCAGTCTATGTGCATGTCATTTGTCTTCCAAAGTTATGTTCTTGAAGCAGAAATTATATCCTGCTAATACACAGGACACCACAGGGCCCAGTCTAGGGCTAAAAACCTGAAATACTGGAGTAGTTTCTCAGAAACACCAGAAAAAGAGACACACAGAGTCAGCTAATCCAACCTAGCCTCACTTCCCAAACTAAAAAAGTACATTCTTCCCACACCCCCCTAAGGAGTGGGAACTCGCAATTACAGATTACAAAATTAACATCCAGTTTATGATCACCATTACTGATACTTTCAAAAACTTCCTCTCCAAAATGTTACCAGCTTCTAAAATAATAAAGCAACACACAAAGTCAACACATAATAAGCCAGAGAAAGTACATGATCCCTTTGGTACACATTTACAGGTGGTTGAATTGTTACATAATGCATTGATAAAATCCTTTGTTGTACTAGTGAAGTGACAGTTACTTACTGAATATCTATCATGGATTTTTTTTAAATTTACAGTAAGATAAAATTATCAATGGACCTGCTAGCACTTTTTAAGGAAAAAAACCCCACTTCAATTGTATCAGAATACTGCAGAATGTTTTCACTCACAGCCTCCCCAAATTAGGAGCTTTGAATGTGCACTTATCTTATTTTCCTACCCTATTCTGTCCCTGTTTTCATACAAATGAAACATTTGCATCTGTTCTCTAGATTACAAACAAGCCAGCTTTGATTTTGTGGTTCAGACCATCTCCTGATGTTTTACAGACAACAAACTGAGGAATAGTCAGCAGCTCTCAACTTCAGCTGAAAACTGCATTGCATATGAATGAAAAATTACATGTTGCTATTTATTTGGAAAGAAGGAAAATATCCTTTGTGTTTAAATTATCACTGTGTAACAAACCTCTCAGTTCAGAGAAGGCAGACCTTCAGCTGATGGAACTGTAACAAATGCAACACATTGCAGCCAGCCATTACTTCCCACAATGTGAGAAACTGGAGGGTACCCACTGACAGCTGACATGGATGTAAATAAGCCAAAGCACCTGAAATTTCACATAGTGTATGATTCATGGAACTTGCTGCCATAGGATGCTGCTCAGGACAAAAGTAGAAATAGATTAAAACATAAAAATGAAATCAATAAATAAGGGTGTAATTTGGTGATTACTATAACACAATTCTCCAATTGGTAACTACTGGCTGTGAAAAGAGAGGAGCCCAGTGCCCAGTGTGAAATGGGTAACATCCAGTTCCTCTCCGAAGTTAAAACTGGACTAGGACCAGAGGAGTAAATATCAGCACATAACATCAAGACACAACCAGAAATCGAGCTGATAGATGGCATATGGTCTCTTAAAAGGTCCTAGTCACTACCTACAATCTCTCTTTTTCATTGCCTCTGGTCTCCCAAATCAACACATCAAAACATTCATAATAAGTAGAAAGTAGAGTGCAACAGTGCTTTCTGCCTTTTAAAAGCATATACGGGTTAGGTAGGGAAGGAAAAAAAAAAGTAAAGAGTACTATCTTTATTTTAGATTATACCTCTCTAGACGTGCAAGAGAAGGGCCAAGGAACAGTCTCTGGTCACAGTCCATTCACAAAAGATGTCATTTCATTACAGGTACTGTGTTGTCTGCTCAGAAAAGGTCACAAGATCAAAGCTAACAATGTACCATTTATCCTGCCCTGAAACTCTTACAGATCCTTTCTTCCCCAACACAGCTTATAAAGCAAAACCATGACCCAAGTGTCACAAATAATACCTTCACAGATTTTCCAATAACACAAACTGGCTGTACAAGATTCAGCCTCCAACTCTATTAATCTGTATCCAATATTTAAGTCTGCTCTTTCCACAGAAAAAGAGATACCTGACAATTCCATACATTTGAAAAAGGTTTTCCTCAACTCACTGAAGTTTTTCTTGGAATTATTACAGTATTGTGAGAGGCAAGCAGCAACAGCTACTTTTAAAAATCAGTATTTTTCAAGTAGCTATTAGGAAAACCCAGAAAGATTCTAGATCTCAGAATGTGCACTTTTGCAGTAAAAAGGAACCTGGATCATTTCACATTGGCATCTTTATTTTGTGTGCAATAATTTTATAGCAAACACAAGATTACTAGTTAATGAAGTTTATTGTGTTTTTCTGTGATGAGGCAACATTCTGCCCTATACAGAAACTGCATTTAGCACTTGTTTGGTAGGCCAATGTCTAACACCCTATTTAATTTAGAAAAATTAACCCCAAACCAAAAAAAAGTGATTCCTTTGTGAAGTGCTAAACTAAGCAAGAGAAATGTGCAAACAAAGCCTTCTCTTCCAAGTATTTACACACCGTCAGCATGCTTTAATATAAATTTCCACCCTGCCTGTCCTCCCCTGAAGCAATGCATATATGACAACACTTCAGAGCATGTTTTAATGGGATTTTCCAGTCAACCAAAAATGAAATTGCAGAGAAGTTATGAGAGGGTCATAAACACATATTTCATCTTATTGAATTATATGGTAACTAGGCAAAAGATAATAAAATCTCTAAAGGAGTTGTGTCTCATTAAGTTTTCTGTCACACTGGGGAATTGCATGAAGAGAGCACCACCAGAATGCACAGAGCAGCTGCAGTAAAACAGAAACATAAAGAGGCCTACAAACTAGGGGGGAAAAAAAGGGTAAATTTTAAATACTAAATAGTCTTATTTTCTTCTCTCAACACCCACGCCCATTATTTCTTACATTACTTTACCTGAATTTCCAAACACATGAAGATGCATAAATTATTTTACTGCATTGCACTTAATTTTTTTTCTGAGTAGGATTTGAACAAACCTACCCACAAAGCTCATTTACACATTTAGGGTATAGCAAAACACATTTTGACTTCAGCCTTGAAGAGGAGTCAAGGAATTTCTCCTCCTTTCCTGCCACTGCCACCCACCTTTCACTGGGGATCAGCCCCCTGATGTGGCTGATGCAGTTCTGCGCTCTGCACTTCAGCTTTGTCCCTGTCCCACTGACCTCCCTCTCCTCTCTGCTGCTCTGCTCCTCAGGACAGCCACAGAAAGGAACTGTGAACTTTCCAGACAGTATCTGCGACCAAAGTCAACCTCCCAGGGAGCTTGTTTTGCATCCTTTGTGACCTTTAATTCAACAAATTTACTCATGGTCCCTTCCAATCAACTACCACCAAGCAGTAGAAAACCTTAAATTCATAGTGGTTTTCCTAGAATAAGCACACTGATCTAGAGAATGGAGGCATTCTGAACATCAGAACTGGAGAAAACACTGGAAGGTGAACTAACATCTAATTCAAACTGTCATTTATGAGGAAATAAAGATGACAGTGAGGCTCTAAGTCACAGCTGATCAATAAATACATACCTACCAGTATCAGGTCATACTTATAAACAATTTTTTGCACTTTCCAGCATTGTAAAACACTGTAGAGCAGCTCCCAAAACTAAAACAATAATTCTACTGTTGCTCTTCTACTCTTTATGAAGGGAGTCAGTACAAAATCCATTCTGCCGAGTGGGAAGCACAAAAATGCATGTAACAAAAACGACTCAGAGGATGTTCATATTGAAGTTCCTAAAACTCACATGCCAAATTGATGTGTCAAATTTGTGTGCAATTAACTGTGTTTGAAGATGTAATTTATCTTAGTTGTGTCAAAAGCATACACAGAATAAAATAAAGTTAGCTCTTGAAAGCTTCGTTCATAACTGACATATCCTCTAGGATCTAATATGTCTAACATTTAGTTCTTGAAAGATTTGAAAGTGTGTTCCCCTATTCCCCCACAAACCTGAACACCTACTCCAGGACACAGAAAATGTGGAGGAGTCTTCTAATGCAAGAAATACACCACTGATACTTTTTAGGTCTGGTAATCATTCACATTTGTAATACACTGCAAAGTCACTGGACAGATCCCAGACGTGCTGTCCATCAGCAGGTGCATCTCCACCCTGTGTATTTCTGGGGTAGATTGCTTCACCCATACAAACAGTTTCACTGAACCACAGAGCAGCTAAGGACTGTCAGAAGATTGTCTGGTCCAACCTTTTGTGTGGAAGGCAGCCCTGATGAGGTTATCTAGCACCCAAATGCAAAACCAACCCTCTAGTTACGGGGATCCCCCCCTGTTCTTGGGGAGGTTGTTCCAGTGAATGATTGATCTCACTGTAAAAAATTTACAGTGAGATCAATCAAAAATTTACAGTGAGATCAATTATCAATCATAAAATTTTCTGAGATTGAGGTGAAAACTTTGATCAAATCTTTTGCCAAGAGTTCCTAACAAATAGCTGCAGTGAAAGTGCTTTGATACTTCTTCCGTTTTTGAGACCTGCAGCTCTGATGAGCTTGTAGTTGGACACTTCTTTACAGTTCACCCACTCTTAGTGGCCTTTCCATAAAAGACACCTTCTTCTCACCTTCTCGCTTGTTTTAAAATAAAACAGATCAGGTCCCTGCTGCAGCTGACTGCAGAACACCAGAGAAGCAGTTGAAATGCAAAACCCCAGCAAGGATGGAGTGGAAAAGGAAGAACTCCTGTTTTCAGGCAGGGGGAGAAGCTTAGATGAGTTAAGCCACTTAGGCAGCCGCACACTCAATAGGCCATACCTTCATTTCACTGCTGCCCACAGCGCTGACAACCAACAGCAGCAAGCAGCAAATACAAGAGTGAGTCCATTCCATTCCTGATACTCAGAAGTGCTCAGCAGCATTGAAATAAAATATCACAGACTGCCCTCTTTTCAGCTGCCACAGGAGAAATCTATAGGAAAACCAGCAGGAGATTTAACTAATTCTGACACTGAAACCTCATTTAACCCGTCCCAATTCCCAACAGCCATGAGAATGGAGACTAGAGACAGAAAGACAAACAGAAAACTGTTTCTCCTCCCAGGTTTATTTAGTAAATAGTAAGAGTTACAGCCTACAAAAAAAAGCTGAAGAATACACACAAGGTCAGTAAACAACTCACTGACAAACCTGGAGAAACAGCCAGGTGCAAAAGTTCACATGTCTGTTGAAGCCACCACTTATGAGTTTTCCTGCTAGGATTCCATAAACTGCCTTCACACCAGTGAGCTAACAGAGTCACACCTTCTGAGCCATTCTTCAGTGCCAAGTAGGAAACATTTAAAAATACAGCTTATTGCAATAAATATTACAGTTTAGACAGTTATGTTAAATGGTTAATTTAGTGACTGGGATTTTAATAAAGAATTACTGTAAAGTGAATCTTGAAACTGGTCCATCCATTGTTATACTACAAGAAAACAAAGAGCTCAGCAAAACAGGAATATCCAGAATTACCACAATTCTTGGTGTAAACAAACAAACAAGCAAAAACTCACCCACCCTGAAGTTCTTGCTAATATAGATTTTCTGCAGTTTCAGGTGACAAAATGAATACTTCACTGGGATTAAGTTTTATGTATGACAAATTACTTCCATCCTACGCCTCACATGGTGCCTCTGGATTTTAGCATCACTTAATTCGACCACTCTTGGAGTGATCTTATTGGAACAAACTGACCACCAAGATGAAAAACTGGAAGTATGTTGAGTGTGTGATCTTCAAATATGAGATGCCAGCTTTCAAAAGTAATTTCAGAAGCAACATGAGAAGGCTGATTCAAACACTTCAAATGAAACACCCCACTGAGCAGGTAAGAAATGTGTAAAATGCAAGGGATCTCAAAGATCTTTCCAGATGCAACTGCAGGATAGTCTGTCTCTCCCTCATGCAAAGATATCCGTGGTCAAAAAAAGTAATCTATTTGCACAAAGCAGCATTCCTGGTTTGAAAATAGGCAACACTTCTTGTGCTACTACAGGGTGCATGTCTCAGCCCTGGATGCTAACTCCAGTATAGTGGGCTGTGCAAATGTATTTCTTGTCTGATTTTATAAATGTAGTTCTGAACAGAGGCATAACTTTTATTCAAAGTTGAAGTTATTTTACATAGTGATTATGTGTTATTAAAAATAACCAACAGCCTGAAATAGGCACAAAAGAGCTCTCAACAGATGTGTTTTCTTAGCAAGCCAAAATCCATGATGTGATTTTAAGTGGTTAGCATGGAATTTCTTTAACTGTCAAGGCTTTGTTTTTGAAATGTAGCTATTCTAATAACAGTATTCAGCAACCTTGATTAAAACACTGATTATTTGATAATCAGCACCATCAAAAGTGTCAGCAAGAAAAGAATGGGTTAAGTGTATTTCACACAAATGTGTATCAAATTTTACTTAACAAGAATCAGTAAGACAAGCAAAGGTAAACAAGGAAAGCTCTGGGTATGGCCAGATTAGATTTTAAAAGGTCAAATAGTTACCAACATCTGAACTCAGCTGGCAGGAGAACAGACGAGACATTAGGTCATTCAGGCCACTCCTTTGCCAGCTCTGTAGGGTTCTCCACTGCACACTGCAAGTGCTTTTGTTTATAAGGTGGAAGAGGAGAGGAAGCAATGGTGGGGGTGAGAAAGTAGATTGTCTTTGGAGGCTGAAGCAAAACAACCATTAAAGAAAGATCAGCCAGACCAGAGAGCATCCTGGAAACACAGCTGATGGGAAGTCATGAAAGAGAGAGATGAAAATGAGCAACAAAATTCAGGATTGAGCTGACAAACTGAAAGCAAAAGCTCTTAACAGGATGATGCCAGAAAATTAGAACTCTTGCCTACAGGAATCTGGTGTAATTTGTTGAGTAAATGGGAAGAAATGACACATTTAAGATTTACTGGAATAATAGAAGAGGGAAGCGGTGGAGCAAAATGGGCTCATTTTCCCCCAGTACTCATACATGTGCTACCAATCACATCTCTTGTTCTCTGCCTGTCCAGCTGTTTCTACAGGCCAGGTAAGAGCCAAAAACAAGTCAGAGGAGTCTTTGTTTTTAACCTGATTGGTCCTGTGATCTGCCTCACCAAAAGAATATGGAAATTTGACTATCACAAGTGAGGGAGGTCACAGAGGCAGGCAGAACAAAGTGATGGACAAGAGGATCACAGGAAAAGGGAGCTGTTTAAAATGACAGAGCAAACAAAAATGGTTCACACTGCTGTAGTCTAAAATTAGCACAGTTCTGAAGTATATTTTATCCTGCTTTTGCCACAGAATTTATTAATGACTCTAGATAAATAACCTAAAAATGCTGTTCCAATGTGGGCACCAACTACATACATTTTATTTTAGGGATGCATCTCCCAAAATCTGACTGCTTGATTTGCAAAAGCAGAATAGGTTTAGAACAGACACTCAATTTATTTGCACCTGTGCATCTTAACATAAATGAGGACAACTGAATTCAATACCCTGAAAAAAATCAGATCCTACCTGGACCAGATTTGGTCTCCACAATTTTATCTTTCACTCTTCACGTGGAATGGGAGGATGATTTCCTTGTTTTAGGAGAGTTTTCTCAATTAAGGGGAGAATTAGTTGAGTACTGAGATACTAAGCTGATAAGCACAACCGAAGACACAAAGAAATTTGTAATTCCATAGTCAAAGCAGAATTTGATGCAGATTTGAGTCACATCAAGAAAACATCTTGACATCATACAACCAAAGTAAGGAAGATGAGACCAAAACACTTCCTGAGTACAACAGGATTTTTTAATGCAAGAAACAATATGTTTTTACTTAATAGAAAACTGTAGCTTGTTCTAGATGTATGAAGAGACTGAGTTAAAGCCAACTTCAAAACTTCAGTTCTCCATTTGTGTTTCTGGAAATGACACTATGAGTACAGTTATTCTGTGTGTAACTATCTACTTCTCTCAAAACAAAACTGATAATCAAGTTATAATCTCCACACCTGCATGTGTTATAACCAGATGCAATGCTTTGCTCTTTTGAATACACTAGCTGGACACAAACTTCTGGATGAACTTGTGTGAGAAAAGGATAATCCAAGTTTCACCCAGGCATTTCCTGATGTTTGCTAGTTCCAAGAATACAGAGTTACTCAGGATGCCAGGTTCCAGCCTAATCTGTTCCAGAAAATGAAGTTTTCTAGTCTAAAAGAAGTTAAAGTGAGATGGCTGAAAATGAACAGATAAGTAAAAATCTCACTCCTGTTTCCATGCAATACTCTCACACACAAGTTCCCTGTCCCCTCTTCTCTGATTCTAATCTCACTGCCCTGGTTCAGCAAGAACTACTCTTGCAACCTCAGTCACCTTTACTAGGTAAGTCTCCTCAGACTGCTCATCACCTCTTGCACTTGTAAACCTCCTCCACACGGCTTTATCTATGGCACTCCCTCTGTTCAACAAAAGGGCCAGAATGTTCAACCTCCCAGTTGCACAATCCCTTCACACAGGTGTGTGTGTCCGTGTGCACAATACACAGGTGTACATAAAAAAACAAGGCTTCTACACGCATACCTAATCATTTATGTACAACTAAAAAACTCTTTTCCTCCCAACCACATTTCCTTGTGCCAGTATAAGCATCCCTATGGCAGTGCAGGGAAACAGACATGATTCCTAACTAGGTTAATCAGAAAAAGTGTTTAAAAGGTCAGTTTGAATCTGGTGGTAATGTCCGTGCCACTCCCCGCCCCTGCTGTATCAACAATGGTGCCAGCACGGGGAGAAGATGGTAAAGGAGGTGTTAATGAGCAGAAAAAGTACAATTAGGGGTCTTTTTTCAGACACAGTCAATAGTAATAATAAATTGAAGGTCTTGATTTTAATCTAGAGCACCAACATCTACATAACTGTCCCTCTTCCCATCACAACATTTTCTATGAGAACTTGAAATTCTTTTAAGTGTTGAAATTCTTTCAAGTGTTTTCCCGTGCTTACAGTCTTCTTCCTTTTACTCACTGGCTCCATTCCTCTCTGTTTTGTTCCCAACAAGCCCAATCACCGCCGGCTCTCTCACTCCTCAGCCAATGCAACACTGAATCCCAGCTTCAACTGTGGTAGCACTGAGGCTCCCTCTGCCCCTCCTGTTTCCTGTGGATGTGGATGAATTGTTCCCTGGCCAGCACCAGGCCTAGGAAAAGTCCCCCAGAGCCCGGAGTGTCGGGTCATTCCCACACACACCTTCCCAGCCCAGCAGCCACAGCCTGAGCCGCAACCGCCTGTCCAGCACAGACCTCTGAGCGCCCCAGTGGAAAAAAGTTCTGACAGGAATACGAGAGCCTCGGATGGCTGCGGCTGTGCTCCACGGGTTTGTTTGGGGGGATGGTGTTTTTAAAACTTCGGAGAAAAACGCATCAGCTGCCTATTCTGGAGAGAGTCGCTAAGCTCTTCCAAAAGAGAAATCCCACAGGATTCTTCCTTTGTTCAATACACTCCACACATTTTCTCCCCCGGCTTAACTGGAAATGGCACTAACCCATGGAGAGGACTTTACCGGGAGGCTGCCGGCCGCCGGAGAGCGGCGAGGGGCGGAAGGCAGCGGGGCGCGTTCCACCCTCGCTCTCCTCAGGGGTCCCCGTGCAGGACCCCCGCCCCGGGCGCTCCCTGCAGGCACCGCTCCCGCCGTGCCCGAGCTGGCAGCCCCTTCCCGCCGGCGGCCCCCGCCCGCACCCCGCGCTGTCCGCACTCTCCGCCTCAGCCCGCTCCTCTCCCGCACTGCCCGCACGCACCGTTCCTGCTCGCACTTCGCCCGCACTGCCCGCACTCTCCGCCCAGCCCGCACTTCACCCGCACTCACCGCCGCCGCCCGGGTGCGGAGCAGGGCCAGCGCTGCCGCCCCGCGCTGCCCCAACGCCCGCTGCGCGCTCGGCGGAGCATGCGGCGCTTCCACGCATGCGCCCGGCAGCCCGAGGGCGGCTGTGAGGCGGGGAGAGGCTGAGGGCGACCCGGCGCGACCGCCCGTGTCCCGCTGCTCATTGTCCTGGTATCCCTGTTCAGAGCTGGCCCGAACATCAGGGGCCCCGCAGGGTGACCATCGGCCACTTCCCCGGGGCAGGGTGATCCTTTCAGCCACCCCCGATCGGGAGCTCCACGCGGTAGCAGCCCTGGGCTCAGCACTCCCCGGGCAAGCGGGCACGGCCGCCGTGGCCTCACAAGCCTCATCGCCTTGGTGTTTCCAGTTTTAAAGTTTGTATCGGTTTGTATCCCGGAATTACAGAATCAGTTGGGTCGGAAAAGACCTCGGAGATCATCGAGTCCAAGCTGTGACTGAACACGACCATGTCAACCAGACCGTGGCCATGTCCAGTCTTTCCTTTAACACCTCCAGGGACTGTAACTTCACCATCTCCCGGGGCAGTGTGTTCCAATATTTAATTACCATTTCTGTGAAGAAATTCCTCACAGTATCAACCTGTATAGACAGACACAGTATTTTCTTTTAGGGAAGCCACAGACAGACACACACATGCACACTGGTGATTGTAGTCTTTGATGGAGACCTAAAATGGTGCCACAAGTAATGATTTTGCCCTTCCTTGTCCCCGAGAGTGGCTGAATGGAGCTGTGGGGTTCATTGCCCAGAGTTCCGAGCCTTTGAGTGCTCTCAGACCTCACCCCCCGGAAGGTGCATTTCAGGAACCCTAAAACATCATGTTCTACATTAAAAAGTAAAGATTGGCTGGCTTTTTGCACTGTCCAGAATTAATCTGAAACCAGAGAGTTTCATAGTTTAATTTTGTTTGTGGCTGGTACCTTCATTTTCGCCTCTATGACTTTTAATGGATGTGTTTGGAAAGAAGATGAAGGTCCTCAGAAAATTCACAGCAAATTAATAATCCCTACCTGACTTCAAAGGTGCTGTTGTCAGTGGTGCCGTGGCCTGATTATAAATGACTTAGGAACAATTTACAAAAAATAACAGCTTGGCTTGCCAGAAGAGAGATTGAGGTCTAAATGGTGTGGAGCGTAAAGTACCATTCATTCCGTGAAAATGGAATTGAAGTTCCCTATAAATATGCAGTGAGCTTTTTTTTTTTTTTTTTTTGAAGTTTACTTTGCTGCTGTCTTCCGATTCAATGAATATGAAGAATATGAATATGAATTTTTGTTGCTCAAATTTTTGGTGGGTTTCTATGCTGCATACCAGATCTTTTAAACTTTATTTTATATTAAGAGACAGCTGACAATGAGCAGAAAATTAATGAGGTAGCGCTACAGTCACAGAGAAGATGAGGGAATGGAAAGACGACACACAGTTTGCAATAGTTCAGGCCATGTCTCAGCTTCTTTAAAAAACCTTGATGTACAATAAAAGTTAATGCTTCCATATATGTTAGTTGAGAACTGACTCTGAGACCATCAGGTTTTAAATAAAAGAAATTACATTAGTGTGTCTGACAGTTCTTTGACAGAATTGTCTACAAACTTCAATGCCTTGAATCAATGGGAGACAAAATACTTCTGCTCTTTGAAAGTTTGTTGAGGCACTGACAACAAATGGTCAGCAGTGACCATGGAGGGAGGCACACACCATCAGAGGCTGTTTCCAAGAGAATGGAATTTGCATCTGCTTTTCTTTGGAAGGCAGGGAGGTTTCTTGTAATAATTTACAAATACTTGCTAGGAGTTGTTTGCATTTGCAGTATTCAACCATATCTGTTTAACTTAAGAGCAGGTGGTTGGGAAATAACCAGGAAAAGCAATAGATGGAAAAAATTCTTTCTAAGGGTCAGGAGACAATATTTAACTTAATAATTATGCAGCACTTTCTTCCTAGATTCCAGGTGCATTGCACAGTTTGTTTGTGAAGGCTTAGGCCCAAAAGATCAAAAGGGTAATGAAAATGTTAGAAAACACTGGGAACAGAGGACAAGAAATGTCACGGCTGTATTGGAAGAGAGAAACTGGCACTGAGCCTGCTGAAAGGAGTGGAGGCATGAAAAGAGACCAGCACTTGAGTAGAACTCATTGGGGAACCTTACTGTTGCCAGTTTTTAAGGATATAGTTTAATAAAATTTGAACTACTTGTCCAAGGTGGAATTTCCGAACAGAGAGAAGCCCATTAGTATGGATAATAGTTTTGCTGTATTAGTACTTCCCTTGGATTTTTGAAAATGAGTCCAAATCCCGACTCTTCTACTTTGCATACATGGGAGGAATGTTTGGGTCCCACTTCTTGGAGATGTTACTCCATATAAATACTTAAATGTCCATGAGAACAGCAGCAGCAAGCCCACTGGCAGGCTCTAACATCCTGTTGCTGAGGGTACACTCAAAGGCTTTGTCTGTGACATTAATGAAGATATCAAATAACACTGGCCCCAAAACTGACCCCTGAGGAACACCACTAGTCACTGATGTCATTGGGACTCTGAGCCACTGATCACTGTTCTCTGGGTGTGACCATCCAACCACTTTCTTATCCATCTAACAGCCCACTCTTCAAATCCATCTCGCTCCAATTTAGAGAGTTTGAATGACTCTCAGTTTTCACATTTTAAACCTAATTTCTTCCCCAGATTCTGTCATAGTGCAGAAATAATTTTAACATAATTAATATTAAAATATAATTTTTAGGTCAAACCTGCTTTCATCTCCAAGAGTAAATAGTCATTTGATTTTGGAAAGATCAAAATATGTAACTGCCATTGACAGTTACATATTTGCTTCTAACTCCAGGGTACCTTCAGGGGTCCACTCCTAAAACATGAAGAAATAGATACAAAAATGAGGATTCAGACAGACTTTTCTGGGGTGAAAAAATTTTCTTTATAATGCAGCCCAGGACCAGGACAAGGAGTGGGAGAAACAAGGTTTTTGTCTGAAAAGAGATGAAAGTTCAAAAGCTATTGCAGTAAAAGAACTGACAGGATTTAAAAAATGGAAGGAAGCAGAATTGTGTCCCAGCACAATAGCTGGGATACTCTACTTTTTTTCTAGAAAAATATATTGTTGTATTTACCCTAAATTTAGGCACAGAGTACACGTATAAAGGAAGTGTGCCTTACAAAATCTCCTTATTTTTTGTGTGAGCAATATGTTAAGAGTAAAGATACTTACAGAATGTGCTTGAAATGGGCCAAGGTGGAAATTAATATAAAATTAATATAAAGTGTGATTTACTGCCAAAGATTATTATGAGTGCTGCCTTTCAAACTCCCATATGAGTATTCCTGTTGATGCTGTGCATTATGTTTGCACAGCTAATGTGTACCCTGCATTAGACCATTTCTCAGGATATCACACTTTTCACATGAATGTAACTGGTTTATTGTTTCTTTGCCATCAAACAAAGCAAACAAATATTAAGCCAAGAGGCTTCTAAAGTGCTGTGTCACACGCAGATCCAATGTTCTCACTACTTGGTATTTCCTGCTCTGGGGTTTTTTCTCTTCTGACAAATGAAGAAGTTCAGCACTGAAGGGGTTAGTCTGATGACAAGAAAACAACACAGATTTTCTGTCCTCCTTTTATCCCTTCATTTTGCCATCCAGTTTTGAAACTTCTGATGTTTCAATGCAAGAATGCAGGATGCAAAGAAACAGTGACTGCTGTGGGGAACTGACGATATTTTCCAGCATATTCACTTCCCCCCTCCAGTCCCTCTGCCCTGGGATCTGGACTGGAGCAGGATCCTCTCGGCCACATAGTGTAAATCAGCTGGGGTTTAGAGCCCATTAAAGGTCCCTTTTAGTCAGGGGGGGAGCTGGTCCCTGGTGAGTGATGTTCTCTATGTCTCGTCATGACCCCGATGCTGCTGCTGCACCCAGCAGCTCCTGCTGCACTCTGGGAACTTAACAGCACACACACAACTTCTACACTCTTGGGCTGTTTTCAAGTGCATTTAAATATCACTGTGTAATACATTAACTTGATTCAAATATTTTGGATTTTTTAATAATCCTTCATTATTCCAGCAAAGCAACATAGGAATGTTTAGTTTTCTGAATGACTGCTCACATCTAAAGGGCTTTGTTCCTTCAAAAATTAATTTATGATTCGCTCCACTCCCTCCCCAAACATTGACAGGATTTGATGTATGTTCCAGTTGTTTTGTGAATTGCTCAGAAGGCACCATTTTGCATCTGTGAAGGTGTTCACATGAATCACTGTAGATCACACAAGTGTGCAATTGATCTGAGCCAAATATTACAAAGTAATTGCAAACTTATTTTTGTTCTGTAACTTTATTATGAAGAGAAGGCTGCATAAAAGTCCTATGCCATTGTTTTTATAATGCATATTTTAGTTTGATGGGTAGCCTCCATATGGCACCGGAAACTGCCATGATTATTTTTCTGATCCTGATTAATCCTGTCTCTCATAATTTCTTCTGTGTTGAGGAAAAAAAAAAATAAAACAGGAAAAAGAAAAACAAGCAAGTAGAAATATTTAAGAACAAGCTAGGTCTTTGAGCTGTACAGTTCTTCCCTACAGATTAGCAACCACAAGCCCCCAGTATGACATGAACTGCAAGTTATTTAAGACAGTTGTAGACCTTGGAACTGAAGATTATGTGCCCAGATCCTGGCTGGGGCAACAGAATAAGCATCTTCCTAATTAGGGCTTGCAAGTAGCTTTGTTTCTCACTGAATGAAAATGTTAAAATATTCAGAATATTCTTAACATATAGAAGAAAAACAAATAGCTGATTAAATAATACTATCCTTAAAAGAGAGTCTGAAAACTGTTAGGGAAATCCCAGTTCCCATGATATTTGTGGAAAAAAGTGATTTGGATTCACTGCTAAACTCTGCCCTGTGACTTTGGAATGTTTTTCCATACTTTTAAGAGAAGAAGAGTAGGAAATAGATTAGTGACTTTTTATTTTAAAACCCTGTGCAAAACCCATTTGATATAAAAAATAAATATGCAACTACATTTAATAGGCTGTTCTAGCAATCTCAACATCCCAAGCACATCACAAGCAACTCATATTTCCTTTCTGTGGTTTGTAGTGTCTTTCCAGAACATCTCAACAAAATAGAACCCTTGCTACATATTTTTTTTTTCTTAAAATCTGTTCTGCTGTTGACAATATAAAGCTGATACACACATTTAGTGACAAGGCAAGCATATACAAAAAGAGCAAATATCCCAAATATAAAAGACAACAAAAATGTGACTGGAAATTGACTTACTTGGTTTGTTACTTCATGCTGTTAGAATTCCACTGACATGATCTTATAAAATGCAGACCTTTGTGCTTTCTGATTGTAAATAAATGTCTAAAAAGAAGGACATTAATTCTGTACGGTCCTCAAGTACATATCTTGAATTTCCTTACAACACAGTACAGACAAAATCTTCTGTTGTGCTATAATACTGTTAATTGAGAGATGTGATTTAAAGGCCCCAGTTCTTTTCTGGTCTCTTCAGGTGAGTGACTGACAGACCAGATGGGTGTCCTGCAACTCAGAGGGACCTTGGCAGGCTGGAGGGAAGGGTCAGCAGAAGTTTCATGGAGCTGAACAATGGGAAGTAACGATTCCTGCCCCTGGAGAAGAATTACCCTGAACAGCTGACCTCCTGGAAAGCATCTTGGCAGAAAAGCATCTGGGAGTCCTGCTGAATGCCAAGCTGACCATGCCATGTGCCCTTGTGGCAAAACATCCTGCTCTGCATCAGGCAGAGTGTCCATAGCAGCTGGTGGAGGGTGATCCTTCCCTCTGCTGAGCCCTGGTGAGACACAGCTGAAGAAGGGCCATGGAGATAAATGAGGGCCTGGAGAGGCTGGGAGAGCTGGAACCACTCAGCCTGGAGAAGAGAATGCTCAGGAGGATCTTATCCATGGGTACAAATATCCAATGGGATGTTTTTCCCCTAGAGGACAAAGTCAGACTCCTGTCAGATGTGCCTGGGGATGGGACAAAACGGAAAGGTGTGAACTGAAATTCAGGAAATTTCATTTAATTTCTTTTAATTTTTTGTAATGAGGGTCAAACAGTAGAACAGGCTGCCCAGAGAAACTCTAGAGGCTCAGTGTTTGAGATATTAATCTGTTTGGACGTGACTTTGACCAACCTGCTCTGAGCAGGGTTTTGGACTAGAAGTTCTCCAGCATCACCTCCCTGCATCAGCTCATTTGTGTCTCTTTCTCCAGACCTTCTCCATGCAAATGTGAGTTTTGCAAGGGTTAGGATAATAGCAGTGGGCTGGGCCAGGTCCTGTGTTTTGAACCAAGTTGAATGACACAAGTTAGAAACATGTTGGGGAGTGAGAGGCATCCCATGGACTGCACCCAGGCCTGTGTGGAATCACAAGGATTGAGCTTCTCTATCAGCATCAGTGACGTAAGCATTCACCTTTGGCTTATCCTGCTTAGCACTGCAAAGAGGAAGTGACTTTCATGTGTTCTTTCTCTGCTTTGAAATGTCTTAACTGTTGTTTCTGGATAGTCAGGGGGATTTATGGGCTGACCCTGGGGGATTATTGCAGTTTCAGTATAGCTTGTTTCCACATAGCTAACAGCATATTAGCAAATAACTGATTGGTGATCAGGAGCAGGAGGGAAGGTAGTTTAACCTTCAAGCTAAAGATGCACCCTTCTCACCTTGTTTTAATTTTGCAATATCCAGCAACCCTGAGAAAGGTCATTATTTTTTCACTGGAGCTGGACCCAGTGGTCAGTGCTACAAGCTGTTCTGACAAGCATTCCACAGTTTGCATCTCCAAAACTGATTTAGAAAACTGGTCAGAAACCACCTTAACAAAATCATGAACTCTTAAAGACAAAAGAACAAAAAAATAGTACAGAAATAGGAAACTCTGCCAGATGAGTGAAGATGAGTATGGAAAAAATGGTGTGTGTAAGGAATCTAATCAAAAGGCTATAGAGCAGCAATATGCAGAGTGCAAACAACAAAAAATGTAACAATGTTAATTGTTAAAAACGAGAGCAGGCTCCCGGTACTGAAGTGATTTCAGCATTTGTTATAAGAAAAAGAAAGGCCTAAAGCGTGGGGCCTGCGGGCTGAGCAGGAGCGTTCCCGCTGAGGATGCTGCAGCGCCAGCGCTGGGTTTTCTTCTCAGCAGCGATGGCCCTGATGTCCCAGGTGGGGCAGCACAGCTTCCCTGGGTCAGAAACCCCTTTTTATCCTGCTTTTTGTCCCTTTAGATTGGTTTCTTTTTGGATCCTTCATTTACAGGAAGGTTTAAGGTGCTTGATTGGCCATTACAGTTCTGTCCAGGCTGGCTGGTTTTGCTTGGGGGGTGCTGCACTTTGCTGAGGTGTGCTGTGGTACTTGAGTACCACATTTCTTATAACTACCCTTTTAACCCCTTTTACAATATAATAACCAAACTAACAGTACATGCTTAACAATCTATCAACTATTTTACAACAGTTTCTAACCTATTTTAACATTAATAATTAGAGGAAGATTTGGGAATGGTTTCTCCACTATTTAGTGAGAGGGAAATGCAAGAGAGGCCTGGAGAGCAGTGACCAAAATTTCAATATCACAAGAGTTTCTTGTGTATTTGTCTGTTGTCCTGGTCCATTCAGGGAGCAATAAAATGAAAAAAAAAAAAAAAGAAAAAAAAAAAAAAACAACCACCAACTTACTACCTTGTTAGATAATATATGGAGAAATATATGGAGTCTTGCTAAACAGAAAAAAATAGAAGGTGAGGTTATACCGGAACAAATGAAAAGCAGTATATTGTGCAGTTTACATGCATATATTTTATATGTGAACTCAAACTACTTTCCAGGGATAGATGAGCATTCAGAAGCCCTGAATTACACAGGCTGTTCGGACATCTTTTTGTAATGCCTATTGTGGCACCATAATAAAAGAAAACTATAAAGATACTGGAAAGCATCCAAAGGAGGGCAATGACGATGGTGAAGGGCCTTGAGGAGAAGTTGTGTGAGGAGCAGCTGAGGTCCCTTGGTCTGTTTAGCCTGGAGGAGACTGAGGGGAGACCTGACTGCAGTTACAGCTTCCTCATGGGAGGAACAGAGGGGCAGGCACTGATCTCTGCTCTGTGGTGACAGTGACAAGACCCAAGGAAATGGCCTGAACTTGTGTCAGGGGAGGTTTGGGTTGGATGTCAGGAAAAGATTCTTCACCCAGAGGGTGGTGGGGCACTGGAACAGGCTCCCCAGAGTGGTCACAGCCCAAACATGGCAGAGCCCAATGACTGTTGGGACAATGCTCTCAGGCACATGATGTGACTCTTGGGGCTGTTCTATGCAGGGCCAGGAGTTGGACTTGATTGGACTTGTGGGTTCCTTCCAACTCAGGATATTTTATGATTCTGTGAGGTATCTTTGATAAGACTGCTTACCTGTAAGAAGAAAGGGCTCCCCAGAGTGATTGAAGAAAACCCCAGCACTCTCTTTAATGCCACTGCATTGTGTAATGAGGTGTTCAGAGCAGGAAGGGGAAAAAACAGTTCTGTTCTAAAGCCATGTAGTGTTTTGTCTTTAGCTGTTGTTTTGTGCAGTCCCAATGAATTAGATACCAAATAAACTTTATGAACAGCTTCTGCTTCACTTTTCTCTTTGGGGGCTCCAGTACAGCTTCCTGCCAAGAAATGGACTTTGTGGACCTGGAGCAATTCCACTGGCATCATTCAAAAGGAGCAGCTGCATTTTCCCAACCCTTTGGTGTTACACATCATTCCCCCAGTGCAACTTTGGTGGTTTACTGTATCACTTTTCTTATCTGTTGTGGTGCCAAGGGAAACAAGTTTTTATAAACATTCAGTGGCAATTTTGTCCAAACACGTTTTATTTTGCTTTCCAGCCCTCCAGCAGAATGTGTGTTGTCAACTGTTATATTTCAGCTGAGGTGGCCCTTGCCAGCTCAGGGCTAGTAAAATATCAAAATTTTTTCATGAAAAGAGAAGTGTTATCATGGTCTTCATAGTTAGCTACAGTATTTTATGAAACATATTTGATAAGTGACACCATTTCTTGTTTCTCCAAGGAAATTTGTCGCAAAACTTGTGCCATTATACATTCAGTTACTTAATAGTTAATAACTAAGGAGATTTCACCAAATTCACAACATCAAAAAGATCACATTTTTATCCTAATTTTTGCTAACAGAACGCTCAGAATATGTGAAAATCTGATTTGAAATAGTGAGTGAACAATCAAATGTATAGCAGCTTTCATATTTAGAATTTGTTTTGAATGTCTGAAGGCAGCCCAAGTAAGCAGGAATTGAATATTTCCATAGTTGCCTTTATATCACATTATGGCCAATTTGTCAGCAATAATGCAATGCAGGGGCACAAATTCTTATTTGGCTTGGAGAGAAACAGATTTGCATTGTTGTCTGAAATAGTGTATTTTGTATGTCCATTAAGCAAGCCACAATTGTAAAAAATAAATTCAATTTCTTGCTTTCATATTCAATTTTCGTGTTAAAAATAGTTTGTATTACTATTGTGTTGTGTTGCTTTCCAGCATATGCTGATTATTAAATGAAATATTTAAAATATGCAAATAGGAAGTAATTTATTTGGCTGTTGAATACTAATTCAAAGTCAATGAATTTTTCCTTAGGTTTGACTCTTTTGAAATTCATAAGAATGTTTGTATTACCTGCTTTAGATTATATAAAACATCTTTGATTTCTTCTGGGAGCTCTTTATGAATTTATATTGTAGCTGCATTTGACTAATGATTTCAGTTCAAGTCATGCAAATCATGAGTGCTGAAAACTATCAGATTAAAATTCATATTATTCAAGATAAAGATTTATTTGTTTCAGAAGGCTTCTGAAGTTATTGCAATGGAAGATGTTAACTATATCTCTTTCCATTATTTATCCCTATGTTCACTTTGTGCCACGCAATATGAATGTCAATATCTACAAAATGATCTCTTTTTCCTCAGCTGTCTTTGGATTTTACACACATACAGACAGAAAGTTGTTGGATTTAATTAATTTTTGATGTGCACCACCTCAGGACCTCACCCATCCTGGCAGCAGTGAATTTTTAGTGACTCACCTTGTGGAAATGAACTCTGCATTGGCATCAATAGACTTAGCAGACACAGAAGTGACAAAGGTTTTGGGAGTATTTTGTCTCCAATAATACAGAAATTACTTCAACTTGGAGGTTAGCTGTGCTACTGATGGAAGGCCCTGAGTTCTGAGAAAGCACAGAATTGTGGTTTTCTGCACACCATAGAAAATCCTCCTGCATCCCTGGTTTGTCACTTAGAGTTACACCATGGAAACTTCAGAGAAATAAATAATGCTAATCTATGTCCAGCACTGACTAATGAAATTCATTTCAGCAGAAACATTTCTACACTCTATCAGCCTTCATGGATAGTTTTCTGTGAAACAAAGATGGTGCATTCAGTACAGAATTTAATAAATGGGGAAGAGCAGTTACAAGGGTTTGTTCTCCCTATTATAATGTCCCTGGCAACTGAAGTCAGGACAAATTTGATTGTAATAAAAAAACTCCTAATGAGTTTGCCAAGATGCTATCCCCAGCATGTCTCACTAATGAGGCTGAGAGGCTGTGATTGAGGGTGGTGTTATATTTCTTCTGCACACACAGAAACATTATTAACCCTTTGGAAAGATTAAGTTCCTTCCTAGCAGTACTAATGAATGCAAAATGAGGATTTTTTTCTTCCCAAAGAAAACAAATTAAGAAACAAACACGTGAATGTTTGGTTGAAATCAGCACCAATATTTTTTCCATCCATTTGGCATTGTTTTATTCTTTTATTATTCAAAACCTAAATATTTTTTTTTTCTGTTAAACAGGTGGTCTGATAAAACACCTTATTCAAATCAACAAAATTTACCAGAGGAGACCAGTGAAATTGTGGCACCACTGGAATAGGGACTGGCACTTTGGGACTGGGCTGAAATGGGACTTCTGAGCCATGGGTGGGGTTGAGGAAGGCCCTGACGGTGATGGGCAGGGCCAGTAAAGCTTTTTAATGCACTCAGGGTTTTTATTAATAGGTTTGGACTTTTCTTTGATGGTCAGTAGGCATCTTTTCACAGTTGTGTTGGCTGGGTTGAACACAGTCCAAGGTTTCATCATGGTTTTTGCATGGGAATAAACTACCTTTTTCCTTACTTGTTTTAGACTTTCAGGAAATCAGTGGTATAGCAAAACCTCTACAACTTGCAGTGTAGTTGTTTACAGATAAAGTGTTAGTTGCTCTTTTCTGTATTGCATTAAATACAAAATACAAATGTGGAAGTTAAGCAAAATCTCTGAAGTCACAAAGTTGCTATGAGTGAGTCTGTCATAAAGTAAGCACATTGCAGACCATGCAAGAGGGAGGAAATAACAATAGGTGATGAACTGAGAATTTGGTTTTTCAAGACTGTAGTGGAAGAGCAGTAACAGATGCTGGAAAAGGGATTTTTTGGACATAGCAGAGCTCTGTGAGCTGAGGTAATGGATCACCCAATTCCATTGCAGTTGTAACTAAACAAAGATTAAAAAGAACACTATTAAGAAGAAAAAGTTGCTTTAATGGATTTATAATCTTAAACTTTGTGACTGATCCCACAGAGTAGTCATTAGCAGGTAAATGTGCTCAGCAGTGAGAACTACATTACCTGCACAACAGCAGCTGGGGGAACACGAGATCAGTGCCAAGGGCCCAGAAGTCAGGGAAGCAGAAGTGAGTTGGACTCTTATACTTGTGTTATAATGTTATTAGATATTTAGTTACATCACCATACCATGCAATTTACAGAATAAGCAAGAATTATCTAAAGTGTGTTTCTTCTTGCTTTTCCATAGCTATTTACAAGTTAAGTATCTAGTCTAACTGATTTGTAGGTTATCTTTCTAGTCATTGGAGGAAAGTAGTAATCCCCAGAGGATATTCAGAAAGTTAAAATTTTCAGCAGTGTCTTCATACATTGAACTTTCCTGGGTTTTTTTGTATTTTTTGTTTGCTTGGTTGGATTTTTTTTTTTTTTTTTTTGGTAGCCTAGAGCTCTAAGATTTAAATCACTAAAATTACATTAGGTCAATTCCATCTGAAGTGCAGAGGAGAGTTTCCATCACTGTGTTGCAGTCCCTGGCTGCACACCAAATCCAGAGGAACAGAAGGTACAAAATCTTTCTGAAATACAATCTCCCATAGATAGCATAGATGTGTGATTTGGTCAGTCTGAGGAGCTCTACAGCAATTAAGAAATGTTAAGCTCTTTATGGGTTGTAATTGGTTTTATAAGGAGGCTTTACAAGTATATGAAATCTGAGGTATCTTTTTGTCCTTACTGGACAGTTGAACAGATTTTCATGAGGTTGCAAAAGATTTCTCCCTGAAAAAAATATTAACCCACAAATAAAAGTTGTGGTCCTGCTCTAAAACCTGGAGAAATACCCAACATCCAAAAGTGAAAAGGCTGACAGGACTGTTTTATAGCTTAGGCAAATTAATGTAATTCCCTATCTGTATTTTCACATATGTGTGACTAATCAGTGCTGAAATTTGTACAAATAAATTGCATTATGAAAGCACCAGATATGGGGAAATTTCCTCTTAAGCAACTGAATTTTCCATACTCTTAAGATAAAAAGCCCCAAAGTTTTTTAATAGCATATATGGCCCACTCTGTAATAAAATATATTCCAGCTGCTTGTATTGTAGTGAATCCCTAAATATGCAAAGCATTGTCCCAGTAATAATGGCAGAGCTCCTAATTTTCATTATGTCCTAAATATTCAAAGAGTATTGAAAAAGTTTCAGTTTTCCTGTTCTTCAGAGTTTTCAACACCCTTCAGTCTTTTACAGGCAGATGCAAACCCATTTTCATCACACTCCAATTCAACTGGGAGCTCTGCTGCTGTTTCAGCACGCTGTTGAGCCCAAGCTGATATACCCTCCCAGGGTTTATTAGCTTTGCATAGCTGCTGCTGGGACATGGTTTGTCTCCAGTCTCCCCTGACCACGTCTGCCTGCAGGATCTGTGTAGAAGCACCCTTGGGAAAGAAGTTTAAGAAGTGCTGCCTGTCTTGTACTCATGGGAGGCTGCTGAGATGGTGCTTGTAATGTGAACAGTAAACTTGCTTACAGCTGTGAGATTTCTCTTTGGCAGCTCTGAGGGAGCTGGCTGCAATCAGAAGTGCACACTGTGTGAATTCTGCTGTATTAACTCATTCTAATGGTTTCTATTTTTTTTACTACCAGGCACAGTTATGCACAGTGCACAGAATCCAGATTATCAGGAAGAGTGAAAACCCATCATGGGACAGCTGTGTCCCTTTAAATCCGACAAACCAAATAACTTAAAATGGCTTTCAGAGCATGTATTATTTATTATCAGTCATATAGTCTCCCTCAGCTGTTATTCAGATTTGACCTGCACTGCAGAGTTTTGCCAGCAGTTATTTCAGCTGCAAGTGTGAAAATAATGGGGCTCCCTTGCTGATAGAACTGTGCTGCAGGAAAGACCATTTGTTGGCTTGATTAATGTTGCAGTGGAAAATAAAACAACACCCAAGTTGACAGAAACCCCCTCTTGAAGGAATTCACACTGCATCTTCACCAGGCTGCTGTGCCAGAATAGCTGTGCTCAAACTGGGGTGTCCACAGAGGCTCTGTAGGAGAGTTGAGCGGTCAGAGATAAACAATCTTTAAAAGACAGTCAAAATGGAAACTAATGTAAAAGAAGGAATAATGGTTTTGCTCATTAGGCATCATAGAGAGGGTTATACACTCTGTGAAACCCTGGGTATGCTGAATTCAGCAGCAAAGGCCTTGTCCTTGTAGGTGCAGAATTAAATGGGGAATTCAGGCTGAAATTTATTCTTTGGCTCATGCAGGCCCAACAGAACTAACCTGTTTATCTCTTCCCATTACATCCTTCTTGTTTTCCAAAAGAATCCCAGTATTTAGTTCTTTAATATATTGAACTGTGATAATTATTCTTCATTTCTGTTTATTGGAATGCCAATATTCTCCCTTTCCTTATTGTTGCTTTATTAATGCATTGTTTTATCAAGACAATGGAAATCGTTAGCACAATATCCATGGAGAACTGTGAGCTTGTAGGCATTTATCATCTTCCTTATCTTTTGAGAGGTTGCTTTTAATTCAGGGAAATCTCTTAAGATTAATGGACTGAGGGAATGGGCTGAGAGTTAGATGAAGGCAGAAGAGTAAAATAAACATTCCAAGAAGAACATTGCTGTGCAGAGCGAACACAAAGAACAGAGCAGAAGTGTGGAATATGCTCTGCAGAGAACTTCCCCTGAGTCCTGTCTGCAGCTCATTGCAGTGCACTGCAGTCTTCATTAAAGCTGATTTCCTGAGCTCTAGAAAGTGTGCTTGTCTCCCTCTTGGTGCAACACGCAAAGTTTCCCTTTCTCAGTGGTTTCTGTGCACGTGTCAAGTCAGTATTTAATGCCTTCACAAAGTCCCAGGGTACTCTTTGTGTTGCTTGAGGGCCTCAGAGCCAAACCTTTAAAGTGATTAAAAAATCAAGACCAAACTCTATTAAAGGCTGAATTTCAGTCAATTAGCTACTAAGCCAGCTGATCTCTCAGAGTGATGCAGCTCACAAATCAGAAGATAAAGCACACAGAGCTGGTAGACTGAACCCCCTCAGGGCCACACAAAGTTTTTCTTTCTTTCTGAGGAAGCCTCTTCACATGCCTATCTCCTGCCTACCCCAGTCCTCAGTATTGTAGTCTAAATAATAGTGATGGAAACACACTATTCAAAGGGTAGATACATGTACTGAAACCTGAAGGAGATTGGGTATTTCAAGACAACCATTAAGGTCTTAATTGCTGGAAGTCTGTGTTACAGGTAGAAGCTGGTTAGCTATGACAGTGAGGTAGGGTTGGATTTTAATCCCCAAATAACTCCACATTAGTTTGGAATAATTATAATAATATTTTGCCAATTTTACTGTGTTTATATGAAATAGAAGTGGTACAATTATAATAGCTTAAGCTTTTTTCTGTTAGATTCATAATGGTATCATATAGGTAAATACATATAGCTCACTGGGTGAGTGATATATTTTATATTTCAGAGTGGTAGAGAATGAGTAAGATTGAATACAGAAGAAGTCTCAGTTTTGAACACTGGCCTTTCATGAGGAACCATCAAAGGTAATTTATTTACCTCACTACACTTTATCTGCCATCTGTCATTTTAATAATAACCATTTGAATTGTATCCTTTAAATTTTTACATACCTATTGCCAAGGGTCACTGACTAGGAATAAAAATAAACTTCTTATCTGTAAAAAAGTGCATTAGAGAAAATTATTTAAAATTCAATTAATTACACCAATCTATTCCTAGAGATGTTAAAAGCCTGTTCTTTTAAGAGTGAGATACTCCTCTTTGGATATGAACTGAGATGTGAGAAAAACAAGCAAGTGCTATTTATATACTCACATGTTAGTCAAAATGCAAAGGTGGTTGGATGTCATCTAATATACCAATTCTGCACTCAAAATTAAATAATAAAAAAATAAAATCTATGACTGCTTTCTGTCCAACAATTTTTTTCCTGGAAATTACAGAAGCTAACCTAGCTGTATTAATCTGTCTACATAAATGCATACTCCATCATGAGAATGGCTTTCTCTGCTCCAGCTGAATCAGTTCTAAAGGAATAATGCCAAAACTGGGAAAAAAAGGCCTCTCATAATTAGATGAAAGTGTCCACATATGAATTTGTATTAATGCCTTGTAGCACTTTAGAATCACAGCTTACCTTTTATTACCATAATTTTCCATGTGAACAATCTGTAATCTTCTGTCAAATGCCAGTAGCATCAACACATTCTGAGTTCAGTCTTGCATGAGGGTCCTATTCTAAAATAAACTCAGCTGTGTGCCAAGCTGTTCTCTGCATTTTCATTCTTTTTTTTTTCTGGTTCTGGGAAACTGTGCTGAAAGCTGACTAGTCACATTTTTTGACTCACACTGCTGACAAGTAAGTTCTTTTAGAATTTGTGGTATTTTTTACTCTCTACTACAGAGTTTCATTCTTCCCCAAGTGAAAATGTGTATTTACACAGCTTGTCTAAAAGAGTCTTGCCAATTGAGTAAATACTGCTCTGTATTTAGAAGAATCTTAAGCTGCTGAAACAAATATAAAAGGATAAGAGTGGATCAAGGAAAAAAGCATTTTTGATTCTAGTGTCATGTTGGCTAATGTCAACAGCTCTGTGGTGATGAGGACACATACTGGTTCAAGTAAGTGAATCTGAATGTGCATTTTAGCAATGATATGACTCCATAATAATCCTGGTTTATTTCTGGGAAGACCCAAAGCATGGGTGTTTCAGGTATGATTGTGGAGTAAATGTCAACCCATACTTGCAAGAGGTACTGACATAGCTGTTCATGCGGAGGTTGTGTTCTTCACATCCCCGGGACATCAAGAGGAGGCAGCAGTGATGCTTCCTAAGGGACACACACACACAATTCCTCCCTTCTCCACACTTCCTGAGCTGCCATACTATTTCTGGATGTGATGCTTCATCAGCTGTGTACTGGTAACAGGAGGACCATCATAGAAGAGATCTCTGCATCTTTTCCATCCCAGCAGAATCACTGCATGTGCATCACATGATGACCTCTTCACTCTTGGGATGCAAGAAGGAAGAATTTCACAGCTGCCTTGTTGAGTTCCAAGTCCCTCAAGGATCTTGGGAATTCTTTCAGACTCTGGATTCTGTCACCTTAAAATAGATAGAAGATGGCTTTTCCTTCATTTTCCTGTCAGTTGCTTTTCCAGATGTTTGGCAGCCTTGAAGGCTGATGCAGGACCATCAGCTGTTGCGCTGATGCTCTGCAGCTGCTCTGCAAAGGTGTGCACGGGAGCCTGCACTGACTCAGGGGTATGACAGCAGCACACACACACCAGCAGTGAAACCACAGCAGTCTCAGCCAGCATTGCTCAGGGCCTCACAATTCCCTCTGCCAGCCTCCAGCAGGATCTCTCTCCTCTAATCAAAGGCAAATTGCCTTTGGACCAGTAGTTCCAGGTGCTTTCCTGTGCACTTCAGGGACTTGTGTACTTGTCCAAGCAGTTCTGCCGTGGCTGAGGGATGTGGTGCACAGCCTCAGGAGAGATGTGGGCAGAGTCTGGCTGGGGCAGGTATTGCTGACACCTGAGGTTGCCACCCTATTGCACAGCAGGCAGATGTGAGAGCTCTTTAGCTCCATCCCCCAGCAGTCTGGTGCTGTGGCCCATGCCCATCTTTGTTGATGGCTTAAGGATTTGCTCTGGAGGAGTTGAAGTATGTGCACATAATGTAGTCTGCCAACTCTTCTCTGAGGAAAATAGCCTCTGGCAGAAAAGAAGAGAGTTTTGAGACAAGTTATTGTAAAGTGCGTTGGCAGGACTGCCTGCAGCTCTTCTGTAAAGCCCTCTGTGGTACTGATGTGGAGGAGTCCTGCAGACTTTTGTAGGAAGGAGAATAAAGTCCCATTTTATGTACAATGACAATATATCTTTCTGATGTAAAACCCACATTCTAGGTGTTCTGGGAAAACAGTCACTGTGGACACCAGGTTTTTAGTGTTACTTCTCACTTATTATTTCTTTATTTATTATTCTGTGAATTATAAAAGCCATATTTAGGACTCTAGGAAAAAAGGAATAACCTTCCTTATTTACAAGGATGTTATTATTTATTTAAATAATGTTTCTATATAATGCCTCAGAGAAATGAGCATATCTTTGGTCCTTTCATAGATTAAAATAGTTTATTCTTTCTTAATTATGTAATTTGCTATAACTTATAATGAAGTGGTAAAGCTAATTTTATTTTTTACTGACAGAGTGGAAGAGGCAAATGTAATTTCCAGTTACTGCAGCAAAGCACCAGGATCTATTTAGAGAAATAAATTGATTTAGATGCCATAAAAAGTGGCAGCACAAAGTCAAAACATTACTCATACTGTTAAATAATTTAGCAGTCTCTGTCTCACTTGAGTGTATCTGACTTGGTACATTTTGGGATTTATATTTGTAGGCCTTTGATCTCTCTGAGATGCCTTTTATTTCCTCCCCACAAAACACAAAGGAACACCTTTGGAATGAAGGTTATGCTCAAAACCCTTGTTTCTTTTTCCTGTTTACTTCAGACCCAAAGGCACAAGGCCAGTCAGGAGTGTGAAGCACTTCTTCCCTGACCATGATTTTATCCTGGGCAGCTTTTCTTTGTCCTGCAAGTAAGGCAGCTGCTCCTCTGGGTGAGATTTCCTTCAGTTTGGTGGATGTCACAGCAACTGGGGTGTCCTGCAGTCAGTCTTTCTGAGAAAGCTTCACCTGGCTGTGGTGGAAGGGAGCTGATCCCCCCTACCTGCTGCCTGTTCACAGGCAGTAGCTAATTTTAGCTATGATCTAAGTAGTGAAATCCAGTATCTGATCCAATATACTCAGGGTGAGTTACCTAATTTCTTAATCACAGCTCGGTTTTGAACTCATGTGGCACTTAAAAGTAAATGAAAATCTCTGGGCTTTAAACTGATGGTTACCTTGGGGTCAGCAGGGTTATACTCATCATTGGTAGTTTCATTCTGCGTTATATATTCATATAGGCTTCAAATAGCAAAATAATTTCCAAAGTAGAGACACTTTCTGAAATAAACTAGGTTAAGACAAAAGTAAACAAGAAATTTGTGAAATAAACCCATTACCTGATTGATGTCACCGTCAAGTAAGAAGTTAAGTAAGTGTAGTTTGGTAGTTAATTTTTGTTCAGGAGTTAGTGAAGGAAGAAATTAAAGGAAAATTTGAGAAAGAAATTAAAGGAGGAAAAAAACCCTAAAATGCTAATGTGAGGATGAATTACAAACAATAACAAAAACAAAAAAAAAGAATGTCAATAAGGAGAGATAAAGATAGAACAAAAGATACTGGAAATTCTGAAGACAAAAATAACACCTTCTCAAGGGTATTAAGGAGAATATAAAATGTAACTGGTATCTGTTGCCACAAGGAGATGGAAATTTTTGAAGAGCAACAGGAAAAACTGTTCATTCAATAAATGGTTTCGTCTTTCGTTTGCAAAGAAACAGAGAAATCCAGTCATAGCACATGAGGATGTAAAAGTGCTTTCCAGTGTGCTTGAGTGCAAGGAATCCCACTAGCCCCAGTCTGAGTCCAGTGATCTGAGCTGTGCTAGTCAGCTGCACCTTATCACTCTCTACAACCACCCGAAAGAAGGTTGTAGCAAAGAGAGGGTTGGTCTCTTATCCCAGGAAAACAAGTCCTAGGAAAAAATTCTTTACTGAAAGAGTAAATTGACAGAAATCTGAAAGAGTCAGACATTGGAAGTGGCTGCCCAGGGAAGTGGTGGAGCCACCATCCCTGGAAGTGTTGAAACAGTGTGTGGCTGTGGCACCTGGGGATATGGTTTAGTGGTGATTACCAGCTGGACTCAATCTTAGAGGTCTTTTCCAACCTGAAGGATCCTATGATTCTCTCCAGCTAAGGGCAAGTAGTCCAGAGGGGAGTTTATTCCACCCTGTGTGGGGGACAGCAGCATCCAAATGACCTCCAGGCTCATGAGGAACCAGGCCAGCTGTGCATGATAAGCTACATTTTAATGTTAATGACAATAAAATTACACACACAGCTGGTAACCCTTGATGCCATCTTTGGCAGCTCCACCTGAGCAGCTGGTTAGGGACAGCTTCAACAGTTTCTGTTCATGGCTAAATTCATGATCCCCACCCACAGAAGGAATGATTTGGCCTTGCACTGAAGGAGGCCTTTTTTTAGCAGCTGTCAAGATAAGAGTGTGTGACAGCACAACCATTGTCCATTCAGGCAGAGCTTATCATTCTTTAAAATATTCTGGCAGTTTTCCAGGTGTGGCTTCGTGGCCTCAGCACTTATTCCAGGCTCAGTGACACTCGGTCATATCTGCATTCTTGTTTTAGGATTCTTGAAAGCTCCCTGTGCACAGCACTTTTCTCAAGAATATCAGCACACTTTCTTTTCATATATATATATATATATATATGCTTTGTCACCTGTTCACCCATATGTTATTAATATCTATGTGCTTACAGCAATGCTACTGGCATGTGCTCTACTTTTTTTGCTTCTCTTTGGACAGCAATAATTCTCTTTCATGATGACCCATTAAAATCACAATTTCCCTAAAAATGCAGCTGATCATACCATTCAGTTCCCAGTCATATCACTGGCCTTCTGAGGAATTTGGGAGTTGTTTCATAATGTATTGATTTTTCAGTGCTTTTTTGAAAATAACCTTGAGAAAATACCTACAATGAATTACCACTGTTGCACATAATACCATATCCTGCACTGGGTGAAATTAGACTCATAACAAACTAGATGTTGTAGGGCTGTAGAACAGCCAGTCCCACTGAGACTCAGTAAATACTTTCTTAATCTCTGATGCCCATATTGTAATTTCTTGCTGATTATATTAGTTTTCTCCTTGGTTTGTTGAGACACTGTCACTGATTGGTTTACAATAGATTCATAATAAAAACCCTTTCTTCCACAACTTTTTACATTCAGCTCCTGTTTTTCCTGTTACAAGAGTATCTGTTGTGCCCTGGGGAAGGGCGGCTTTCAGTCATTCTGACTGGAGAATGATGTTTGGTTGCACACCTAAAACCTGGTAAGTAATGACCACAATATCATTGCAAACGTGGGTTTCAATTTTAAAATGCAGTCTTACTCTATAGACACCATGATAAATGATTTTAGTTTTGGGTCCTACAATTTGAACTTTGGATCAGAATAATTCTTTATGGAGAGTATTTCCTTCCACAGAAAGAATGCATCCTAATAAATTCCTGAAACTACACAAGCAGCTTCTTCTTTTTCTGGAATGCTGGGTTCCCAGTAGGGATGGAGTTTACTAGTCCAAGGGTCATCAGTTTATGTGTGGTCCTTTCACAGCTCCATAGAGGAACTAAATAAAGCTACTGCTTTACAGTCTTCTAACTTATGGTTAAGATGGTGAACTTTTCTACACCTGGTTAGGCTGACTTTCCTTCTATTAATCTCTGCACTGAGAGTATATTTTAATATCAGTAAACCACATGGACCTGATAATATTGCAATCAGATTAATCTGCAATTATTCTAGCATTTGAAGCTAATGAGAACACAGCTTTTTCAAGGAGCAATAATCCACCCTGGTTATGTACTGAAAACTGTAGGAAGGCCTTAATTACATCATTGCATGTCAGTGGTAATTTATCCCAACTGGATCCAAGGTCTACAGTATTCAGTGTTCCATTCACTACATCTAAATTTCCTAATAAAGTACTTAAAATGCTACATCTCCCTTTCACTTTCAAATATTTCTCAATCCATTGCTTAAACAGGCTTTGCTCAGCATACATTCCAGTTGAATAATTAGGAAGTTTAATGGAACAGTTACTTGAGTTAATTTGAACCATATGTGACTATATTCCATATTTTAAAGACCTTCCGACTTTCCATATTGCATTTGGAAAGCTGGGCTTCTGGGGACTTTGATCCCAACAGTAGCTGGCATTTGCCCAATAAAAGGAAACAAGGTGAGCAGATGGAAACAGTCTGTGAGCATGGGCAGGTCCAGCAGTGGCGCAGAGAAATCTGACCTGATCTTTCATGGATTAGTTTATTCTGGGAAAGCTAAACATCACATGGAGTTAGTACTGTGTGATGCTGGCTGATCACAGGAAGGATTCCAGGCTGCCCAGGGAGGCTGTGGTCTCCCTCTCTGCAGACATTCCAGCCCCTCCAGGGTCTGTTCCTGTGTCACTGCTCCAGGTGACCCAGGCTTGGCAGGGAGGTTGGACTGGGTGATCCCCAGAAGTTCCTTCAAATGCTAACAAATCTGTGATTCTGTGACTCTGTGCTTCTGTGATGCAGAGCAGTGGGTGCACAGCTGGCTGGCAGGACAAGCTGTGAATACTCTAATACCCCAAATTCAGCTGCAGTGTGTGGAGGGTTTTGGGCCAGGGTAGAGACTATCTCCACAGAACCCCTGCAGATCCCCACTTTTGGGAACCAGCACTGTTTAGTTGTTTTTCACCCGTTTACAAAGTGGATGGAATCTGTCACACACTGAACTGTGGTGCAATTATTTAGTGTGGCACTTTATCAATGAAGAATTCCCAAGGAAACCCTGCCAAGAGCAAAAAACAGGAATCAAGATAACAAGACAATCAAAAACCAAGAATTTGCTTACAAATCAAGCAAAAATGAATCCAACACGGCAGCACAACCTCAAAGTTCTGAATAAGTGAAATATCCCTGCAGGACAAGCATGGAAATTTAGAAAATTGTTAAAAGGCAGTGATAAAGATTGGGACAAAGATCTGTCACTGGACTCATGGTCAGAAGAACACCCATTGTAGTTTGGTTGGTGTATGTTTCTTGAGACTTTTGTTTGAAGAGAACTGTAAACAGCACAACACTGTTAGCTGTAAGGAGAATGGTTTGTTGTATGGCAGTCTGGGCTGAAACCTTGAAAAACTTCAACCTAACAAACAAAGTCTAAATGGTTTGTTTCCAAGTTTGAAGAACAAAATTTTATCACATAGATATATTTTTGTTTATATGATTTCCAGTCAAGGTACCCATGGAAATATATGTTTGAAAGCTAAAAGAAGTGGCCTAACAGTACTAATAGTAACAAAGGTACTATAAAAAATCCAATTAATTTAAAATGTTAAAGGCAATACCCAGATGGTCAATAATCGTGGGTTTGGGCTCATTAACACCACAGTAGTCTTCCTACTGAGATCCTTAATTCCTTTGCTATTGCTCTAAACTCAGTGCCATCTATTTCTGCTTTGATCATGCTTTGCACCATATCTGCTATTACAGCTAATATTTTTTTAAAAATGAAATATTTTTGATGTCCCCTTTTATTTCACAATCTAATCCAAACAGCACACTGGTTCTCACAGAATTTTGGCTTAACTCACTCCCTATTCTGGGAAGTGTTCACTGTGTTCCATATTGTCCTTTTCCTGGAAACTCCTTAACATGACTGCTGTCCTTAATCCTTCTGTGATTGTATCACATTCCAAACTGCTCTTGGGTTTTGATCCTGTTTTCTGCTTGCTTCCTAAACAAGCAATGTCCAAACAGCTCATCCATTAAGCTCTATGGATACCCTTTACTTGGTTCTCATTAATATCCATGCCTTCAGAAATACGTTTTGCATTTCCTAATTGTCCATGGAAAGCATTCTTTCTCTTTTGATTAGAACCCCACTGTCTGCTTTTCTTTAGCAGGCATCAAGATAATAGTCCCTAAAGGCATGAACAGTGTTTTTTTGGTAACAAACACATTCCCATTTTAGAGTTCCTGAAAATTCCCTTCATGTGGAGCAGTATGCAAGAATATAAGTGTGTATTTTGGCCTTGTGCTATTAATATCTGTGTTTTTACAGCAATGTAACTGATACATGTTTAAATTTATTTTATTCTCTTCAGGATAATTGAAATCAAATGGCTGTACGGGAATCTTATATTTCTTTCTTTATTGTGGGAATCCCAGATAACTCAGCTAATTTTAGACACATTTAGGTGAGATTAATCACCCTATTAGTAGCAAATGTGGATGCTAAATGAACATATGAGCAGAGGAATATTTCACATTGGCAATCCTGACACCAGGACTCCTAAAAGCAATGAGTTTTCAGATTGCCTCCTGAAAATGTCAGTTTTGAATAAGTATTTGCATGTGGGTGATTCTGAAGATCAAAAACATAATAATATTTGATGAGTATTCAAAATGTTCAAGGAGAAGAGAAGGTAACAGGAGGCTTGTAGATAACATCAGTTCTTGGCAAAATCCTGGAAAAATTATAAAGATTTTGTTGGTAAAAAGTTAAAAGAGAAGGGTTTATAATTAAGCTTGGTAAATGGATGAAAAATTGGCTTTGTCAAATATATTTGATTTCTTTCTTACAATTATAGTAGATAGAAGTAAGTACATAATGGACTCCTGTAAAGCATTTGATTTATTATAAATGACATGTTGATAAGAAAATTAGGACAATGCAATAATATCAATAAAGTACATCTTAAATGGATTAAGAACTGGTTCACAAGACTGAAAGAGTACCTGTCAGCAGGGAGTTATTACCAATTATGACATTTTTAGGAAGATTCTCTAGTGATTACTCCAAATAAGCTTCATTTACATCAGCTCTGTGTTCTCCATAATTTTCAGTTAACTGGCAGAAATAAGTGAAACATAAAATCAGTGGTGTTAGCCCTTGTGAATGGTCCAAGTGGTGAAGGATGTGAAAAAGAAGTCACCCAAACAGAGTGTTCTGGATTACAAGGGAGAAAGTTGAGCTCCATGAAGCACATTTGACTCTACCATGAACTGCTGGGAGGACACAGGGCAAGGAATAAGATCTTACTGAGGAGGACAGAGGCTGTCTCCTGGGAAACAAGGAGAGGTTTAGTAGAGAAGTAGCTTGGTCTCCCTCTTTAAAGTGTTGTAATAAAGGGTTCATGGTGCATAAACCCCAGAAATGTAAGCAGGGAATATGGACATGATTTCACCTCTCTACATAAAATTCCTCAGGTATGCAGCTGTGATAGCAGCACTTTAAAAATATGACTGAAAGAACAGAGGGGGACAGAGAAGAATGACAACAATTACTCCAAGGTTGAGGAAAATGCTCTAATGTAGCAGATATTTTTGTTGCATAGTTAATGCATCAAGGGCCCTAAAAACCACTCCTTCAATACTGTAGTTCTGTCAGTTTTTGGTAGCCTCAAAAGAGTTCTCTACATATTTATATAAACCCTTAATCAAGATTTTATAATGGTGCCCTCAAATGAGATTGATATGGATACACACACACACACACACACCCCCACCCCCATATATATTTATATATTTATGTGTATTTATTATATATTCTTGACCTATCCAGGATGAAGGCCAGATATTTTGCTTTGCTACTCTCACATTTTTCAGGAACATCTTAACCACTGTGACACCAGTCTGTTTGCCTGGGGACAATAAGAGATTGTCTTACCTTACAGCAACACAAAGGACATGAAGAGCATGTCCATAAGCCCTTGTGCATTAAACCACTGAGCAGTGAATAAAGACAATCAACACTTGGGCAGAATTTTAAAACCTGATTGTTAACTTGTGGACAGTGTTAAATAAAAGCTGTTCATCAGAAATTGCCCATCCAATAGCTCAATGCACCCTGAGATGCTGAAAAAGTTGAAATTTTTAAACTTATTAAATAGAAGGCAGATTTATAAGAAGTTATAAACATTTTTAAATTAAAAATATAATAAGTAATAAAGGCTTCTCTGTGGAACCAGGCAAAACAAAAATCTGGGCTTGGTTATTAAAGCCTAAAATGTTCAAAATACATATTGACACATTTTTTATTTTGTTGCTTTTTAAAAGCAAGGCTGATAACAACAACAAAAAAAAAAGGTCCAAAAAGGTTGTGGGTTTCACTGCTAATATTATAAAATCAGTGGATTTTATAAAACTAAGGATATCTCTTGGAAATCAGGATAGAAATTGTCTTTAGGAGTTACTGGCCTCTACAAAAGTACCATGTAAAGTCTAATAGCCTGTGCTTTAAGGGAAATCAGACTACAGGATCTAATACTGGCCCCAAAGGCAACACTCGATGAATGAACTGTAGTAAAAGTATTACATGGGAAATTGGATTTGAAAGCACCATTCAATTATCTTATAAATCAGACCAATGGCTGTGATCCTTTTGTGAAATTCTGGGACAGAATATTCTTTTAATTTCCTACTACTAAGGTTTAAGTATTCAAGCTTGAGTTGCCATGAAACATGTTTCTGTCTCACATACATAGAGTGCCATATATCATGGTGATGGAAAGCTGAACTCAGTGCTGTAGGATGGGATTGTTAGAGCTGGAAGAAACCCTACCAAGATCAAACAAGTTGAGTAGAACAGAAAAGGAGGATATCTATCCTTTATTAAAAGATACTTGCAATAGAGACAAACAATGCAGAGTTAATATTCTTGGTTCTCTGACCGTTGAGATTAAAGCTGAATTACTCTGAAGTCACACAGTAGTTACTCTTGCAATATTTTGAAATTAACCAATATTTACTTAAAGGATGAAAGATAGTTCCAAAACTGAAAGTGAAAAGGATTGCTTTGCAAACTGCAGTGATATTGACTTACAAATTAATTTAAAGTGGCAGTTTCATGATTACTACTTGCCATTAAGTTGCCTCTTGCTGGATCATGCAGTGTGTTTGTTTGAAACAGCTACAACAATTTTCCATATAATTGCAGCATTTAAGCGGAGTGCAGTTGAAACTAAGTGCAAGAGACACATTACAAGAGTTGTATCTTCCAGATACAAAAGAACAATTTGTTTTGTTGATTCCTAATTGCTATCAAGTCAGTGGAATGAAATGTGCTTTCAGAAGCTACATTGCTGACATCTTGCTGACATCATCTCAATCAGCACAGAAAGTGCCTCTATGTATTCAGGGCCTTTGAAAGTTCCAGTAGCTGATGCTGAACAAATGAGAAATAGCTACAGATACAATAAAAGCACAAAGTGTGGGAGACACAGGCTGAGTCATGGAGGGGAAAGAGAAGAAAAGGTTTCAAATAAATGGGGAATGGAATGAATTAAAAAAAAGTTTGTCTGGGCAGGATGGGATAGGAAACAAATCACCAAATGAAAAAGAAAAGTGAAAAATTAATGACAATGGGAAAGAATTATAATAGGTGAACACAGAACAGCAAACCAGAAAAATACTAAATCTTACAACAAGACAAAAATGTAAAAGAAGAAACAAGATACAGAATAACTTATGCAGAAAGAAAGTCAACAAGAAAAAGGTAAATTTAAAGTGACTGAGAGAGATCTAAATAGAGGGAGTTGGTCAAAGAGAGATAAGAGAGTCCTAGCTAACAAAGAGGGCCATGACTAAAAAAGACAATTTTCAAATGGTCATGTTGAGAATGAAAGAGTAAGTTTTGTTAGGTAACAATGATAAAGAATAAGGACAAACAGAAGGAAGAATAATTGTTCTCTGAGCTTTCATATTTGTGAAAGCTTAGTGTGTGCTGTAGTTCCTGATTCCTGTGTTGGTAATGACAGGATGGCCTGGAAAAGTAGAGACTTTAAAATTTGTTTCATGTAAGTCCATGCCTTTCTGAAATTGTTTTTCTCATTTGTAGAAGAGTAAGTTGAGATATCTGAGGGTTCTTTGTTTGCCTTTTGTTTGTAACATTCCCTTTCTAGGGACGTACAAAAGAGCCTTTTGAAGTATGGGTTGTGTTTATTCCTTCAGTTTTAAAATACAAACTCATGTTTTTTTAAGAAATAATGCCAATTCTAGGACTCCCTCTTAGAATCTAGATGGGAAAGATGTAGCCCTGTGTTTTTTTTACTCACTGGAAAACCTTCAGTGTTACTAAATGACCATGATGGGTTAGTCAGATCTACTGATCTAGCAGGATATAGCTGACATGAAAGAACTGCTGTCCTCAGAGCTTGTTGTCAAACAATGTGCTTGATCTCCCCTCCTAAAAATGACTCAGAGAGAGCAAAGGCACAGAACAGCTATAGAAAATTGCCCTTATTCAGAGACTAAATGCTGTGTGCAGCCCCTGCATATTTTCAACATAGATAAAAAGCTATAGTTTTAGATTGTATTCCTCAGTCCTTTTTAGCTGAATGTGGCAGCATTTCTGCAATTTTACCCTTTTTATTGTTTTACATATTATTTGCTTGAGTTGGGGTCCCTCTAAAATCTGTTTAGGATCTACAAGCAGAGGCTCAGCATAATACAAGATCAGTACCTGACCAGTATCCATGCCTTTTTGAACCCCTTTCTTTTCTCTTGTTGCCTCTCAGATATCCCTGAAGTAGCCAGAGCCCTGGAGCAGGATGCTCCACTGCCTCCAGCACTAACAACCTTTGCTGTAAAGGGTTTGTTCACAAACAGCTATGAATTGTCAATGGCAAGCAAGGTTTTAACCAGAATACACCACCATCCTAATTTTTTTCACCACTAAAAAAACATACATGGTAATCTGAAAAAACTGATTCACTAATTATTTTTTTCTATTGAAGTGTGAAATGTTTTTCTAGTTGTTTCACAATCTTAAGTCTTCCTTCAGATACTTCAAGAACTATGTGCCAAAACTTCTAGCAAGCTCCATTAACATGCTCACTTGAAACCAGCCTGAACAGTGCTTCACTTGTGGTCTTCATAGTGTAAGAGTGGGAAAAAAGTTATGCATACAGATACTCTTGCTGCTTTTATTTTTTACATTCACATTTAGATTAACTTATCTTTCATCCATAGCATTTAAACTCTTCAGAAATAACAAAGATCTTAAATTTCTATCCTTAAAGATTTTAAGATTTTTTCCTGTTCTTCATATCTGGAATAGATGTTTGTTAATTTTATCTACATGTTAATATACTATTTCTATGCCTCTCTAAGAGGAGACTGAAAATAACTAAGATGAGGCTAATCAGAGATTTCTGTAATGGCAGTAATGTATTTTAAATGCCAGAACAACAGTCTACTATTCTAAGTGCCAATAAAACTTCTCCTGGTGTCCTTGATTACTTCTGCAGATGTGAGAGAATCTTTATTTTCAGCCACAGATGTTGGATTTGGGAGACATAGTGAGTTCATCCATAGATGATGGATGCAGATCTACGACAGTACAGAGAATAAAGAGAAAGATAACAAGCAATTGGAACCAATCAAAGAATACAATACATCAGAACTGAAGATCTTTATACCAAGATATCTCAAGGATAAGTTTTAGTACAACTCCAGCTGCTGGAATTAAAAAAGAAATTAGATCTTGGTAAATCACAAGGCATTTATATTGCTGAAAGTCTGATTAGATGATCACAGGACCTTTTTCATCTTAAATGTTATAAAAAGTCACTGATGACTATGAAAGCCCAGCTTGGCCACTACCAAGAAATGCTTCACAATCTCTGCAAGATGTAGCAAGAGATGTCTTAAATACTGTGGTTAGCTGGACCCCTGAAGCTATAAAGGAGGATGGAGGAGTGCTGCCCTCATGATGTTACCAAAAAGAATCATGTCCTTGGCTAGAAACTTGAAAAACTTTGTAAGATGGCTTATAGCCCTCTGGGCAAGAACTTGTGGGGAAATGTTCCAGTGGTTGCAGAAAGCCAAATTTGAATTAAATTATGCCACTGTGAAATATAAGCAGCTATATAAGAAATATAAGGAATTTAAAAGCAGCATTCAGAAGTTGTTATACTTCCTCAACAAATAATGGTATTAGGCCAAATAATGGTATTAGACCATCTGACCAAACTCTGAATTTATTTTCAGAGTTTGGTCAAAAAAATAAAAATACCAAGGTAATAGAATTCTGCTGTGTGACCACTCTTTTGGCAACAGAGGGAAGAAAAGCACTGCCATAAATACAGTAAGTAACTTGCTTGATGTGTGCTGCTCAGTGCACAGCTGTTCTCAGTACTGGAGACCTGCAAGGGAAGACAAGCGAGAACTAAGTCATGCAGACAGACCCCCAGTGCATCACCATCCCTGGGGATGATGGGCTCAGCTGAGAATCTCTTTCTCCACCAAAGTGGCACATGGGGTCAGCCTGTTCATATGCCTTAAAGATTTCCCTCTTGAAGAAGATCCAGTCTTCCTGGACTCCTCTACCCCTCAGGACTTTGTCCCCAGGCACTCCACCAGGCTCCTTGAGAGGGCAATTTCTACCCTATGGGTATCAAGGCACAGGTTTGCTGACCCCCTTTCTTCACCATGAATGAATATGATTTTCTGATGGCTGTGCCCAAGACTGGCTCTGACCATCCCATCACCCACCTGTCCCTTCCTGTCCACAAACAACAGATCCAGTGGGTCACTCTCCTTTGCTGGCTCCCTCACCATCTGTGTCTGGCAGTTACCCTCCAGACTCTCCAGGAACATCCTGGACTGTTTTTCTCTGCTCTACTCTATTTCCAGCAGACATCTGGTAATTCAAAGTCCCCCATGAGAACATGGGCTAGTAATTGTAATTTCAGGAATGTGGATTCCTCTTCAGTTAATAGAAAGTAATAAGTACTGAAGAAATGAGATTCAGCTCTCAATAATTTCCCAAACTAATAGCTCTTTGAGAATAGCTTTGCTAATACTGGTGACCCCTATTCCCACGGGATAACTGCTTTTATTATGCATTTCTATTTTCAGTTCTTGTCTTACAGCATGGATGGATGTAATTTAGTTGTATACTATATAGGTGCCTAATAAAATTGCCAAAAGGAAGTTCATTGCCAAGCTAAAAAAATGGCATTAGCTCTTGAGTCTCAGAAAGGGTCTTAGCTTCAAGTCTGCCTTTTTTTTCCCCAAGTACATTAAATATTTTTCACTACAGCTAGAAATATTAGGAAGGGCAAAAAGCCCATCATAGGTAGCCTAAATTCTGACATTCCTCACACTACCATAATGAACAGACATGGTATATCTGTAGCTGACAAATTAGGCCACAGGATGGCAGGTGGAATGTAGATAAGGTGAGAGTACTGTGTGATGAAAGGAGGAAATGAAGACCCGTGTTATGTTGATATGACCAGTCAGAAAGAAAAATGTGTGTCAGTGAGGAGAAATCAATTTAATGTCTGCATTATACAAAACATCAATACAGACAGGACATTAAACTGCATTAGGAGACATATCTATAGGTAGATTTACAGGTGGACTGCATAATTTGAAAATATCAGGGGACTAGAAAAGGGAAAACAGCATGGAGAAATTCTCAAGTGAAAAAAATATTACACAGGACTTAGTTAAACAAGAAATATTAAGAAGGAGATATATTAAATGGTGAATGAAATAGTGAAGGTCAAGTGAATGCTCATATTTATTCCTAGTGTGGGACAAAATATTAAAATAGTAATCTGAAAAAATAGTGTAAGTTTCATAAGAGAAAGCACACGTTGACACAATGCATCATTAACCCACCGAGTAGCATAAATTCCCCAGAGTCTGTATGTTCTATACTCTGCAAGATATGTTCTATCCTAATTACCATTTAATGCAATTCTGAAACTTCTCTATTGATCTTCAAGGCCACCATTGGATAAGGGCCCAGCTAAATTAGGTAATATCCTTTCATCTGGAACTTATGAAGACAGATAAGCTCTCCCAGTGTAATGCAAGAAGCCCTGATGACATTCATCAGGACCAGAGATAGTGTTTGAGACAAAGTGGATTGATACAGAGCAGCCAGCTACAAGAAGGCTGGAGAGGGAGTTTTCACAAGCAATGGTGGCTTTAATGTGAAAGAGGGTAGTGGAGAGGGTGTAGTGAACTACAGCCTGAGAGCATTTAAAATAAATAGATGAATTTCTCTGGTAATGGTTTCCAACTGTAATTGAAATCAAGGAGGTAAAAATGTCAAGCAGCTCAGAAGGATCAGTACCTAAAAAACTGAAAACCAGGGAGTGACCCAAAACTCTAGATGGTCAGAATGCAAATTAATTTATCTTGCGAAGCACTTGGATTCTAAGGAAGTTGGACAAGTTTCATATAAACTGTATATGATACACATAAAGTAAAACTACATATAATTGTAACACATGATGATTAGGCAGTAATTTTTGGGAAAAAAAGAGTAATAATAAATGAACACACTTTTCAATAATCTTATAATTTCTGCCTAAGAATAAGATTCTTGAAATTGTGTAAGTACCTAGATACCCAGAGACCCGCACAAAGCCAATGGGATATATGAAACTATTTCAAATATCTGTGTAAGGGCACACAAATACCTGTGTAAGGGGAGGAGAATGATCATCCTCTGGAGGTATTTATCTCACTCCTAATGATAGTGGAAGCTTGGACTGGACATTGATTTTCAATCAGTGAAGTGTGGTAAGATGAATCTCACCATCAGTAACTATAGAAAATCACATCTTAGTTGTGTATAGTTGAAATTTATTATTGATTCATTGATGCCAATAGCTGTTGACATCTTGATACATGGAAAATCTCCTGTTCTAGTTCAGCATGGTAAATATTGAGATTTTATGGGAGTATGTGTAAACCACAGAGAGCTGTTAAAGAAGCACTAATGTATATGTGAGATTTTCAGAACCATCCTTTATCTGAATTTCCTATTATCTACATTTATGCAGTTGCTCCACAGCTGTGTTCTATTTTGATCAGAGATGATCTGCCCAGCACAAAAAGATAGATCTTCATCACGTTTCTCAGTGAGGTTCAAGGGTTTTTCTTTCAACCCTGCAATTTTTGTATTTGTCTAATACTTGAAATCTGTGAGTGGATATGGATGCTTTTAGAGTTGCTAAATTTTTCATGAACAAGGACGTTTCCACAAATTGTGACTAAAAATGATGCCAGATGCAGAAAGCATTTCCAGTGCTGCAGACTGCAGGAAACAAAGGGCACATTTGTACTTTGGTGCTGAAATCTTTGGATTAACTGCTGTGAGCTCATAAGATCAAAACGTTCAGCTCAGCACTGAGTGCTGGGAGTAGCCCTGATCCCCAGATCAGTATTGTCCTGCTCCAGCTGTACTGTGGCCGACCTCCTGTTTAGCTAAACGGACTGATTGTGCTGATAAAACCACTCTGATTCTGCTCCATGACAAATATAATAACTCAGTGTGTGGCTCAGAGGGCCCTAAGCTATATTGCCAAATAGCAGTGACTGTTTGTGTTTATGATCCAGGTTTTTCCTTCACCAGTTCCTACAGAGTCACTCTAAAAAGGGAAGGCATTTGGGATTGCCTTGTCTAACTAAAAACCTCTTTGTTGCTCACTTTTTTTAAAAATCTTGGTCACGCTCCTTTCAGCCCAGTCTGAGATGGAGGCACACCTCAGAGATTGGCAATTCTTACATGTTTTGTGAAGACTGATGGTTTTATTCAGCAAAAAAGACCCAATAAAATCTTCATTAGTTCTGCCTCTCACAAAATGCTTTGCTGAGTGAAGAGACCTTTAGAGAGAATTAGAGCTCTAATCTGTCATTTTGAACATCCTCGTTTTCCATTAAACAGAGCAATTTGCAAGATTAAATGCAAAGGAAGATCTTACTAGTCCTCATTATTTGGACTTTATCTGCTTCTGATACCTAAAATCTGGTATAAAAATATACACCCTTTATTTTTTTAATTAGTAAGTGGTTGTATTTTCTTCTTGTATATTCAAAAAGTATTTATTCCTCCCATAGTAGAATAAATAGTTCAACATTCACAGTTCAAATCACAGTTCCTCTGGATTCAGATTTCAGCAAGGAAGGGCAGTATGAGTGGCAGTTTCTTCAAATTACTTTAATTATTTCACATATCACTGTCATTTCTTGTTGCTGAATTACTGTCAAATAAACCACCCTTATCATCAATTTAGCTGCCCCCTTTTTATCCTTTGGAATATTTTCTGAAGGAATTTCTCTGTGCTTTTAGAGATTCCTGGGTAAGTGAGAACTACTTCTGATCTAACAGAAGACTCAGATGCTCTCCAGGCATCTTTGACCTGTGTTTAGAACATGGACAGGTAGGACCAGCATCTCAGATCTTGCTTTTACTAAAATATTTTTTCTAATAAAGCTTTCTCCTGTGAAGCTGGAGAAAACAGAGTGGAGATGGCTTTCTCATTCTGCATCTTGTTTTACACTGGCCATGGCTCCAGGATTGATCTGAACAAGGTAGGAGCTATTTAATGTTAAACATATTGGCCTTTTTTATTAAATGGAAAAAACCTAATGATGATATTCCAGTTTTTTGGCCTGAAAGGTGGGAGGATAGTCAGATCAGTGGATAGTCAAGGAACCTTCAGATCTGAAAGTCTGGAGAAGTTGGAAGTGATTCTGCTATTGAGATGTGGTGGGGATTTATATAAGACAGTATTCTTCTCTCTGATGACTATAATACAGCAGTGAGAAGTTTGCTGTGAAGCTTTTTTATTCATCATCTGATACTGCTAAGGTGAATGCAATGTGAATTGTACAGATTACTGCACAATTTCTGTACTGTAAAATTTTTGTAGAACTAAAATCACTCTTAATGTGTTCAGATGATAAAGAGAATGACAAGACATAATCTAGAATTAGGTATAAATGATTCTGTCATTCTTTATCATCAAAGGACTCAACAAACTACACCTGCTCCTTTACAATAGTCTTCACTTTGGGGATGATTATTAGTTGACCAAGAAAAAAATCTCTCATTAATGCAGACTAAGCTGATAAGAGGAAGGAGAAGAGACTATTATCTAATGGTGTTTCATAATGAACTATTGTAGTGGTGGCAATAATAAGCATTTGGATATAATAGTCTGCAGAAGAGGAAGAGAGGTCTAGCCAAACTATTTCAGCAAGTTCAGGATTCTTTTAATGCTTAACTTGACTCCTCTATGCACAAGCTAAATCTCAGTTTAAATTTGTTTTTTAAAGATTTAGTAAAATTGATAAAAATTTTGTATGGACATGTGTCAAATCGAGGGAAAATAGATCAGTGTTCTTTGATACTAATTCTCTTGTGGAGTGGTAACTTTGTCAGTGAGGGCTGGAGCAAGCAGCAGAGACAGGAATCTATAAAAATCAATTCTGCCTTGAAAGAGTTAGCATCAAAGGACCAGAGAAACTATGTAGGAGTGTTCTCCACTCTGTATTGAAAAAGAAGAGAAAATTTAATTCTTTGATAAGGTAATCTTCTCTTTTAATTGTTTTTTTGTGTGTTTTTCTATTAAGTACAACCATGCTACCATAAAATAGATTCAAGTAGCCTTCCCAAAGAAAGCCCTCCAGATTCTTTTACTCTTAGTGCTTGCAATGCCATGTTCTAGCACATTTTTTAGTGGTCTACAGATGGATAGCTATAATTTGAATCTTTTAAGAGGGACAAAAAGACCCCTTAGCATCCTTTCCTAGCAACAGAAACAAAGGCTTTTCACTCTCCTTTTTCCCCGCTAGGTTTCTTGACCTATTAAAATAAGCTTTTTTTCTTTTTTTATACTTTGCAGTTCTTTTCTGTGCAATCCATGTTTGCAGCTCCTCATATCTGCCTTTTAAAACATAAATAATTTCAGTCCTAACGCACTTTCAAGAGATGAAGTAATCCAAGGCAAAACATTGTGAGTTTATCTAAACTGATGTCTGAGGTTCTGTGTGCCCTGCTGTGCATGCTGTTCTCCCTCCTTTATTCTCCTACTTTGAAGGCAAGAACAAGGTGGCTGTCCTGGTTTAGGGCAAGTTTTGGGAGTGGCCCATAACACTCCAAGGCTAAGTGCTGGAATCTTGTCAACCTCATTTTACCACTTAAATTAGAGCACAGGAAGGATCAGAGCAGGAATACATCTTCCACCACTCAGTAAAATGTGCCATGAATTATTACTGTGGTTGCTGGCAGCTCCCAGCAGCACTCAGCAGTGTTAGTGCCTGCTGTACTTCTGTGTAGGCCCTGTCTGTGATTCACATGGAGGCCCAGAAGAGTGACCAGGCTGTTTTTATTTCACTGCACTCCATTCTTACTTTAAGAGACCCAGGGCACCCATGTCCATATCACCCATCACTGTCCCACGGTGCTGTTGGGGCGGCACCCATGGCAGGGAACACCTGGGGTGACAGAGGGGACGGGCTGGACAGTCCTGAGCCTGAGCCCCAAGGTGGGCATTGGCTCGGGTATCTCCTTAGTGGTAAATCCCATCCTAGGGTGTGCTGGGAGGAGTGTGGCCAGCACAGGGAGGGAAGGCATCCTCCCCCTCCTCTTGGCCCCTGGTGACACATCTGCAGTGTCCAGTTCTGGGCTCCTCAGAGCAAGAATGACCAGGAGCTCTTGGAGAGGGCCCAGCAGAGGCCACAGAGGTGAGGAGGGGTCTGGAGCATCTCTTATGAGGGGAGACTGGGGGAGTTGGGCCTGGTCAGTCTGGAGAGGAGAAGACTTAGAGCAGATCTCATTTATGCATATAAATCTCTCAGACTGGGTGCCAAGGGGGCGGTCACAGACTCTTCAGTGGTACACAGCGACACAACGACGAGCAACGGCCATAACTAACACAAAAGTTCCACCTCAACACGAGGAAGAAATTTATGTTGAAGGTGCCGGAGCACTGAAACAGGCTGCCCAGGGAGGGCAAGAAATCCCCCGGTCTGCAGACACTGAGACTCCACCTGAACACGCTCCTGTGTCACCTGCTCCGAGCCGAGCCGAGCCGAGCCGAGCCGAGCCGAGCCCAGCCCAGCCCAGCCCAGCCCAGCCCAGCCCAGCCCAGCCCAGCCCAGCCCAGCCCAGCCGAGTCGAGCCCATCCCTGCCCAGCCGGACCCAGCCGAACCCAGCCGAGTTCACCCGAGCCCGCCCGCGTCTCCTGCTCCGATTGGTCGGTTTTCCCGCGTCCGTTGCTAAGCGGCCGTTGCTAAGCGGCCGCTGTGGGCCGGGCGGGCCATGGCGGAGCGATGGCGGGACGTGTGCGGGGTGCGCATCGCCCCGGCCGAGCTGCGCTTCACCGACGCCATGCCGGGGAACTCCTACCGCGCCGCGCTCACCGTGCAGAACCTGCGGGCGGGCGCCTGCCACCTGCGGCTGCTGCCGCCACAGGAGCCCCAGGTGAGGGCAGGCCGCGAGGGAGGTGGCGGGGCGTGCCCGCGGCCGCCTCTTTGCGAACGGCGGCCTCGCACCGCTCCAGTCTGCGGGAACAGCGGCAGAACGAAGAGAACCCTGAGCTTCCCGGTTCTCTGTTCTCCCGAGGCTGTGACCAGTTTAGAGAGAGCTTCCTTTTTTTCTTAAATCCATAGGTTCAGTAAAAATAATCAGGTTTTCTTTACTACATCAGCCATTAACAATTGGACTTGATGATTCTGGAGGTCTTTTCCAACCTTAGTGGTTCTGTGATTAAGTCCCATGTTGGCAGCAAGTCCTGGCTTTGCGCACTCCAGAATTCATCCTGCGAGAAGCCCACGAGTTCCTCATAACTTCAGGGAGCATTATGTAAATATGGGTCACTTTGCTGTGCTGTGAACACCAAATCTGGGAAGTGTCAGCTCTCTTACCTCATTTCTAAGTTGAATACTTTTAAGTTTTTTTGACTGGAATAGTCCCCTTGGGGTGCTTGCTTGCTGAGAGCTTTCTCAGAAAAGAGAAGTTTTAAGCTTTCTCAGAAAAGAGGACGTTTGCACTCTTTTCTCAAGATAGCATGATTGCTATTAATAACATCTGATAAGTTCTGGAAAAGTCATTGCCTTGCCAGGCTTTAAAAGGCAAATGCATTTCTACAATTCTAACCAGTCGAGCCCTTGTAACCCATGTGGCTCCAGCAAAAGCCTGCTGTGGTTATTGGTTTATTGTTTGTAAATTATGCCAAAATTCAGATAAAAAGATTGGGTTGAACTGGCATCAGGGGTTGAACAGAAGCTGATGCTGCTTTTTGTTCATAGCAGCTTGAACTGAGTTATTCAGGATAGTCATCAGTCTGATTTTCACACAATTGAAGTACCTTGAGTAATTTCACTATCTGAGTAGTGAGCCTTTCTTTTTGAGGGCAAGAGTGGCAGCTTAATTCTTATTAAACTGTAGCTGAAGACTACAGTTTAATAAGAATGAGCTGGTAACTGTTGAGAGTGCTTGATTTGGTAGGACTGTGCTTATTCTGCTTTGTTACTTTTCATCAGCCTTATCAATTTTTCATGTGCTCCAGAAGCAGAAAGGCAGAGTCAGTTTTAGAAAAGAGAAAAGGGTACGGAATCATAGTTTTGTGGTGTTTCCCTCTGTGATTAACTCTTGCCTTTTGCTGTGTATTTTTATGGCACTGTACATGAGATGACCAAGATTACATCTAGGGGACAAGATTCCACTTCACACCCTCAGTTCCAGAAAGGTCTCTTGTGCTGCCCCTTCTCATTCCCAGACCCCGTGTTTCTGTCTGTGATTACAAGGCTTTGAAGTGTATGACTCCTCTAAAATACATTCTGGTGCATTACGTGCATAGAGTGCAAGCACTGAAAAATAACCTTCCTTCAGCTGTCATAGTGCATGGCCAAGAAATGCCTTCCAAGGAAGGCAAAGAAGCTCACAAGCAGTTTTTCATAGGCTTCCTTGAATGTTCCTAGTATAAAATATTTATTTTGCCTTGTATAAAATTAATATGCTTGGGTGTTTAATTCTTTGTAGAGAACAGATAGATTCTACACACCTCAGAATTAAAACATGGCTACTCTTTCAATATCAAGCTCATAATGTGCTTGCTCATGATGTGCATGACATAAATTTCCTTTAGCTGAGTATTTGTACTGCTATGAGGATTCTAAAGGAATAGAAGGAGATGCTTGGGCATCAGAAACAGCAAGTAGTAAATTATGTTTGCATATTTAAAACATAAACCAGAACAGAAAAGTTAAAGAATACTCGAAGACTGTCTTTCAGAAATAAAACATTTAAACTGGACATAAACACAAATAAAGAGCAGAAGCCCACTGTGCAAAGGGTAATGTGAGTTTTAAGGAGACTGAACCACCAGAGAAGCTCTAGATTTACTTTGAGGCTTTCCTAGGAATGTGGGAAATGCTGGATTTCCCTCTATGTGCTAGTGGGTTGTGTCGTCTGTTCAAGGAAAGTTGTGGGAGGTGTTTCATTTAAACAGATGCTTGCTGACAACGAGTCCAGTATGATTTTTTTCAGAGAGGAAAGAGTGCTTTCCACCCTTCTGTATTTTTTCTGTTTCATTTGACTCCAAAGACTGAATGTGCCTTGGGCTTTTCAAACAGATTTTCAATAAGCAGTGAGACTTTATGTTGATGTCAATCAACCTAGAGGAAACTCTTACCTTGTCCCCTTTTGTTGTTACTTTGAACTGAGACTTAATCCTTATTATTTTCTCAGGCACTAAAAATATTCTTCACTGAGTAATAGCTGATTTAATTTTGTATTGCTTCAGAAGGTTTTTTCGCAACAGTAAGAAAAGCTGGAGCTCTCTTGGAGGGACTAGAAAATTTGGCTAATTCATTCTGTCTTTCTCTTTTCCTGAAAAAAGTCTGAATAATAAATAGGGAGGTGAAATGATAAAATCCTGCATATAAGTTCATGGTAAGTTTTAAATCAATCTTTGTGTTCTTCTAAAAATAAAGTACATGCATATCCTTTTTAACCTAGAAATGTGTAACAATTAAAAACACTTTTTTTTTTTTTTTAATTGCAGTTTAAATTGATTGTGGAAAATCCAGACAAACTCCTTGCATCTGGACTTCAAGTTAAGGCTGTTGTGGAATATACTCCCAAGTGTGCAGAAGATCTTAAGGATAAACTAATTCTTGTAGTAGATGATGACGTAGTTCATATCCCTGTGCTTGGGTATGATATTTAAAAGTTCATGTGCTGCTGTTCATATTTGCAGTTTAATCTTGTGGGAAGTTTTCTTCTGCGTGTCATTTGTGGCTTTGTAATTAGTCTGTCAATTGCATAGAAAACAAACAGTAAGTTTTCTTACAAAAGTTAGATTTTTCCTTTTTTTTTTCAGAGCAGCCCATGGGTAAGAAATTCATAGGGGTGATATCTCTCTAAAATCACAGACAGTCTGGATTTTTTGTTTTGCCTTATTCTAACTTTGTTATGATAATGTTGATAATTTTGAGTGCTGTATTATTAGACGAGTCAACAACTACTCTTAATGTCTTCTGTTCATACTGAATCACTGATATGGAAGACTTTACAGTAATTGTCCATAACAGTTGCAAATCTGGATTTTAGTGAAACATATCTTACCTACTTCTAAAAATGCAGTGCATGTTTTAGAGCAATGTCACTTGTTCAAGGATTTTTGAAAATTTTTATCAGACTAGTATTGTGCAGGTAAAGCCATGTAGGTTGGTAATGCTACTGGTGACTCTTTTCTGGAAAGAACTTGCAATAAATTAAAGTACTTCACATCTTCATGTTTAAGTGTCTTTTGCAGGGGAAACATTGACAGGCTTTAATAATTATTTTTTGTGTGTTTGGAAAAACAAGTATACTTTATTATTTTTTTAATCAGCATTTTCCAATTGTATTTTGTGTCATGCAAAAGCGGTAAATTCCAGCTTCATGGAAAAACCCCAACCAGCAAACAAAAGCAAACAAATAAACCTCACACTGTATTAAAACACTAACCCCAAACCTTTTAACTTGACTACCTCCTTTTTGCAGATCTGTATCTGTTAGAAAATCTCATTGCTTTTAGAGTGTATGCTTATTTCTGTCTACTTGAGAAAGGAGATACTGAAGTATCTTGAGAGAAGAAATACTTCTCTTTTATTCTTCCAGTAAAACTTCTTGTAAGAATGTCTGGATACTTGGAAAGTAAAATTTTTACAATTGTTTTGAATGCACTTTAGCCTTGATAGCTGATTCCTATTTTTTTGGTTTTTTTTTTTGCCACATCCTGCTGGTCTAGCATCATGTCTTTCAAGAATTTATGAAACTATTTTTTGCATTACAATAATTATCAAAGAGAATTAAAAAGTGTATTGAAATTCCTGAAGGCAAATTCTCTTGGGGCATTTCTTGATTAATTTGTTTTTCTCTGTCCCTTCCTTCACCCTCCCCTCTCCTTTATGCAGTAGAGTATTTGGGCAGGGTCTACCTTGCTTGACCTATGATATTTATTTTTCTTCTCCATGATTTCTTTTCTACTGTATGTGACACAGATGAGGAGATGGAATTGCTCCTGCAGGTTCCTATTTGTGGCTAAGCAGAGATAGACTGCTGTGCTGATGTAAAATTCCAATTGTTTTGAAACACAGTTTATGTGAGATCACAGGTGTCATTGTATTAAAAATTGGAGTCTTTAAAATACAAGTTTCCTGAGGCATGATCTTTCCATTATGGCTAAAAAGTACCCAATACAGTGATGTCATCTCACTGGCTGAGGTTCTTAAATAAATAATAGATGTCACTCATGGCTTGTGTCATTACTCACTTCTGTCTATTGTTGAAGTCACATAAAGTATGTATCAAACACAAAATTGTAAACTGGTATAATTTCTCTGCTTTTAGTTCAGGCAGCTCATAATGAATTGTGGTGAATTATTTGGTCTTATTTTGTGATGCAACTAACTCGGGATAGTTTTACTTAAAATACTATAATGAAGTATTTAAAATGAAATTAAAATGTGTGCATTCAATTTTGACTAATCTTTTTTAGCTATATTGTTTTAAATTTAGAATTCTGAGTCATTAAACAGGCTGATAGATAAGTACCTCTGTCTTAGATCTTCCCTGTGAATGATGTAGAGCTGAAGTGAGTTCCCAAAACCTTGATAGGAGAACTAGTACAAAAGGAAAACTCTCTTCCACTGGAGTGCTTAATCAAATTTCTTTTAAAAATGCAAAGGTATTTTCAAGTTTTGGGAACTATTATGTTGTCTTTTCTCTGCAGATTGATTCCATACTGTGATCTGGAAATAGAGTCAGAGGTTGATTTTGGTGAAATGATTGCAAACAGTAAACTAGTTACTAAACATGTTAGTATTTCTAACCGTGGAACAATTTCAGGTAAATATTTAGTATGCATTAAATCATAAAAATATTTTACTTTACTGAAAAAAGTAATTTTATGCAAGTTAACACTTCAGTGACCAAGTAGCAATTAATTGGGATTTTGGGTTATACAGATGATGAGTATTGTGGCTGCAGGTGTTGTACATGGCTCACTGTTTATGTAGCCAGTACTATATTTCCATTTAGGAAAGAAAAACTACTTTAAAACTTTGAAAATTTTATGAGTCCTCTATTTTTGAGTCCCATTTAGAAGATGTAAAAATAATAGTTGCTCATTGCCTTAGTGTGTCCAGCATAGACAGCAGCAAATCACGTCTGCTCTTGCTTTGTGCTCCTGTGATCCCCAGACCTGTCTCTTGAATAAACAACTGCAAGTTCCCTGAACTTTCTGAGCTGAAGTCCTCTGTGATGAGAATTGAATTGTATTTGTTGCTAGAAGATAATGAGAGGCCTTTTATCTTGCTGCCATAGCTTTTGAAATCCTGCAGCTTTTACAACAGGCACATCCTTAAATTTCTGTCAGCAGCTATTCCAAGGAGAGTAAGAAACGTGGACAAAGGAGTTTAAGAATGCTTCCATGATCCAAATAACCTGTTTGACTGCCTTTTGCCCTGGAAAGTTGCAGACACCTTTCTCCAGAGGCAGGGTAGCAACTATGCTGAGTTTCAAACAACAAATTTAAGGCAGTTAATTATTTTTGTTCCTCATTTGTACAGCTGCTTGTTACATTAAAGGCTATCTTTTTCTTTGCTTTAGGCCAAAGTTGTGGGAAAATTTCTCCCCTAGGTTGTCATAGGAAATATTGTACCAAGAGAAAATACATTATTACAGAAACACAGAAATGCAATATTAAAAAAAAAAAACCCAAATAAATTTCTGTCTAGATGAAGAAGAATCATTTCAGAAGCAAATCTTTGCTTTTCAGAAGCAAATATTTTAATTTTTTACCCCCATAAAGTAAATGGAGAAATTATTATGGGTGTTTTTCCTAGCCAGTTCATCTTAAAGATGTAGTATGTTGTTTATGTAATCAGGTCTTTCTCACATATGCTAACTTAATACTTTGAGCAATTATGGTTAGGTAAATGAGATAAAATGAGATAACCTACAGTATATATATACTTCTACCACTAAATCTATGATAATTACTTTTTTCATATTTTGTAGGGAACTGTTTCTAGTTATAAACTCTCTTGCATGGTACATGCAGGCTGCATGGTGAAGTTTTATGGGATTGGATGAAAATTAGAAAGAAGGTGATGGTTAGTAAAGGATGACTTGGGGACAGACAAAGGAAGAGCAGCTGAATCTGTGTTTCTGTAGGCTCTGTAAATCATAACACAGCAGGTCACAGTAAGGCAGCATGTAAACTCTGTGAGCAGGAGGTGCTCTGTGCTGGCCTGAGACTCAAGGATTGCATTTCACCTGTCTTTCCATGCACTGAAGGAGTCCTTTGGTCCTGGTTCTGATTTCATATCAGAGATTATCTTTTACATTAAATCAAAGAGTGCATTTTTTGTACATTTGAAACAATTTCTTTGTTGTTGGTTAAATACAGGGTTTTTTCACATTTTAAAAAATATTTGTATAACCTAGAAATATTTACTGTTCTCTTCTGCAGTAACTTGTGTTGAGTGTGGACCAAATAATAGGATCTGTTGTTACCCTGAAGTATGCACTTTTTGGCACCTGTAGCTTCTTAGAGCTTTGTATAACTTGCAGATGTTATTTACAGCTACTTCATGATACAGTCATTTTTCTTTGGAATGTTAGTACCTTTCCTGTTAGAATCACAGCTTAAAAAATGGAATTGGACATGTGGGTGTAATAATTAAAGAAAACCTGGAAATGATGGTTTATTCTTGCTTAGAAATAGCTTGTAAAAAGGTTAAGTCTATGTTTCCTGTTTTCTGAGGAAGATACACTGCTTGTGAACATTTGCGTTATGTGTTGTATAATTTCAAGTGTGTAATAGAAGTACATAAATCTACAGCTTTATATTGCATGGCATTCTGTTGATTGCTCTGGGGTTTTTTTAGGTGTATTTAGAATATCATATGATGGGGTGGTCCTGCTTAACATAAAACCTGTCAGAGGAGTTGTAAAGCCAAAATGTGTAAGGAAAATTCGAGTGGATGTCTGCACAGATGTGCCTGGAGTCATCAAAGAAATGATGAAGTGAGTGTATGAAGAAATACAGCTCTGTAAATTCTGTTTTTGTCTGTTATTAATTCAAATCTTTACTGTGAATGTTTATCTAAAAAATTAAGTTCCTAAGTGTCAGTTGCTGTCTTTAATATTTAGTTTTATTCTATTAATTTGATTGTTACAGTATCTCCACAGAAAAGTGATGCATAAATTCTATACCTGGCTGTGTTGATAAAAATCTTTCATAATTTGTAATGATCTGGGATGTTTGCACATTTCTCAGAATAAAAATAACAAGGATCTCATTTTTACCTTCCTGCACATACTATGTTCCTTAATTTTCTTACCTTCTGTAACTGCATGTTTTCTTTTTACTCTATGTCTTTCAGGAATCTCAGAAACATTCTGGTGTTATTTGGAGTATCTTATTTTTACTGGAGGGAATGTATTTGCAACACTGGAGTAGATTGCTTTTAAATGCCTAACTTATAGAATCCTAGAATCCTGGCATGGTTTGGCTTGGAAGGGACTTTAAAATCCTGTATTTCCAACCCCCCTGCCATGGGCAGAGACTTTCCACCAGACCAGGTTGCTCAGAGCCCCATCCAGTTTGTCCCTGAACACTTCCAGTGGTGGGGAGTCCACAACTTCTCTGGGCAGTGTGGGAATAGGGAGTGGTTGATTTGTTGGGTGTTTTGTTTTGGTGATTTTTGGAATCATCAGGATCAAGCTTCCAGGCAGAAATAGCTGCAGTTCTTTCATGCTTATTCAGATGAACTTCTAGCTCCTGTTCCCTACAAGAAAATTAGGTATTATATGCTAAAATTGGTATTTAGATACAAAGACTCTGAGGGATAGGAGCAGTGTATGTTGTCTGTGGACACCTCCTGATTCTTTGCAGTTGTTATTCCTATCATTTCCAACATTAAAAAAGTCAGAAAACCAAATCAAACCCAATACTCCATCATGTAATGTGTGATTTTTCTTGATTGGTGATATTCCTGTTAGGTCATTGTCTGGGACATGCTCACTGGCCCTGCTCTCCCACTTAGTTTATCTAGGGAATGCTTGCACTGGGCAAGTTTTTCTTTTTGGCACAGATTCTAATACAAAACAAACTAACCAAATTGATTATTTCTAACTCTTCTCTACATTGCCTGTTGCTGCTTGCTGCTCTTACTGGCAGAGTGGAGTTGGAAAACCGTGGCTCCACTGAAGTATGGGTCAAAGGCGTTGTGGTTGAACAAGTTCTTAAAGTTGTTGGAGTGAATTGTGGAAAAGTACTGAAGTGCATTGACTTTGGACCTCTTTACTTTGGGACTTCAAAGACAGAACAAATATATTTATACAATGAAAGCCCTGAGTGTATGGATTGGGTAGCAGTACTGGAAGACAATGCCATTGGAGGAGAGGTGGTAAGAAACTGCTCTGGTTCTTCTTTTAGCTAAAAACTTGTTTTCATTTCTGCTTTTGCATTTTTTTATTTCTCAACATTTGTCTTCTTGTATTGTTTACTATGTCATACTATTTCCTGGTCAATAGGCTTTCTGAAACATCTGTCCAACCAACACGTTTTTTATTTCAATTTAACCCTAGAATTGAGTTTTCAGTTATTATTTACTAGGTGTTATCAAAATAAAATTTGAGTTCTAAGATATTAATAATCTGTGATTTCACTTGTTTTTCTGAGACAGTGAAATAATATGAGAATCATGTTTAAAAAAGAGAATTCAAGACATTGACATGAAATTAATTTAAAAATTGGTTAATTAGCCATATGCTGTGTAACTATGTGATTGCCATTTTCTGTGTTATGTCTTTCTATTTGTTATATGTGAAAATGTATGTGTAGTAATAAAAGCAAACACAAAAGGGAAAGCAGAACAAGCTGAACTATTCGATATTTTGATTTTTTTTAGGGGACAGATCTTCGGGGGAGTACAGATGCTGTTTTACATGACTTAAGCCTGAAAACTGAAGATGTAGATGTTTCCACCTTGATCTTGTGTGCTCCCAATCAAGGAACTTTGGAGCCATATGAAAAGTCTTTGATTACAGTCTGCTTTAGTCCAGAGTGAGTGAGTGATACCAATTAAATGCACACACATACACAAGCTGGTTAGTCTACACTGTTTTGCAAGAGCTGTGTTAGAGAAAATTTTGAATTATTATATCTGCAAATGATTTCTGAGTAACTTCTTATGTGTTTTTGTGTGTTAAAGGAAGTTTCTTGTGATTCTGCAAATAAGAAAGCAAAGCCTGAAGTTTATGTTTTATAATACCATAAGGGCTTATTTGGACCAAGAATTGGTTAAGAATGTTTTGTGAGAATAAGAACTTTATTTGATTTTGCTGCATATTAAGCATCAAGAGAGTGAAACTTTTCGGAGAGCTGTCATCTCATAAAAAAAAAAAAAAAATCCAACCCAAAACAAAAGCCAACATTAAACATAAAGAAACATTCCTTCTTAGCTGAGGAAAAGAAAAAGCAAATGCTCTCTTGCCATTTTCCCTTACTTAAATTCAATACAGGTAGTTATTATGAATGTGATATTAGTTTAGAAAACTGTTGAAGACTGCAAAAGATATCAAATTACCAATATAATAAGCACACAAATATTGATGAGCTTAAATTTGTTATTATTTGCATTTTCTGAAAGGAAGTATAATTTGTTCAGGCTGTTACTGACAACAAAGAAGCCAGACTGGATGTTCAAAAATATGTCTTGATTTTTCTGTGGGTTGGGTTTGGAGGTTTATTTTTTTGTACCATCATTTAATTTGAGATTGTGACTCTTCCAGAAAATTTGAAAGAGACTTTGAAGTGAATGACGCATCACCAGTTCAAGATTATGTCGTGTTTCTGAGATTTGAAACTGCTGGGAAGAGAGGTGGCTGTCTGCAGAACCTCAGTGGTGGTGCCACAGCAACCACAGGTATGTTATAAATGGATAGTCACCATCAGAAATGTATATGAGGATGATAAAACTGTGTATCTTGACTTTTTAAACTAAAAAAAAAAAAATCTTGGTTGTCTTAATAGTTTTGTGGTAAACCTGTTTTGTTTGTTTATATCAACACCAATAAATAAACTGGCATCTTGAATGCTTCAGCACTAAAACCTCTTTGAACAGTGAGTAGAGAGGAAGGATTTATGTGTGTCATTAATGAACACCTATCACTTTATTATAAATTATAATAATTATAAATGCAAATATTTGAAGGAAATAAAACACCCCCAGTCATTTGCAAGTCACTAACACTTTTGTAATACCAGTTTTGTGCATTTTCAAGTCCATGTTTGTTCATCCTCAACTTTCTTTCGGAGGGAATGCATTGTCTAACAGCTATTAGAAGTAAAGATCTCTGCATTATAAAACATACTGCTTTGTAGTATTATTTTGTTTTTGTGACTGTACAACAACAGCGTGACTTTCCTGTTAGTGAGATAATGGGTGTGAGCGGGATTTTGTTTGTTTGCTTGTTTTTGTGTTTGTCTAATGCAGGGAGTCATTCTCGTTACGTGGACTTAGCTTTGATGGGTTCTGGCTTTCCTGTGATATTAACTTTTAAACCAGGAACAGTAATTAATTTTGAGGACTGTTATTTGGGTGAACAAGCACAAGTTGCATGCACAATGAAAAATGAATCCGAGTTCCTTCCAGTAACGTTCAGGTTCCGCAAGACTGCTCACTTCAGTATTTCTCCTGCAAGAGGGCAACTTAAAAAAAAATCTGAAAAGGTAACTCCCTCTTTCTCTGAGGTTATGTAACTGTGCAGAATATTTTACAGTGGGTAGCAGTGGAATTTCTTGAAAGTAAACCAGAGGAATTTCATTTCAGTAGCAATGGCTTTTAATGTCAGCCAAATAGATTTTTTTAATAGTCTTCTAATGTTCTTTCCCTACTCCAGGAAGCAACAAATATTGTTTTAAATTAGGAAAAAAGATTGGAGTACTAATGCAACTTTACAAGGGTTTTTCCTATCTGTTTTTTTAAATTTATTTTACTGATTTGAGAAGATTGATTTATATGCAACTATTTTTGAAGAATACTTTTAAATTGTTTCAGTAAATCACAAATACTCAAGTAAGATAAATTTTTTTTTTAATGGAAGAAATTTGGCAAACAGTAAGTCAAAAATGTAAACATTTACAATTTCGCAAACCAGTAAGTCAGGGCACAAGATTTCTCTCAGCAGTGAAAAAATGAGACTTTGTTGTGTTTTGATGTGTCACATTTTTATGTTTCCTTATATTGCTAATTTTAATGTGCCTCTTGGCATTTTCTGCAAGCCCTGGTTTGAATACCTTTCTTAGAGGTAAGTGTGGAGAGAAGTGACTCAGAGACTCAATTATATAGAGAATTGCACAAAACTTGACTCTTTATTGTCTCATATGTCTCATAATGAGTTTTCTTTTCCAGGAAGTGATGATTTCATTTTCTCCACATCAAATAGGAATATTTGAGATGAAGCAAATTATTGATATCATTGGTACAGGAGTAGATAAAAATAATGTAGGTGTTTTGAAGACAAAACCCTTTCATCAGATATATTTGACCTTACACGGTGTGTGCAAATCTAAACGATCAAGCATTGTATTCACAATTAATCCTGGTAAGATGCTAAAAACGTAAGTGAAAAGTGATAAAATGTTCTAAAAGCACATTTTTAGTCTTTTAAAAGTGATTTTTTTACTATTTTTAGTTTGCTTGTGAAAAGTAGGTATCTCATTGGAACTGGAGGGAATGCTCAGTTGTATGACATATGTCCCATAAGACTGCAAAAGAAAAGCTAAAATAATGGTAAAAATGGTATCAAAAATTGAACTATTAGAGCATAAGTTTCATCATATGATTATCTGATCTTTTTAAGATTCAGTTTTTGCAAGCGATGCCACTGCACAGTGCTAAGATGCATCAGGAGTAAATTGAGAGATATGTAAAGCGCTGGAAGAACTAGGAAACAGAATATTCTTCATTGACTCAAAGTTAGTGCTGTCAGATGAATTTCCCAGTTCATACAGCCTGCTACACCTCCTGTGTCCACTGACTCTTCCATCCTGTGAAGCCTGTGCCAGCATGAAGAGTCTTTCAGGATATCCAATAATTAGTCCATGATTTGTTCTTTGTGTTCCAAATGTTTTCCACAAACAGCCACTTTGCAGTAGATGTGACTAAGCTGTCACTGGATTATAAACCTGTCATGGCAAACATTATTTTTTTCTAATATCAAATGTGCTGCAGCCACTGCAGCACCAGTGCAATCTCCTAACCTGTGCACTGGTGCATGTGGTGGCTGTGTGTAGATCAGGAGGGGAACCTGAATTCTCTTTAGCTGCTGCCAGCTTGGGATATATTCCCTAATGAGAAACATTTTTTCCATTGTGGGGGAGTAAAAAGTGAAAGTTGCTGTTAAGTCATGGCAAAATGCTGTTCTGCCTACAGGTACTGGAATGTTTGATAAACTAGTGGGCATTCCTGCTGCTTTCAGGAAGGTATTTGCAATCCATGGCTATCAACCATGGTTTGATGAGAAACTGAAGTTTGGCAATTTCTTTGTTTTATTTTTGAAATGCAGAGCTTATTTAGTTTTCCTGCTTCAGAAGCTGAATTAGAAGAAGTGGGTTTTTAGGATCAAAGATTTAATGTGGTATTCAAGTTTTTCAGGCTTTCTACATGCTCTTGTTTACCATTTACTCTATTAATGTCCTGTTCTGGTCCCATTTGCAGGTTTATAAAAACTTTACAAAGGATATCTACGTTTTGCTTTTAAGCTTCACTGAAGTGCGGAGGAAAAATGATTTTGGTTTTTTTAGAACCTTTTCTAGATGGTTCTATATCTTCCTGTTACCTTCTCCCAGTGTCTGTGGATGAGTATGTGTAGTTGTGTCTCTGTATTCAGGTGAAGCTAGGGGAGAGACTGGAATGAAGCTTCTTGCAAACTGTGCCTTTTGGGCGAGTGAAAGTTGTAATTACTCTTATGACTTAAAAGATGAAAAGTAATTTTTGCTTTTTTTGTTGTTGGATTAAAGTAAGGCTAAAGTGGGTAAAAACAATATTTTTCGTGATAGTTTTTTTTTTTTTTTTTTTTTTTCTTTTTTTGCAGGTGAGGAAGGAAAGGGCAATTGAAGTTTGACCTTATTTCTGCCATAGTTTTCTCTTTAATGTTCATGTATTTGTACTTTTCTAAAACTAGAGTGAAAAAGATCTGAGCTGTCTTTTTAGTAGTTCTAGCTTGGGAGGTTTTGTCAAGATTCATGCCTCTCTTTGCATGAAAAGAAAAGCTTTAGGACACTGTGGTTGTTGTTGTGACAGGCATCTCTGAGTGTCTGATGATGTGTCTGTGTAAGACATAACATCACAGCTGGACACAGCTGGTTTGAGCTCTGCTGTTTGTTTCTGTGATCCAGGCCAAGGGAAGCAATGATGATCAGGCTCTTGGCATGATGTGAATGGCTTCTTCCCCCTTGTCTGAGGAAAACACTATGGGATGGGTCACTGACTGTTGTGCTGCTGGGTAGACCATTGTAAATTAGATATATTTTCCAAGACATCGATTTTTTTTTTAGAAAATAATAGTTTAAGATTGTTTTGTTTGAATTTTAAGGTCTAACACCCTTGATTTCCAATGAAACTGGACAGTTTGTAGTTCGTGGCACAGGACATCTCAGTGAAACAGCACCTGTGGCAATCCTTAAATCAACCCAAACACAAATTCATACTCACTGGAAAAACAGGAATTGCGAGGATGACGCACTTATAGCCTTTCCTAATGATCGTGCAGCCAGCCTTAGGCCTAGTGAATGGAATAAAAAGTACAGGTAAAAATTATGTGAATCTAATATTTAAACTCACACAGTTATATATATCATCTAGTAGGTCAAGATTGGTTACTCATATGACAGTTTGCTGGGTTTTTTTCAGGCTGAAAGTACTTTAAAATTCATTGCATTATTGAGTCTCTTGCACATAAATTTATTGAGTTTTCTTATGTGAAACTGCAAATGTAGCTATTACACTTGCAATATTTCATCTTTATGGTTGCCTTTACAAAGTCAAATATTAATATTCAGCTGGGATAAAAAGAATGTTTGGAATTAAATATATATATATATATCAAAATCAATTATGTTTTCATTCTAACAAGACACAGTATCATTATACATCTGTAAGGAAACTAAAATTCTCTTTAAATATTTAGGACTATTTTCACAAAGACTGTGAGATATAATTATGTAGACCCAGAATTTGCTTATACTGACTCTGAACGACTGTTAAGAGAAGAAAATAAGAAACACTATTTACGTTTCATTTCCCATTTGAGACGGCGTCGTTTAGAAAGAGAGGTTTCTAGGTAAGACTTGGTTTAAAGGGTAAACAAATACTTTAGGCTGATACACAAAATATGTGAATATATGTGCAGAATTAACTTCATGGCACTGATCATATGCCCAAATTTGTCCCATGCCAATATGCTTATGATCTTGGGACTTTCATTTATAATGCATTCAAAACCTGTTTTTTTCAAGTATTCAGACACATAGAGATCACTTCCTGGGTGAAATGTAGGGATAGAGGCAAGGCGTTTGAAATTAGCTTAAAGTAAATGTAATTAAAGTGTCAAGTTTTGAGAATATTTGGTTATGTTTAATAGGAAAAAACATAACATTGACTGTTTTGGATTCTCTTTATATAATAAGTGTGTATTTCCAACTAGGATTTCTAGCTCACCCCAAGTGACAGATTCAATATATGAATTATTATATATTGTGTGTGCACTGAAGCAGATGCAATCCTTTAATCTGACTGGTCCTCTAGATTTATCTTACAGTAAAAACCAAAACAATAGAAGTATTTTCAAGGTATTTTCTGTGCTTGAGGGTTTTTTAAATAATGAGATATTCCTCCATAAAATATTAATTGTTTTGTTTAAAAATATTAAATAATTTAATGTGTAGATCATGGAATGCTCAAATTTTTAGATTTCCACATTATTTTTTTTTCCTTCCCTGTAGGCGGTTTTATATTTATAACAATCCTGTGAGCTTAGGCATTAAACCAGCTGAAGGTCTTAAGTCACCAAACATCTCAATCACAGATTTTCCCCTGGAGAAGCCACAGCCCAAAGTGCTTCCTTTAGATGACAATTGCATGTTAACTAGTCGAAAATTGTCAGCAATTGTTTCTAAATCTACAAACAAAGGAGTAAGTTAAATGCTTGAGTATTATGTGAGCATAATGTGCTTCCCATATAAGAAATCATAAGAATTTTGACCCTGCTCTGAGGAAGTGTCTTGTGCTTATCACAGGTTTGGAGTTGGCTTAGTCCTATGCCATCTTCTGCCCAGGAGAAGGAAGATTGTAGTCTAACTTTGACACACAAACAGCTTCATCAAATATTCATTGGTAAGATTTTTAATTTGGTTGCTAAATGCATATAGTTGTTACAAAAGCACGTATGTATAGCAACACATTTTATGATTATAGTTGTTCACCCTAAACAGAAAACAGTTTAATTTGGTAGGCAGCTTGAGACCTACAGTAGTATTTCACTAAAGCTTTGTAATTCTCAGCAAATACTAAGATATGATTAAGTATCAACATGTAAAAGAAGAGTTTCCTTTGAAGGCTGCTCATATCACAACCTCTTACAGAGAAATCACCACAGCATAGGGTGGAAGTTGCTTATCCCCTTAGGCCATGTTAGTGGGTAGTACCTGCACCAGCATTAATAACAGCAAGATCCATGGGAGTGCTCAGAATATTTCTGGGAATTAACAGTGAAGATTGATGCACCCAAAAACTAAAACTTCAGGATTCTCCATCAAAATATTTCAGGACAATGTTCTGTGATGGGGAGTAACACCTTCTAAAACTTCTTAGTGACTTCTTAACAACACTTGTTACTGCTACAGGTCTATATTTAAGTCAGCTTTTTTTCAGTAAATTTTTTTTTGCAGCAAAAAGAGAATTTCCAGTACTTCCTGGGCTTTTTTTTAATTTTCAGTCAAGTCAGAACTTGAATAGTGTAGCTGTGTAAACTGATATACTTGGGGAAAGAAAGAACAAGATAAAACATCATAATACAAAAAGTACTGAGAATTTTATAAGAGGTTTGCTTGGTACCATGAGCACTCAAGTTAATAGACCAGCCTAAAAACTGGTGATAGCAGTAAACTAGGTGAGGTAATTCTGTGGCCCTCACATGACATGAATTATCAAACCAAATGGTTGCACATCAGGCAGCAAACCAACAGGTTGCATACATAAACTTTCAGTGAATTGGTGACAGTTTGTCCGTTTAAATATCTGCTTAAAAAAAGAAGTATCTATGGTTATTAATATTCCTGTTATTAGTGAGCACATTGATTTCCTATTTTACCAGTTGACTAAAACAAGCACAATTAAAAGATAAATGTTGCTGGCTTTTGGCTTGTACTGCTGAAAACACTCACAGAACATGGGTGATATTTACTTCCACATTTTACAATTTGTTCCACCACAGGATTTTTGTAGCTGACTAAGTTTGTAATTTGAAGAACTAGAATGTTTGGTCATAGTATTTTAATAGTTATGTTTCCTTACATTAGCTTTTACCTTTAATGCTGACGATCTTATTTCCTATATAATTCAGGTCCTTCTACTATAGATTTTGGTGATGTTTGTGTGTATTCTACAACAACCAAAGAGCTGCACATCATCAATAACTTGTCAGTTCATATTTGGATAGAAATTGAGATTGAAGTTGCAGAATTGCAGGAGACATCTCCATTGTCTCAGGTGGTGCCTCCTCTTACAAAAACTTATATTCCAGTTGTGTTTGAGACAGTCCGTGCTGGAATGTTTAAAAGGTAAGGCTTTTTATATTTATCTTGATGTGCACATTTTCTTGGCAATAGTAAAATTTTTTTTTTTAAAAATCACCTGGCTGATTTTAAAGTGTAGTCATGATAATTCTTAATGGTGTAGACTCATCTATGGTGATGTTGCAATAATCAATGCAGTTTTATGTTGCAAATTTTTCCTAGTACAATACTGTTTATTGTTTTTGATTTTACACCACAAACAAAAATCTGTCCTGTGAAAAGCCTTATATAGCTAGAGGTGGATCAGGGGAAAAAGTTTATTATTAGGATGTATTTGCTAAGAGAAATTTTTATAGAAAATACTGTTCTCTTTCCAGCCTAGAATTCCATCACTTTCATACATGCTCATGTTGTTTGATGCAGATCATGGGAAAATGTATAAAAACTTGTTCTCTAGCCTGCTGGTATGAACTCTGTGTTTTCTAATGTTAAAATGACTGTGTGAGCCTGATCATCCTTTAGGATGATCTTCACTTCTGACATGATTTAAATAGTATGCAAAACAATTGCAAATTTTTCTCTTGTCAGTCTTGTGTTCACACTCAATTGTTAAGGAATTTCTTGCTAGTGGTTATATTTCAGGTAAATTTTACTCTGAATGTAACAGAGCAGATGCATAAAAATATTGAGAGATACATATTTTTGTGTTACAGCTCTTTCAGTTACAAAATAAACAACAAACACATTGGACATGTGCTGGTAGTTGCACATGCAAAGCCTATTGAACTTCAGCTGTCTAGAAGGGAACTAATTGTGAGTCCTATTTCTGGCTGCCTAGCAGGGACAGAGTTTAGAAGAACTGTCAGGGTATGCAATCCCAGAAACCATCCTGCTGGCTTTACTTGGAAACCTCTAACTGAAGATACAAAATCTGCATTTACTATAAAGCCAACCAGAGGTATGCTATGCAAATACAATGTGTGTATGTATCTTATATGTCAACAGTATTAAATAAGACTAACATTTAGCTGATGGTATAAACTATATTTTTAGATTTCTGTCAATATCAATGTGTCCCAAAAGCAGTATCAGGTCACAGCTTAGCACCACAGCAGCATTCTCTGTGTAAACCCTGCCCTGAATGCATGCTCAGTCCAGCTCCCTGCTTCCATGCCCAGCCAGCAGTGCTTGTGTAAACATTTTTCTCAGCACAGATTGCTGACATTTCAAGAGTGGGGCAGCAACATCATACAGCTCATCAGGATAGGAGATTGTCCAAATGCCCTGAATGAAGCTGCTAAAAAGTTGATGAAGCTTGAGTAACATAAATGGCATTCAATCTGGAATTAGTCTGCATTTGCATCATGGATCAGTATTTGTTAGATGTGTGTATAGCTTTTACCTTCTCTTTGAAAAATAATATTCTGCAGGGATCTGTTGGAGCTCCATTATTAAAGAACAAACCTGCTAACTGTGTTGGAATTAGTGTGCTCTGATTCTTGAGAAAAGATATTTTTGCTAATACAAATTCAGACTCAGTTGCAAGCAAAAAAGTGCATATGGTCTTTCCCCAAGTTGCTATTCTGCAAGAAAGATAGTCTGTTCTTTTTTTTCTTTTCAGTGTTGACTACTAGAGTAATTCATGGCTAAAAATACCAGTAAACTTTGAGTGTTTTACTGCAGGATACTAATAAATAGATTATGCAATGCCTATGAGAATCCAAGACCTAATTTTACTTAATTCATCCAGCTGTTCAACACCTAAGAAATGTAGGCTTACATTCAGTAATAGAAGGTCATTTCACTTTTATGTGCCTATGTTACTTCTAATTCTACAATGTAATTTGACAGTTGTCCGTGTGTATGCTATAACATCTAAATTATGTACATATATTTAGGGTTTGTGGAGGCCTATAGTGATGTGGAGTGTGAAGTTGTTTGGAATCCAGGGTTCAGCGCTCCAGATACAGGAGAATTCACCTTGAGTGTGCGCAAAGGAAATCCAATTAACTTGAAATGTTTTGCAAAGGTAACAATTCAGGGGACAGCTTTAGAGAAGAAAAATGTGTGGATTTCTTTAAAGAAGTAGTACTTTAAAATCTGGTTTTTATTAGAATATTTTAATTTCATACAGCTTTTACTTAACATGTTTAACTAAACGGTATGCTCATAGACGTGATGGAGAAGGCAAGACAAAGACAATTTACCTTTTCCTTGCTTTTGATAATATTCTTCCTTTGGGATCACAGCTTAGTGGTCCTTACACATTATGGTCTAGTTATTTTGCTTGCCTTGTATGACTAAATAAATGTAGAGAGGTGATACAACAGTTTTTTTATATATATATATTATTTATTAAAGGAATAAAAATCTAGGTGTGTGTGGGAAGGTATGTTTCAGAGTTTCAAGGTAACAACAGATCTTAATTTAATTTTGTGTTGTTATTTCAACATGGTATTTGGGAAGCAATATTCTGGGTAGTCTTCTAAACAGTGGCATTCAGCTTTGGTTAGTTATTTGTTGTCTTACGTTGCATACCAAGGAGTGTGAAGAAGAAAAAGTTTTTCTTTTTTTCTTTTTTTTTCCCCACTCTATTCTACTGGCTACGTGTTCTAGAACTTTTATTGGGAGCCAAGAAGAATTTTCCCTTACTTTTGATGAGCCCGTTTTCATTTTTGGGTTTGTTTCCCCATTAGCTATTTTTCTTTTCTTCCTCTTCTTTTGAAGTCTTGGAAGTTTGCCATGTGTAAACCAGGATGTGTGTAAATTAGAATATTTTCAATTCTACTGCTATTAATATCCCTGAAATATCTTGTCCTGATCATGCATTTGGAGTTAATGAAGTTTGTGCTGTTAAAATAAAATATTTTTATTGGTCTTGATATTAGTCCAGAAATATCTGTAGGGTTGAGTCTGTTCAATTTGAATTTAGATAAGTTTAGTACATTGAGTAAATCTTCTCTCACACTTAAGCTGTGTTTTCCTATTTGAATACTTCCAATTTATGTATTTGCACAACTATTATAGCTCATTATGTGATAAAAATTAGGCTGAATTATTTATTTGTACTTAGGAATAAGTTAAATTGTTTGCTTGTTTTATCTTTTTTTTTTTTTTAATAGTTTGGTACAACTAGAGTTCAGTTTGTGGCTCAAAGTATCTCCTTTGCTCACAGTCCAATTGGTTTCACTACTTATAAGACAGCCACTATTCTAAACACAGGATACAACCATGCATACTTCCAAGTAAGAGAAATATATTTCTAGCACACTTAATTCCTTGGGTTGAAGAGCAGAAGTGAGTTCATTTTACCAGATCATGTTATGGTTTTGTGTTTTCAGTTATTAAATATGCATCTATTAAGTGTTCTGGAGAAACAAGATTGATGTAAGTAGGAATTCTGTCCCTCTGTCAAATTTGCACTGATGGGTAGGTGGGACAAAAGACAAGCAAAGTGGTGATGGCCTAAATGATTCTGGCAGTTTCCTGAGAGCCAGGGGTGAGGGTAGAGCCCCATACTGGGGTACCCTATGGAAAAGAATTTATTAGATGTTTTCCTACACTGAGGGACACAGCAAACTGCCTGATCATCCTAGCCTTGCTGCCCAGTCAGTGCATGCAGGGACCCAGAGCAGTCACAGCACATGGGGTGACTTTGCTAACCCAACATCCAGGGGCAAGAGGGGCTCTGCAAAGAATTGAAGAAGGGATAGGATGGATGCCAGAGTGGGTAAAGACATAATACACAAATTAGTAGGAAACCTAACCTCATTAGTTTTACTGATTACAGAATAATTGCTGCATTTAGTGAAGGAAAATTATTTTTATTAAAATCCTCGGAGTTTTTGTTACTGCATTATTACAGTACTGAGAAACATGTTTAATTTATTTTGATTTGTACCAGATTTCTCTTTTATCCACTGAATATTGAATAACAAGTAGTACCATAGTGTTGGAGGCTGGGCCTGAAAGAATAAAATCAGCATAGCCAGTAACACAAACAAACATACCCAGGCTTTTTAGCTTCCAGAATTACTCTTAAGCCAAGACATAGCTGGTTGGTCTTGGTCACTATCACTTGTGTAGATATACTTTTAAAAGCAATCTGTTAGGAGTGCATTAGAAGAAAGGAAATTCCTTTTTGTCTTTTCTAACTGTGGGTAAACTGAGTATTTACTTCTAATATTATCACTGAGCTATACAGAATTGGAGTTCTGTGTCTTGTCTTATTGTGAATGTCAAAAAAGAAGTGGTGAATTTATTTGTCACTGAAAAAAATGTTTTGTAGAATATTTGGAAGACTTGCTAGGTAGCAAATCTCAATTTTGATAACTTAGTGAAAACAACCCAAAACGCAGAACTCTAAGTTTCCAATTGGTGGAAAGAATTATTTCATAGTAGAAATTGACATTTATGTTAAGAAATCTGTTACTTTACTTTGTTACTTGCATTTCCCCCCAAACTTCTATGTCCAAGTTAGCATTATATGCCATGAAGGTTCTTCTTGTGAGAATATAAAAGCTTTATGATAGATACATTGGTATAAATAAAACAACAACCAAAACAAAGGAATGCAAACACCTTTTTCAGTATGTTTCTTGTTTGTGTTTGTGAAGGTTCGTGACTCCAACCAACTGCCTGGAATGAAAATCACACCCACTGAAGGAGTGATACCTGTGGGAAGCCTTGTTGATTTAAAAATCTCTTTCACTCCAAAGGCACACATGAGTTTTGATAAAAAAGTGGAGGTATTTCAAAATGGGAAGAGCTTTGGCTGTTGAGTGTTATCCTGTGTATTTATGTGTGTATGTTCATGCATTTTTTGGATTTTATTTCCAGTGTTCTAATGCTTTTTAAGAATAAGGTTTTCTTGCAGCAGATCATTACTGCTGTAACCTCTTCTGGTTTTTTTTGTTGTTTTTGTTTTTGTTTTTTGTCTCAGTCCTGCTCAGCAGTATCAAAGCAGCCTCTCAGTTTGAGCTGATTCACATTATGCCACTGACCAGCTGTTGGAAGTAATGGGTGATTGTTCTTTATGAGATACTGTAGACATACCTGCAGTTTCTGTAATCTATTGAGAGGCAAGATTGGAATACTCAAATGTTTTTAATTTCTTGATTTCTTTTTGTGGTTTTCTCAGAGATGGCTCTACTAGTAGACTAACTTTGATAGTAGGTGTGCAAGAAATGTGTAACATATTTTGTTTTCTGTATGCTGGCTTCCTGAGATAAGTGAAATTGGGAAAGAAAGGTACTATCAAGGGCCTGAATTTTGCTACCATTTCTGACTGATCCTAGCTTCACCATCTTCTGGGGCTGCATATATTATGCTTGTTAAGTCTAGTATTCATTTATTTTTTCCATTTTTACAACATAATATTCCCCAGAACAATAGTATGTACCTTGTACCAGCCCCTCTGTCAAGCAGTGTGTGTTGTAATACACATTCCAGTCCTCACAGCTGCTGAAGACAGATTTTTCCTGTTAAAAAAAATACTCATTCTAGTAACACAACCTCCTGTGATATTATTTTTGTCTGCATGTTTGGTGAAGACTGGTCACTGGTCTTTCTTACAACTTTGGGTTGCGTTTTTTATGTTTCTTATTTTCTCTTTTTTTCTTCTGGAGTTTTAATTAACAAATGTATCCATCTAGCTATATCTGTCCCTGATGTGGTATGCCACAAAGGCATGATTTGAAGCCACATATCACTGGAATCTGTATATATATGTATAAATATATGTTCTAGAAAATGAAGGCATTTACTTTATCTCTTAATCTTTCTACAGCAAAAATGCTTTTTATTATAAGGGCAGAGTTATTTTCATATTTTCAGTGCAATTTATAGTGACTCTATCTGCCCTGATCTATGGGGTAGGGTTGGGTTGGTTTTTTTTTTTTTTTTTTTTGTTAAACTTTTTCTTCATGTAAGTATGAGAGATTTGGTGAGATAGTTATGTTAAGATGACCTTTTTCACAGTCCCAGTGTTGTCCCTTCCCTTAGGTAGCAGTGAAGAATGCAGCAGGACTTGCACTTAGGATCAGTGGATTTTCAGAGATCACTGAAATAGGCATTGATGTGGTAAGTGTGAAGAAATTGTAGCAATTGGTAAGATTGGTTAAGTATTTTGCTTTATCTAGATGTCAAAGTGGCTCCTCTCTACTTCATATTTTTGATTTTTTTCCTAAACTAACATCCCAAGAAAATGATGAAAGAGATGAACTTAGGAAGAGATATTAAAACCCAAATTTACATATAACAATTGCACTAAATGATAGCTGACAGCTTTAGTTTTTGAACTTGGCAATCTGGAATAAGTATGTTAAAAGGGAGAGTATTTCTTAAGGTGGTTATAGCAAAAAATGCAATAAAGGGAAAAGTAAGTCGCTGATCTGTTTACTGAATGATTAAAACTTTTCTGATGGTGTAACTGGACTTGATATTAAATTCTAAACTCTTCTAGTTTGTGTCCTGGAAAGATTTTAAAGATAAGAGTTATGTGAGACTATTGATTAACCAACACTGTTATTGTGTTATAAATTGTGAATCTTGTACAATTACATTTTTTTACATTATATTCAGTTATAAACATTACTTCACAGTGCTTTGACCCATTTTTTTTTCTTTAAACTTACAGGGAATATTTGAATATCAAGGTGTTTATGTTGGCTCTACAAAATCAATTCCATTTTTACTGCAGAACAAAGGACAATCTTGTACTAGAGTGCAGTTTGATTTTAGTGATAATAAGGATTTTAAATTGAATGCTGAAGACAATTCAGGTATTTGCTTTTGCTATAGCAGAATTTTCATTACATGTAAGTATGAATAATGCTGAGAGAAAATCTGTCAGACCATTTCTGGTAGCCAAATTTTCTGATATAAGAAAACCTAAGGCAATTATTTTAGAAGTTTTGCTTAATATAAATTAAGAGGAGACATTTTGGTTTGCTTATAAGATGACATTTGACAAAAAATAAATATTTGCAAAATGTCAGATTGCCTGTAGATTTTTTTCTGCAATTTTTCCTCCCCAGAGTTGGTAAGGTATAATAAAAGAAATGAATACTCTCTCACCAGTTAAAATAAAGTATTAAGAAACCCAAACAAACAAAGCCAAAAAATTGTATTAATTTCCTATTCATGGAATCACACCCACTTTTTGGACAATATTTACCCTTTGATCATTTCATCACCAGTATAAGGGTTTTTTCTTTTTGCCAAAGGGAAATGACAGGGTCTCTGTTCTGCATGAATGCTCAGTCAGGAAGTTATTTGGGCAGGAATAGAATTGAATTATTTTTTGCTTGGTATAACTAGTGCAGATTCTTATCCTGCCCATTGCTGCACATTGTTGCTCATGGCTTTCCTACTTCAGTCATGGCATCTCTTTGGATGTTTCCACCACCATTATTCACAAGAGAATTTTACAGGGACAAGAGCCTTACAAGCAAAGCTGCAAACTCAGGAAATTAAGACTCTTTCTTTTGCAAGACAGTATTATAAAATTTAGTTGTATCTTTATGTTAAATGATACATATATGGATGATGCAAAAAAAGACCTTCCAAAATTAGAAGGGTTTTCTTACCATGTGGTGCATTTAAAAGGGAGGAGAACATGAGGGCTCCTAGTCAGTCATCTTAACTTCCAAAAGAGCTGTAAGGCTCTTTGCAACAGGCAGGCAGCCAGCATGGGATCAGACTCATTGCACATGATCTCTGGATCAGAGTTTGTGCTTGAAACCAGTCACATGACATCCAGTCAGATTCAGTACTCAGATGGTGAATACTGGATGAGTACTCCTGGTGTTCCATGATGGATACTGATCTTGGAGGAATATTACCTTTGTTGGAAACCTGTGCTTCTGCCAGTGCCTTAAAATTGAACATGGAAGTCTGAAAAAGGAAGCAAGCCTTATTGGAAATGTAGATTATGCCTAAAAGTAATTAGAAAAAAACCCAAACCCATTTCAGCCAACTATTTTTATCCCTGTGGTATTAGTTTATTATGTAATTAAGTATTTTAGCTTAACACTTTTATTCAAAGGTAAAGGACAATATTGTTGGGTTTTTTTGGTCTGAAATATTGTGTTTTCCCAAATGAATAACTGCCATGATAATTGCTGGTGATTCATACTGCCCAAAATTACCTTCAGAATCCTTATGAGAGATACTATATTCCATTATAACTTTGTGGGAAATGCTTACCATGCAAATATGTAGATATTTGATACTGGAAATCACTTTGAAATCCTGCAGCTATTATAAAGTTGATATTTCATGCAGTAAAATCTGTAATTTGATTCTGAATTTTGTTTGGCAGCAATTGACCATTCTTGTTCAAAGCCTTATCTCTATTCCATTTACATAAAGGAAGGATCTTCTTTGCAATGCTTCCTGACTTTGACACCACAAAAGGTAGGTTTATGGAACAGTGGTGATTAGGTTAATTAAAATCATGATCTGTGAAATTTCTGTGGTGAGAGAATAGAGACTTTAGATGAACATTTTAGTCTGTGCAGTAGTTTTATAATTAGTAATGCAATTCTTAAGAAAACAAGTTCTTAAATAACCTTTTTATAACTTTAAGTGTTTGCATGCACAAAGGAAACACTTCCTCAATGGATTAAAAATGGTGTAAACTAGCACTGAAATGTCATACCACATGTTCATGAAATCATTCAACAAACCAGCAGCCACCTTCTTTTTGCAGCTGTTCTCACCTGTATTCCCAGATGACCCTAGAAACTGCAAATGTACACGAGTTTTATGTGTCATAAAGACTGGAAAAGTTGCTTTCTGGTTGAGCTATTTGAGTCGAAAAAATTGAAGATATGAGACTTTAAGTTACTTTTACTTCCAAAAATTAGCATTTATTGGCAGTAACTGTCAATAGAGAGTACTCAAGTGAATTTTAAATCCAGCCATAGAAAAATGGTTTGGAAATTGAAGATTTGGAGTTTCCACATATTTGGAGAACAATGAACTGCAAAAACGTAGTGTATGATATCATAAACCAGCTTCAGAACAAGCAGCTGGGGATCACTTCTACAGCACATAAATCCATTGCATTATCTGCACTTTTACCTTAAAAATGAATATCAGATATTATGTATCTTGAAAGGGTCAGGAGTATTCTTTTTCCACCACTACCCACCTCCCACCCCTGCCTTCCCAGTAGTATAAAATGGAATTCCTTTGTTCAAAGCATCATTCAAATAATATTTGTATATTAGGCTGTGTCTGATAACGTTGTGATTTTCTTCTGTGTACATGGAAGCTAATTGGATTGAGTTTATGGCTCATACACTACCCTGAAATAATTTTTCCTTACAGAATATGAATCAATAGATTTATTAAAAAATTCCTTCTGTAGTATGGCAGGCCTTGAATTAAGGGAAAATGAATACTTTCCATATGTTTTTCAGTGTCAGGAAAGTATGTAATTGTTTGCAAAATGGTACCTACAGAATATCATGAGTGACCTATAATCAAACTGGAGAAACTCAGCAAAGGAAAATGCTGGTATTTTCCTTTTTGTAAGAAAGGCAAGTAATGGGAATACAGGAGTAGATAATGCTCTTGGAATAATCCATTTATATGGAATTTCAGGCCACAAGCTGAACAAGAATTAAGAGCAGAGATTTACCATACCAATAGGAATATTTTTATTAATAAAGCAAGTAAAACAGTTATTCTAATCAGGACTGAGAACACTTCAGCTGCACACTTTTCCCATGTGGGATGCCATGTTTAAAGAAAAAAGTGGGACAATTCGACTTGGAAGGAAGGTCCAAAAGAAAGCAATGGAAAAAAGAACTCTGTTTCCCATTGTGACATTTGAGCTCTATTACTATTTCCTTTCCTTGTCAAGTTGCAGGATAGAATAAAAGTAGAAGTGTTGCGACTGACACTGCTGTCAAATAATATTTCTGAAGAATGCTGAAATAGTAGGTTGCACTCTATGTTTAATTTAGCTTGTCTCCTGAGCATGATGTTCAGGATTGCTGTTCATTATTGATGAGCCATGTCCAACTGTCATTTGGAACTGGTGTACATTGGCTTAAGTAAAGATAAGGTTATGCCAGTTGGAAGTCCACTTTAATTGTGGTATAAACTTGGAAAAACTATTTTTATGTTTGATGGGATCAGTTTTCTGACTGTTTTTGCCAAAAAAAAACCCAACCCCAAACAACCTCTAAAAACAAAACAAACAAATAAATGGCTGTAGATTATTGGCCCTATTGATTACAGATTTTATTTTTCATTTTTCATACTCTGGGTCTAAGTGTTTTTCAAGTCTTAAGAATACTTTTTTGGCAAACAGAAATAGCCTCCTTCAGAAATAAGGAAATAAAACCTATGAAAAGGAAATTTTCTTGGGGCCCTTCATAGCCAACGAATAAGTGTTGCTTTAATTACATGTTTTTACTTCAGTTTCCCTTCTCCTTATGTGCTTAGAGTCCTTTTTCTCCCTTTGCCCTTGGTGCTGGGCTCAGCCAGTGCTGCCCTTCTGCTCCCAGTGAGTTCCTGCCTGTCAGGAACACCTCACTCTGGGGCAAGACCTGCCCAAGGACCCTGACATCTTCCAGCTCACTGGTACTCACAGGTGAGCACCTCTGAGCTGCTGCAGCACCATCACAGCTGGCCCCTGAGCACTGACCAAAGTTAAATGAAGTTACTCAGGGTGGCATGACTACAGGCAGCATCTGGAAGTATATGTAGCCCCCAGGGTGCTGTAGCTTTTCTTTCATTTAACTCCTGCAATGTACAGTACTAATTAAAAACATAGTTCTGTTAAAACTATGAGGTACCAGCATCTCTTACTGTGATCAGAAACTCTCAGTAGTTACTGTTTCTTAAAACATTAGTCCCTATTTTATCACCAGATTTCTTTCCTGATTTTCCAGTTTTGAAGAAAACCCCAAATCTCTTATCTCATCTCTGTGTGTTGAGTTTCCCCTATTCAGGTTTCACAGTTGCAAGTGCTATTTCCTGCCTCTGTGCACTGCACAGCTGTTTCTGATCTCATCTCTGTTTTTTTGATAACTCTCTTCCCCAGCTTACCTCCCAGCTGCTCCAAACCTGTATCCCATCAGGTCACATTCTTTTCTGTCTGCCTTCTGGTTTTACAAGAACTTCCTGCTGTTGTAGTCATTACTGACAACCCTATCCTATAAACCAACAAACCCCCACCATACTGATGTTTTCTTTAACAAAGTGGATAATAGGGCTAAGGAAAAGTAAAAATAATTCAGGAGCACTGCCAAAAACATAAAAAAACCCCATGAAATTATTTTAATGTACTTAAAAAATTTATTAAAGCTACCTGAATTATTTATGGAAGGTTGCAAGTAATTTAGTCTTAAATGCAGTCTTGAATTCTGCTAAAACCCCTTCAGATCTACAAATGTAGTATATACATAGGAACTCTAAAGAGCTGTTACAGCTCTCACTAAAATATAATATGTGTTAATGCATGGGACATCAAAAGATGCTCTTAGAGATGAAGTGTCTTGGCATGCTTCAAAAATAGACCTTAAAAAACGTTGAGGCAGTTCCTTCAGTGTTCCAAGTGAGAAAATGGAGTCCATGCATTATAGATAAGGCTGGGATGTTGCTCAGACACAGTGTGGCTGTGCCTTGCTGTTATTCCAGTGTCTTTGAAGGTGTTAGGGATGACAGGGCTCTGCACCTCACTGCAGAGACTGTAGCTTGACAGCTTTTCAGAGCTGTCAATGAAAGCAGTATTGACATCATCTATATCTTTATAATCTATATATGCATCTCTATCTGTCTGTCTGTCTGTGTTTGTCCCCTGCTCACAGAGGTCCTGCAGGGTCTGCTGGGGAAAGCTTACAAACCAAAGTGCGGGAGTGTAGTGATTCAAAATGAGTTTGTTTTTTTTTTTTTTTTTAACCTGCTGGAAAATAACACATTCCAGCATCTTGGAAAAAGGAAAAAATACACAGCTGGGTAATAATGAAGCCTTGGACTGCCTTTGATTGAGATAAATAGAACAAGTCACACCTGTCAGAGCTTATTGCTTAAGCTTGTTGTAGGGAGGTGACAGGTGTTTTGGTGGGGTTTTTTGTCCTGTTAAATGACTTTTTTACCCCCTTTTTCTAATGAAAGAACAGATTTGTCATCTAAGAAGTGGATTCTGTAGAAAATCTGCAGCTGTGGAATTACAGGGTATTGTTGCTGCATCATCTCTGACCATAAACAAAGGAAAGATTTAATTTTATTGCAGTTCTTTGAATGATGGCTTTGAACAGCAGTTACATTATTCATTGTGGAAGCTGTTTTTCTGTGATATAAAACAGGGGGAATGAAAGATTTCGGTATATCTTAAGGAAAAGCTCATTTAAATTTGTGGGAAGGCTGGGAGTGTGTATTGGATTCAATTACAGGAGATAAACCCTTGGCTTTGCAGTTAAGTTTAAATTTGAACCAAACTTTTTTTTTATGTACACTGCATTTTGTCTTCTATCCCTGCTGAATTTGTGTATTAGAGGTATAAATAAAGAATATTTAAAGGTCAACCTTTTCACAAATGCTTCAAGATACTTGAACAATCTGCATGGTATTATATGATAAATACAAGAGTATTATTATCTTTTACAGATGTTTTAATGTAATTCTAAGTAATAAATTAGCTTATTGATTTATGTGCAATTCCCTGGGAAGTTGTACTCTGAAATAAAACACTAATTTTAGAGAGATGTCACATATTCTTTGTGCTAAACAAGCTATATGATTTCTAAATAAGCAAAATTTTTATTCAACCTTGAGAATACATGCTCTATTAGAATAATAATTAGAGAAACAGACTTTATTCTTTTTAAGATATACTATTGCCTTGGAATACTTAGTAAAGATGGAGATGAAGTAACTGCTTTGAAAGTGGTTTTTGAAAATAACAATACTTTTTTTTTCTGCTCTCAGATTGCCACCTGACAGCTGTGCTTCAGTTTATTTTTGATCCATGAATTTTATATAAAATACTATTTTACTTATAATGTTTGATGAAGTGGCTTTCCTCCCTTTTGTTTCTTGTCTTTTACCAGGTATTTAGGACCAAGGAAGGAAGCCGTTCAGCCGTGTTGGATCCCCAGTGTTGAGCTCAGAGCTACCAAACTGTTCATATCAAAACTATTTCATAAATTGAAATGATTTTGGTAGCAGAGATTTCTTAATCTCAAAGATTTCTTATGACCAACAGCTTCTATTTGTTTATTAATTCTAGTAAAGAAAAAAAAAGAAAGTATTTAAGAAGCCATCTGAATAAAAATTTCCAAGAATGTTATTTTTATTTGAAGAGCTAACTTCTGATGACAGCCTGACCAGCATCCTTTTTCTGGCATCCCATGGAGGTGTTCCATGTGATCACATAACAAAAAGCTCCTTTGTCTTGCCTTCCTTTTTAAAGCTTTTGAAGCATTTTGGTTCTAACACTGACTTTGTTGATGATTCCTTCTTTCCAACTAACATGCATAATCAGTGTACATGAGGCCAGGAAAAATGTTTTTTATGATGATATTAACAAACAGGAGTGTTTGTGAAAGAGCTCTCTCTAGGCTGCTTCCGTCCTGCCCTTCCCATGTTCTCTAGTGTGTGAAATTAAATGCAGCTTCCAGAAAATATCTCGATAGATAAGTAACTATAAAGTATTCATAAATTATCTAAAAAGCAATGATAATTCCAGTAATAGCCTGAGGATTTATTTTTTTAAGTATTACAATTATTTTGTAAAGTATGTAATCTTGAAAAAGAGGGAATTTTCTATTATGGAGTTTGAAAAATGAAAAATTAATCATAAAGGGTTTTTTTAATATTTATAGAAATAAACCTAATGATTCTACTTGCAAAGGGAAGTTCTAATAACTGAAATGAATTTTTAATTCTGTTTCAGCAATACATGTATGTATTATAATCTGATTTCTACTTACATAGAATTTTAAAAGGATTTTTCATTTGTAATGTAGTTTACATAATGTGCAGTTAATGTATGAATAAAATAAAAGATCTGTGTTTTGTTCTCAATTATATAAATACATTTCTATGAGTTATGTTGGCCTTGAATTTGTACTTCATTAGCAAAAGTAGGGTTTCAGTGAACATCATGACCTTCATGTAATGAATTGAGTCTTTCACATATTTGCTTATGTTTGCCAGTTCTTAGAAAATAACCCCTTTGTTGTATAGTAAGAAAAAACCAAATTTTCCTGTTAGTTGGGATGAAAAGCAGGTTTTGATTTGCTGCTTTGGGAGAGGGAAAAAGGGATTTCATTTTTTGCTGTCTGGCCTAAACATACCAGCATTGATGAAGAGCAATTGCTGTGCTAGACTGCACTCCTTTGCACAGCCTGTGCTGTCATGAAATCTATAATAGACTAAACATTTTAATCTCACCAACCTTAAACAAAATTAGCTTTTTTACAAGAACATATTTTGAAGATGTAACTTGATGAAGTGTTTTATGTGGGTGGCTTGAGATACTAAAAATAGAAGAGTATATAATTCAAAGCAGGAGATTTTTAGTCAATCTTTTTGACATATTTTGAGTTTTAGTTACTAAAAATATTAAATGTCAATTTTTATAGACATTTAGATTTTATATATTATAAAATCTAATCATGATTAGATTTGAAGTGTCAATATAAAGCAAGGGACTGTGCTAATCTTGCTGCAAAACTTGTCCTCATTCAATGCTTTCCTTGTGAGCTGAGCACAAAAAGACAGAACATTCCACAAGGCTCAGCACCCACCTCACTCTCCAGAAGTGTGTAACTGTGTGTCACAGACCCTGCTGGAACTCCACACACTCCCAGTGCTGTGTGCTTGCCTCTCAGTCTTACAGATGGATGTGCCTCATGTCCTGACTTAGGACACTTTTGGTTTTCTTTCCTATAATTTATATATTTTTCTTGCTACCACAGGTGTGAAAGTGAAGAATGATGCACTATTTTCTGCAGGTTTTGAAAGCTTTTAAACGATTCATAACATCTTTATATAGCTGGTTTTACTGCTTTTTCTAAGCAGCATGAAGATTTTATAGGTTTAATTCCTTTCTAAGATTTCTGTCGCCTTCAAGGTGAAAACAGGATTTGAAGGACTCTAACAGTGGTTTTAGTGCAGAAGTTTTGGGTTTTTTTTCATTACCTTTATTAAGGTTATCCATACCTTTTGTCTGGAGAACATATTACCTTAGTGTGTTGGTCCTTGGAAAGACAGAGCAAGAGGCAAGATCTCTTTGAAAGTGCTTTTTGAAATAAATTTGGCCTTTCTGATGCACAGTCTGTAAAAAAAGAGGATTCTGTACAAAACTTAAGTTTGAAATCCCACTTGGGAATGTGATAGCACAGATAAAATGAGGGTCAAAATCACTGGAATTTAGACTCCTAGAATTCAGTGGCATTTCATGACAAAGGTTTTAAGACTTATTTATTTCCCCAAGGTTTCTCAATTTTAGCTCATGTTTCACCTTTGATATCAGAGACCATTTTGTTTATGCTGGGTGTACTGTAATGGTCGACCTTTGCTCTTCAGCCTTTGAGAAAGGCTTCCATAACTGATGTAGCTTTGTTTTCCCTCTTTGCTCACATGAGCTTCTGCATTTGGGCTATGGTTCCAATCTTTTTTCCCTCATGAGGGTGGCAGGAGTGGAACACGACACTGTGCCTTACCAGAAGCCTTGTCTGTAGCTCTGCTGATAAACCTGATACTTTTGGTCATAGAGCTTTTCCTTAATGGGGAAAGAATTCCTGGGCACTGCTTACTTATAGAACTGATTATGAGTTCCGATAAATGAAAATCCTGTTATCCAAAATTGCAATAATTCTGCCAAAACAGCAAACCACTCAGATGCTTCAGGAGGTACCTGTGATTCTTTTGGGAAAATGACCACAATATTTTCTTTCCCTTTAGGTGGGAATATATGAATTCATTCTCCCAATTGCTGTTCCTCGGGCCACTTCCCCACCTCCAGCTCCTGCCGCGCCTCTGAAGCGCGGTGCCCCCGTGACTCTGCCACCCCCGGAGATCCCAGCTCTGCCCATCTGTAGAGTCAGAGCTAATGGTGGGTGAACTAGGCCTTGAAACACTTGCTGGATACATAGATTTGGAGTGATATTTTTGCTTTGCAGAGAATGGATACTTAATTGGAATTTGTATAATTTGTTCATTTCTTGGAAACTTGCAAAATTTTCCAGTTTTGATTTGTGTTTTTAAATATGCTTGAAGCTGAACTTTCTATACCTAATCACAATGTGGAGAAAATATTTTTTGTATAGCCATTTGCCTTATATGAAAATAGTTTACCAAAACTCTTTTTTGTGTCTATCCATTTATTAGTATTTCTAGACTACATCATGCAAATCCCAGTGATTACAGCAGTTCCTCTGAAAAGCATAGAAAAGTAGAATGTCAGTCATACTCTTCTGTAGAATTCTCCTGTCAAAACTAGGATCCCTATCTGTATTTAAAACTCCTTTAAAATGCCTCTGAATAACCCCCATGCCATCTGGCTTGTCAGAGGTTGTTAATAGCCAAAGTTACAGGCCATTTGCCTGCAGCAAAGAAATTGATATCTTATATAATTATTGTCTGCTTATTTTAGAAATAATTTGTGGTTCTCTTTAGTCTTCTGTCTTATTCTTACTGTCATGTAGATCTATAAGTTTTGAATATTTGAATACACTGGCTTTCCTAATCTCAGTTTTTAATTTATAACCAATTTTTATTTGAGATGGGAGTGACGTACAGAGTGTCTTCCTAGAATGATGTTTGTGTAATGTTTAAACCTCTTGGGAGAACTTGAGAAGGCTCGGCCAGTTAAATATGTAAAGTGGGGTAAAGGCAACTCAAATTTATTAGGATTTGTCTAGATTTGATTTTTATGCCTTTGTTTTTTCTCTTAAGTCTTTTGAGATCTTTTAAAATATCAAAGAAATCTGAGAGACCTTCTTTAGATATTGTCATGAAAGTAAATTCATATTAAATATTTCTAAAATACATGTAATTGGATAACATATAGAATAAAGGTGAATGTACATATCTCTATGAGATTATTAGGAAACACATCACTAAGTGAAAATATAAATCCAATTCACAAATTAACACTGCAGAAGTGATTTAAGTGATGTGAAGAGAAATGAAAATATTTATTCCCTTTTCCCTTTCTTTGTGGAATAGATGCAATCACTAAATTTCATGGATAGTTGGCAGTCTTTTCCAAATTTTATTACAAATTTATATTTCTGCTATGTAGAATTTCTTCAAAGTACATATATTTGCCTACAACAAGTAGCATAATATAAAAGTGAATATATAATACTTTCAAGTCTAAGTAACAGTTGAAAAATTGAAGTGTGGATTCTGTTAAAATTTGAGTACTGAAATTAAATTCTTACTGGGAATCTTAATGGTCTGGGAGGAGGCAGAGAAGTCTAAATAAGTTTCTTGACTACTCAGTATTTCAGATAATCATATGGGTGCAGCAAATAGCCAGTTTATTTTTACTGTTAAAAGAAGAACTTGATAATTTGATTACATTCTGACAACTTAAAAATTATGTCTGCTAATAAATAATTTCAGATTATCATGTAAAAAGCTAAAAACTGAGTAAGATGTATCTTGAAAGTTCTAAGCCTTGATTTGGCAAATATGCATAATTCTCACTGCTAGATGTTTTATGGCACATTAGTTTTCTGCTTTTATAATTTTTATTTTCCTGGGATAGTTGTGGTTGACTGGGATTTAGACTGCATGGAACAGTGTGGTTGGCACTTAAATAAAAATCTTATATTTTCTGTTTATACTCGGGGTTGTTCACCCTGAGAAAAGAATCACCCTGATCTTGGGATATTCAGCCTTGTCTTTTAACTTCAGTGTAGTCCATGTGTTTTCAATCCAACCGAGAACCTGTTTTTTGATATTATTTTTTAAACAAAGTTTGTAAACTGTTTCAGCACTTGGGAAGGAAAGCAGGTCTATTGCTTGAATACTTATAGGAATTTTGCCTCCTAAAGTGTTTATGTGTATGTAAGAAAGAACTGAAAGAGAAAAATCTCAAACAAACTGGGACAGAAGACTCAACTGGAAAAGACACAAGTCTGTCTAAGCCTGGTAGAGAGGAGAAGTCTGTTCTATCAGTGTTATGGCCTTGTGGGAGCTGAAATATATTTTAATAATCCAAGTCAGAGATTTTTTTGGTTGGGTAGATAATCTCCTTTCCCGGATAGAGTTTCAGCTGTGCTGTGTTCTCCTGGTACAGGCAGTTTGTGAGAGAGCTGAGGACTTTGTAAGTGACACAGTTTTGTGTGTTGGTGGAAGGGTTCCAGCAGATCCTGTTCCTACTTTGAAACAATATTACTTTGTAGAGTTTATGTGCCTGTGATTTAGAGAAATACAGATAATATTGTTGTTTTCATAATGTGATATATGGGATTAGGGAATTCTTTGGGTTTTTTGGGGGGAGAAGAGAACTGATCAACACTGGGAATGGAGCACACGTACAGGTTTTAATAAAAGGATTTTTTGTGCTGGCTAGGTTCATTTCCAGTGCTGTTTCCAAGAAGTAAGATGAGGCTGTGGGAACACATACCTCTGTTTTTCTAAACTCCCATTTTAAAATTCATGTGTTGTGATGATTTTTTGTTAAAGCTCTATGAAATTAGGAGAAATGCTGTTTCATATAAAATCTTCCAAGTCTTGTCTGATGGTTACTATCACAGATGTATGTGCATTCATTTGCAGAAGGAAGATCATGTGGCTCTTGTGCTATGAATGAGAGGTGCTATAACTCTGGTAGTTATAAAATTTAAATAATTTAATGTGACTAAAGAGTCATAATAATTTAAATTACAGTAATCATTTATGTAGTATGGGAGCATCAAAAAGGGCAGAAACATTTTCCCTAAACGTATACAGAAACTATGATTTTATGAAGGCACTTTGAGAAAATATTTGTCAAATGATGCTGTGTAAACATTTTAAATTGTTTTTTTTCTAATAGGACTTCAACCACTCGTGAAGTTCTCCTCAATGGAATTTAAATTTGAAGAACATTCAAGTAACATGCGTTCCACTACTGCTGATAGGAGTATGAATTCTCAGGTAATGACATTCTCACTGACATTTTGTTCAGTTTTTGGTTTCATGTTTGTCTTTTAATCACTATAATTTTTTTTCCAAAATTTAAAATTGGGCTTGTACTAACTGTGACAACATGAAAATGTGGGCACTATGAGAAATTAACTATGAATTAGTATAATTCTGAAGATTTTCTGCATCTGCCTATACCAGTAAATGAGACAGTGATGGGGCCAGGATGCAACTGATTTGTGCCATGATGTGCCAAACAGTGAAACTGCTGTCCCAGTGCCTTGTATGGTAGTGACTGTGCCAACTGACACTCTTCCAAAAAATTCCTTGTCATGACTTATGGCTTAATAGGGAGAAATGGATACTAAATTTAATATTTGCAACACAGATAATAGGCATGAATGCAAATAAATATCATAACATAATTTATTGTCTTTAATACCTGAGGGCTTTGGTTAGAAATTAGAAAAAAATATTTTTGGCAATGATCAAAACACTTGAAATTCCTTTTCAAATACATTCAGGAATCAATGGTAGTACAAAGTCAAGGCATTTTCCTAGCTAGGCATTTTCAAAAGCTGAGACAGTAACTCTGAGATAAAGGAATTTAATTTTATTTTTTTTGTTTCCACTGTCATCTTACTGAATTGAAATAATGGGTTTTGAAAATCTGTTCTGAACTTCTTCCATTTTCAGCATGTCTACCTGTAAGTCTAGATGTGAGCCATGTGTTTAGTGCTTACTGTGTTTCATTTTTATCAGGAATAAGTCCTGGTTCTGTTTGTCTGAGCACTCCCACTGTGATGCTTTGATCTATTTACCTCACTTAAATGAGTTTTTTCCATTCTGGAAAGAAAGTATTCTCTTTGTGAACGTGGTGAGTGACTGGAAAGCATCTAGTCTGTGCAGATAGGCATACTCACCTTTGTACCCCACAGATATAATAAACTGAGTTCTTCCTGCTTTCCCTCTGGTATGTTTGCACAAAGAATGCTTAGGAGAAAGCAATGTGAAAAGTATCACAGTGTTTGCTTCTTTCCCTCTTTCAACATCACTCCTTTTCTGAAAATATTTACAGAACCTTGTCCTGAAGTGTGTCACAACTGAGGATGTAATATGGAAATTTAATTTTGATGATGCAGACAAAAATATAAAAGATGATATTTTCAGATTTAGTTTGAAGCATGGACATCTTCATCACAGAGATGAAGTCAGTATTGCTGTGTCCTTCTGGCCTCGTAAGTAATTCTATGAATTCTTCTCTAGATTGGCCATTTGCATAGGGATGTTTAAATGGGATTTTAGGATGAATCAATACTAATACTTCTTTTGATCAACTAATTTTTTTTTTGGTTCTGAGAAAATCAGACAGCTGCAGACCTAACAAAAAGCATGGAATCACTGTCTTTGAAATTGCATTATTTGAAAAGTCTGCTTTGCACATAGAAAGCATCAGGTTTTTCACACATAAAGCATCAAGATCTGGGATAGGTGTATCATTTTCAGTGCTGCTACTTCAGGTGCATTTAGGTTGGCTGACTTAGGTAGTAAAGCTTTCTAAGGTACTTGGAATACTGTTAAACTTTAAATTGCCATAATTTAGATAAGAATAGAAATTTCCTGCTTCAGTAAGATTTAAATTCTTACTGTGGTAGTTTTTGGAGCAGACTGTCAGGCAACCAGTCCATAAGAAAAAATATGAAAAATAGATTTCTAACAAAACTTTTAAGAATAAGGGAAGATGATAATCAACCACATAACTCCAGAAAAGAAATATAAGAATAGGAAAATTAAGATTCTACTTTTCCCAACCAAGTGTTTAGAGTAGACAGTGATATACAAGATTCATAGTGTGTAACACAGTACTTGAGCTATTAAATCCCACCAGCAAATTCAGCTGATGCCCACAGAACCCCATCCTGTTGACAGTTTCATTGCAGTACTTTTGGGACTGCTGCATTGTCAAGGGGAAGAAAAGTTGTTGTGTCAGTTGGTTCTGATGCTGAGTCAGCAAATGAGCATCCCTGTCCTAAAGAAAGATGTTGCTGTTATTTTTCCTCATAGCACTGAAATCTCTAACCTCAATTAAGCACTGGAAGTAATTTAATATAAATAAAGAAAAATAGCTCTTGCCATGACTTTATGATAAATTGAGAGAACTGCATTAAGTATGGATCTGTAAATGTTGTGAATATGCAAGAGCAGTGTTTAATTGCACATGTTGCTTGGAGTTTCTTGTTGCAGGCTGTGAAGCAGAGAACAGCATAAAAATAAAAGCCAATACTTTGAATTACTGGATAAATTGTATGTGTAAATTCAGATGTGTATATATACATAAATATGACTGATAAATTACTGTAATTTGAAGTTATCTGTATTTTTACTGTGTTCCCATATCTTTTGTTTACAGAAAATCATAAATAACTGTAAAGATCAATTACCCTTAATTCAATGTTCTAAGTATTTTCCCATGATTTATATCCTATTTATGCTGTACCTTCAGTGCATATAATTACTCTCTCTTCTAAGAGAGCATTAGATACATCAAAACCCACACAGGAGACCTAGTTAATGAACATGGGCTGCTAATCACTTTCATAGGCTGGTGCTGTAAAGTTGTAGTATGTGGGGGGTGAACAAATTGTAAAATGAACTTTGAGTGTGCATAGGGTATTTTATTTAAAGGTGCTGCAGCAGTTATGATAGAGTACAAAATGCTATAATAAACTGCAATGTTTAATTAAATGAAAGAGGTTTTGTTGGTAGTAAAATCATGCTACCTGTTAAAAAAGTATTCTAAAACCAGAGATTTTCAAGAATTGAAGACATATTAATATGACCCTCTTCTGCTGTTTTATAGTATAATGCATTAACAATCTAAAAAAAATTTTCACTTTTTCTAATTTTGATATGACAAAAATTTTTCACTTTATCTAATTTTGATATGACATAACTTTGATATGACAAAACTGCAGCAAAGGAAGTTAGAAGGAACTTGTGCAGTTGGGTTCCCTTACTGGGAGTTCAGAGGTGCTGGAAGATGTGATGATTGTGTACTGGGCACAAACGACAACTTTGATACTTTGATTGTGTGGTCTTTTGTTTTTAAATTTTTTTTTCTGCAACAGCAAGATATTAAATAGCTGTGATCTTTGACAAATTCTGTGAAGAAACTGTTATTTTACTTTTAAGTTTTTCTTTTTCTTTTCTATTTTTTTTGTAGGATACCTGTAAGTTCTAGCTGTCTGTGACTTTTCTGCTTTGAAGTCTGTATTTCACTATAAGCAAATTGTTCAGTGGTACCTATTAATGTTGAAGGGATATAAATTAAATAAAACTTGAATTATCATAAGGTCCAGGGCAATTAAACTAAAAATATGCTTTGGGAGACAAATGTAGGAACTGCATAACCATATAATACAAACTTAAGAGGGTGAGAACAACAGAAGGTGTCTTCTCATAAACTCTGAAAATATATTATAGAGTTAATATATCTGGAGAAGAGGAAATGTTTTCCATTTAATTCTACAGATTTTGTTAGCCCTTGGCAGATTTAGATTGACAAATTTTTAAGCACCATCGAATATCCCTAAGGAAAATATTCACATCTGGTGGGCTAGAAATTAACGGTGGTATATCAGAATGGTAACAGCAGCCCAGGCATTGACAGCAGTCATGAAAGGTGTGAGGAGTTGAATAAATTCTTGACTTCAGCTGTCAGTTCAGGACATAATTCTCATTACATTCTATGTAATTTATTTAACATGAAATATCCTGAAATCACTGGTCCGAGGCATTTCAAACTAATGAACTAATCTTAATAAATGACGGAATTAATGTTTTATTTGTCTTTGTGTCTGTTTAGAATGATCGTGGTTTGCATTGTCCTGTTGTTTGTGACATAAGCAATAATATATTGGTTTACATACAATGCTGAATTTTGGTGTTAGTAAATGTGTGATCTACACAGAGAATGATCAGTGATGCAGGATAGGCACGATCTGTTCTGCTCTTTGGGTGAGCCAGGGTTTCTCTGGCATGGAAAGTATAGCTGGAAAGTTTGTATGAGAAAAGCTTAACACTACTATTGTCTGACTTTGAAACTTGGGGGTGTGGTGGTGTTCGCAGGGGTCCCAGGACGAGGGAAGAGATAAGAATCTTGACTCCATGTTTCAGAAGGCTGATTTATTATTTTATGATATATATTATATTCAAAGAAAATGATATATTAAAACTTTACTAAAGAATAGAATAAAGGATTTCATCAAAAGGCTAGCAAGGAATAGAAAGAAATGGAATGATAATAAAATCTTGTGACTGATCAGACAGTCCAAAACAGCTGGAATGTGATTGGCCAGTAATTTAAAACAACCACATGAGACCAATCAAAGATGCACCTGTTGCATTCCACAGCAGCAGATAATTTTTGTTTACATTTAGTTTCTGACACCTCTCAGCTTCTCAGGAGAAAAATCCTAGCAATAGGTTTTTTCATATGTCTGTGACATATGGGTAATACAAATATTTTAAAATGTGAGTTAGTGAAAAATGCACATTCTTTGGTACTGACATATGCTCCTGTATTTTTCTTCCTTCATTGTGTTCCATCCCTATGGTATTTACTGGTTATGTCCTTTCACTTCACCTTGTCATACACATGGATGAAGAGAGGACACCAGAAATATGGTTTAGTTACAGCCCAGCTGTAGCCTGGTTGTGGTACATGGGAGGAGCTTGTACAGAACATCCTTTCTTACAAACTTGTAAGAAATACCCTGTTTGGCTCTTCTCCAAAAAGTCATCCATCCATGACTTTTTTTCTGGTGCTTTCTCACCTTTCCTTCATGAAAGGGCAAAGTGCCAGAGGAAGATGTGTTCCTGTTGTATCAAAACCTAGAGGCAGAATCTTTTTAGCCTTCTCAGCAGTATTGTCTCCTAAAGCTGATTTACATTTAACATAGAATTAGTCAGATGTTGCAAACAGAGCAGATCCCCTTAGAGCTGGTTTTCAGTTTGTATTTTCATGTTTGCTGGTTTGAAATGAAGGGATCCACAGGTCTTGTTCTGTTGACATAACAGAATCCATGATGCTCTTCTATTGTCACCTCCATTAGGAAATTAGCTCTTACAGGAAGGGAAAAAGACAAAGTACTTTGAAAACAACAGATTTTCTCATTTTTGTATGTAAACAGTGACAGCTCTTTCTCAGGCAGTGGCAGTAATTATCTGAGAAAATCTCAGAAGACCCTGTTGTGTATTTTGTTCTGTGACATGTATGTGTTCATGCAGACGCATAAAATGCAAACATTGTTTTTGGTTATCTTAATTATTAGGTGAGGGTGTTTCCATACTGATCTAATTGAGGGGAATCAAAAGAAATGGTGTTTTTTCTCAAAAATTCAATGAAACTTTTTGGGTTGTTTTACAATGCATTATTGCAGATTTATTTCTAAGTCCGGGAATTTTTCATTAGTTTGCCCTCAAAGTTGCTGATTTTGCTAGCTCTTCAGCAGGTTAGAATAACAGGGTTGGGTAAATGGCACTGCATGGTTTGGAATGTCACTTTTATAGTTTAACAGCTGTGGAAGGAAATAGTTTGTTCCCTGTATCAGTGAAAAAAAAAGTGTTATTCCATCCTAGAGAGAACAGCCTTGCAGCAGGGAGCAAGGTGCCTGAGAAGGGGCAGAACACAAGGAAATCTTTTTCCCTGCTGTTCTCATGCCCAGCTGTGCTCTCTAAAGCACGTGGAGAAGAATATTTGGTCATCCCTTCCCTTTTTATGGTGGACTTGGCAATATTAGTGTTGCAGTTGGACTTGATGATCCTTAAGATTTTCTCCAAGCTGAATGATTCTGTGAAATGGGAGATGCTCTGAGTGGAGGGTGGAACCTCCTGCTGGCTTGTGTGAGGCTGCTTGGCCACTCGGGAGGTTTTGGAGGCCTCTTTGAAGTGGTGTAATTGCACTCTTAAAAGGTACCAACTTTTCCTTGTCCTGGCAGTCAGATGCTTCCAGTAGTTACTCCTTTATAAAATAAGCATTCACTGTGTCAATGACTGTAATTCAAAGTATGACTGCAATTTATAAAATTCTGCAATTGTATTGGTATTATATATAATGGGATATTAATGCAATAAACTCATTTATTTGAGTTAGAAAAATTCTGAAAAGTTAAAAAAATGTGAATTTGTGGTTTGCTAAAGTCAGGTGTTTTGGGCTTTCTTAATAAATACTCTTCTCATACAATATTTATGTTATGTTAAACTACATTTTGAGAAAGAAAGCAGTAATAAATTTTAAAAAAATTCAATTTGTTTGTTAATAGCAAACAAAAATTCCAACCCCAAACCTCTTACTATAACTCCTTTACATTCCTGTATTTGTGGTAATATATATATTTTTAAACCTTTTCAACAGCTTGTCCTGGGACATATACATCTGAAATAAGCTTGCATATAAATGATGATACAGCACGATACATAGTAACATTGTCTGGCACACTGAGGTCTCCAGTAATAAATTTTCATCCCCCCTTTTTAATGCTGATGCCAGTTCCTCTGGGTGTGGAAGCTGAAGCAGTTGTCACAATCATTCCACAGGATTTTATAAGGTAAAATTCTCAAAGTATATTTATTAAAAAAAATCCTGAATAATTCTTTGTTTCATTCATTTCTGAAAAAGTGGAATAATATTTGGTTGTGAATGTTAGTATTAATTTTATGCTCTGCAGAAGAATGTGTATATTTAAGAGAAAATTAATTTTTTGAATATTCAACAAGCCCGTGTTTTTTCCTCAAACATACCTGCTTCTTGAAGTGTCTATCTTCTGATATCTTCACTCTAGGAATTTATATCAGAAATAGAAAATTACTACGGATAGCAAAAAATTCAAAGAAGAGACTTACCAGGATTTTTTGTTGTGTTTAGCCAGATACTAAGGTTATAAGTCTTATTTCTAATTTTTCACATTGTGGTAACATGAAATCTTTCTGTCATTTTATTTTTTCTACTCAACTGGTTTGAGGTTTAGCTAACTGAACAGTTGGTAGAGTTGTAGTTCTTGGTGGTTTTTTTTTCCTTCTTTCCATGTGAGGTTTTATTGAAAAGGAGAGCCGAAATGTTTTAATCTTGCCACTTGTTTCAATATGAAATTTATATATTTTTTATTTGTCTGTGGATCACTCACTTCATCCTAGTACTTGAATTTAAAAGAGAGACTTTTTGTAATTTTCAGATAATGTAGTATAACCTAGTATTGTAACTATTCAAGTTTTTATGATTTAGCTTTGCTGTTTGTAATTAATAAAGAGTAGTAATATTTGTTTGCTATCCTTGTGAGGAGATCATTTCAATACGAGAATTACAGCAAAAATTTCCTTTTGTTGTAAATTAATTAAATTACATTCAAATTATTATTGTCTTTTCTTGTTTGAGTTGTGCTGATTTATCAAGTGATTTGTCTGTTGTCAGTAGTTTGGTGGTTGGAACTGAAGGGATTCCACGTGGGTCTGGACTGACAGATGTTCTTATTTCAGAGCTGAAACCTGGAACTACATAACTAGATACTGAAGTATCTTCAGCATCTTCACAAACTTACCCTTAATATTTCTATTTTATAACTTTTTAACTTAATTGTGCAACAGTGCAGTTTCATGAACACTAGTAAAAGCTTTAAGTTTCAGAAAAACCTTTATGTCTTTTGTAGCACAGTTAAGTAGAAATTTCATTTGGATGTTCAGATATTGTGGGCCAGGATAAAATGTTCAGATACATACAAAGAAAACAAACTAGCATCTAAATGATGAAAGAATTTTATTTTTTGAATTAGTTTAATTTGATTTACACTTGAGAACTAAAGTTGTTATTCTGTATTCAACTGTGAAAGAGTTTTGTGAATTTGAGAATCTATGAATTAAGTTGATTACTGCAATCCTGTGACCACAAAAATCTACTATTTCTTTTTAACACAGGGAATCACAAATTAAAGTTAGACTTCCTGAGCTTGAACTTGCAGAAGGTACCAAGAATTGCCCTTTTTCTGTGGAGTTCCCAGAGGGAAAAAATATTGTTCTTTTATCAGATGGCACAGCTAAGGAACTGACCTGCCGTATCAGCTTCAGCTCGTCAAAGCCAATGTCATTTTTAGGGGAAATGGTATTCATCGATCAAGAAGAGAACAGGTAATGTGTGCAATTCAAATTCACCTGGGGGAAGGTTCCAGACTGACCAAGTTGGATATAAGACACAGAACTCACAAGAGTTGGGTAAAGGAACACAAGAATCTATTATTATCGCTGCTTTTAATGAAGGAATGGGACTGCAGTCAGGCTAAGAATGATTTATTGCTCACATAAACATGAGTCTCAGAGATTTCAAAGGAGCAAGCAGTCACCCATAGCTCAAAGTAGTCACAAGTGCTTCATTACAAGACAATATAGAACTTTCTATTCCAATGGACAGTTGCCACAAAGTCTATTTTGCTTTTCCAACCTACCACCTTTACTTAATTCTGCTGCACTGTGGATACTTTTATCCAATGGGCTGCTATTACACATTCACAAATATGCTTCTATTATAGCTTCTAAACTCTTAGCTTACTCTATACAAATACACCCCTACATTATAAACCCTTCACCATCTTATTAATACAGTTTTTTTCTTACTTAAGGCTCTTTTACTTATAACTATAGAAACATAAGCTTAAGATTTTTCTACTTAATGTCTGTGTACTTTATTTTTCCATCAATCCAAGCTTCTTCCAAGGCTGCAGATCAAACCCTTCAGTGTCTGTGGAAGTTTCTATCTTTGTGTTTTCCACAAAAATCCTTTAAAAAAAAAGAAAATGAAAGAGGTTTATTTATTTTTTTCTACTGAATTTCATTCAAGACTAAAAAAATTCAGCTTAGGTCTCTTAGGTAAAATCCATCTAAGTGTCCAACTTAAGGTCTTGTTTCAAGATCTCATTCGTATCTACTGGTAAGTCATCTCTTGTTCAGCTCTGTCAGGGAATGGGGTGAGAGGGTGAATGCAAGAGGAAGAAAGATGGGCACTGTTTCTATTAAAGTCCTGTATTTAGTATTTTCACTAAAGCAACTATTTTGAGAGAAAAATAATTTCACCCTGCAGCTTAAAATGGGCTTTTAAATAAATATAAAACTAAATTTTATATTATTTTGATGCAAGGGTTATGGATCTTTAGGTTATTGCTGCTCTTTGGGTTAATATTTCATATTTTTCTGTATAGATTGTCAGCAAAGAATGTATTGTGTGGGGTGTGATTCATAAATCTGTGTTAAAGCTTGCTGTAATTACAAGAAAAGGATAATTTAAGCTTATGACACAGTCTGAAATGTAGCTTCTGAGCAGGCACAATATTTAGTTTTAATAACTTTTTATATGATACACTAGCAGCTTCTCAAACCGTGTTATAGAGAAATAAAAATTCCTCCTAAGTAATAAATTTTTTTCTATATCTGCCATTAAAAGGAAATAAAGATTATGACCCTCAATTTAAAGGCAAACTGAATGTGTTTTTTAAAAAAAGATAGCAAATAAAAGTCATTTAGGTAACCTTAACAGCCATTCCTGGTCATGAGGGTGAAAAAATTCATGATCTGGAATGTCAAATCATCTCAGAATTGTTGCTAGGTTTTAAAATGTAGAGCTAAAGTATCTGTTAAAGGACAGAATTCATAACAGCAGTTTACTAATGTATTTGGGATTTTCTTACAGGCAGCTGAGTTGTGAGTGGCTTTAAGAGCAGGTGATATAAAACCTTAGAAAAACGGTGTGAAATAACGCAGCATCAGAAATAAAATAATTATGTGTGTGTCTTTGGTCAGTGTGGGAATATTCTTTGTATTGGCTTTCAGATGAAATTATTTTTATTGTAACCAGAAATAATTCTTTCCTTCACTTAGAGAAGTCTGAGTAAGCACCCAGTTCTGTAGTCCTGACCATTTCCTTCTTCTTTTAATGAACTCCATGATAATTCCATGATAAATCCAAGTCTGGATAACACTGCTAGTATAATTATGTGCTTTGAGATTGCACTGTGTGATAATATGTAGCTGGAATTTCTTGTTCTCTGCATATCTTCCCCTCCTTCCTGCCAGCCCCCATGGGAGCCCTGTGCAATGTGTTCAGACTTCAAACCTGATCAACCAATTATCCAAGCATTTGAACAATTTGGTTCAAACTATGTATCTAATGAATTTGTACTGCTTTGTTAATTTGAGTATTTTAGAAAGTCAAGATTTGAGAGTCTTCTTGATCTTTAATAATAAAACAATGAAAGCTATAACCTTTTATAACACCTATAAAAGCTAACTGGTCTTGAAAAAGTTCCTGGACTGTTTAATAGGCCGTGAAATCTCACAGTATCAGTTGCTGAAGATGTATTAATTTTTCAGGTGTCCTCTCTTTATATTTCCATTTTAAAAGTGATACTATGTACTTTAAAATTATTTGAACTAAACTTTTGAACTTCAACTTCTATTCTGTTTTCTGGGATATTCTTATTAAAATAAGCAAATCAAGATTTTCAGAGGTTGGTAAAATATTGTATTCTACAGCTACTTAGAAAAAAAGCCTTAACTTCTAAGCAGAACTAGTTCTAGGCATATTTCAAAGCAGGAGTATTGAGGAGAAAAACACTCCAACAGGGTTGACCCTGGCTGGATGTCAGGTACCTGCCCAAGCCTCTCTGTCACTCCCCTCTGCAGCTGGAAATAGGAGGGAAAATATAATAAAAGGTTCATGAGTTGAGATAAGAATAGAAGAGAGATCACTCATCAAATACCCTCATGGACAAAACAGACTGAAATTAGAGATATTATTAAATTTATTACTAAAATAATCAAAGCAAGATAATGAGAACTGAAATACAACTTTAAAAACACCTTCCCTTCACCCTTTCCTCCTCCCTAGATCTACCTCTTCCCCAACAATGAAGAGAAACAGGGAATGGGGGTTGTGTCTATTCATCTCACATTTTTTCTGCTTCTGCTTAGGGAGAGGAGTCTTTCCCCTGTTCCACCATGGGCTTCCTTCCATGGGAGACAGTTCTCCATGAAATTCTCCAGTGTGAGTCCATCCCATGAGCAGCAGTCCTCCCCAGACTGCTGCACCCTCTGCCATGGGGTGTAGTCCTTCAAGGACAGCCTGGGTCCCCCCTGGGGTCACAAGTCTTACCAGGAAACCTGATCCAGGATGGGCTCCTCTCCACAGGTCTGCAGGCCCCAGCCAGGAGCCTGCTTCAGCACAGGCATCCCATGGGTTCACAGCCTCCTCTCAGCATCCCTGTACCTCATTCTGGGTCTCCTCCATAGGCTGTAGGTGGATCTCTGCATCCCTGTGCCCTCCCTGGGTTGCCTCACCATGGTCTCGCCGTGGGCTGCAGGGGAATCCCAGCTCTGCTACCTCAAGCACCTCCTGCTCCTCCTTCTGCACTGCCCTTGGTGTCTGCAGGGCTGCTCCTCTCACTGACTCTCACTCTCCTCTTCTCTATCTGTGCCATAACTTTTTTAAAAAATCCTAAGGATATTATCACAGAGGTCTTGCCACCATTTCTACTTGGCCCAGCCTTGGCCAGTGGCAAATCAGTCTTGGGGCTGGCTGCTGTTGGCTCTGATGGAGGTGGAGGAAGCCTCCAGCAGCTTCTCAAAGCCATCCCTGTAGCCCCCCTCACTACCAAAACCTGGCCATACAAAACCAATGCACTTAGGCTCTGTAGTATTTTGCTTTTCTAAATTCAGGTCTAAACTGTCAGTAGGATTGATTCACATAGCCTGTACTTAGTCCTAAATAATAATAATGACTTTTTTGCTTTAAAACAGAGTGAACATTGGCTAGAGAATAGATAATGTTGGATTTGCCTGCTTTACAGAAAACATTTGAAAGATGACAGGCAATCATTTTTTATAATAAAGCAATATTAAATTGAACTGTAAAAGAAAACTGAAGAGATATATGGTTGTCATTTATGCAATAATTTACTGTGTGCACAGATTCCATAAAATGGTACATATGAAAGTGCATTAATTTCTAATAAATGCATAACTGGATAATTCTAATATTACTTTAAATCTTTATGCTTTCTTTTTGCTCCTTTGAATCTAAAGCAGAAGAAATGACTCTTCCTTACATAGGACTGATAGGAGTTCAGAAGTAAAAGTTATCATAAAATCTAATACTGTCTTGAGCAAGTATTTAATAAATGGGAGAAATATTTAGCTATGACACATATTTTGCAAAAAAAACCCCTCTGCAAACATGGCATGTTTATATATTTGTTCACTGATTATTGTTATTATATATTTTAATTTGATGATTATACAAAGAGCTTAGCAGAAAAGAAATTTTTCTGCCATCTTGATTGAAATAACATTTAACTTACTATTTCTGAAAATAAGTAGTAAACAGGCAATCAAAGAAAATGGTGCTCTGGGCAGAAAAATATACTAAAATCCCTGCCTGTGGCATAGATAGGTTGGTGTGTCATTGGTGACACAAGTGTACTGAGGTCTTTTCCTCCATGTTCTACAGTTCTCCCTTCCCTCTTCCTCTACCACTGGGAAGCCATGGAAACTCATGAAATTTCTGAATTTATTCACATTATTCATGGCTGGAACTTCAGGAAGAGAGAATGTCAGGGAATGTAGCCTCTAATAACAATATGATAGCACTGAGACACAGTCACTAACCCAATTATGGATTGGTTCCAGTTGTTTTGGTAGTCCATCAGATCTCAGTGTCTCACAGGGGAAAACATTCCTTTGCTTTTGGGAAGAATGCCCAAAGCATCCAGCTCTTTAATAGGCACTGCTGGCAAATGTCAAATCCGTGTATTCTGCTGGCATGCCTGGGAGAGCAGGAGCTGTCAATTTCTTTCAATATCATTCACATTTCATGAGAAAGCAGGGAGCTAGGAAACATTGGAGTGCTTGATATATGCATGTTGCTTTGCAGCGTTCATCTGAACTAAGAATATGTTGGCATTTTACCTCAGATAGTTGGGAGAGCTTTTGAAAACAAGGATGGTCCAAACCCATTAATCACTCTGTTCTCTTCTGTGCTTGTGGCTTTCTGCCATTGTGATGGTCCCTGACAGCTGAAGCATCTCTTATTCAGGAATTAAGTGCTAACGTCACTGCTGCTTCTAGGAAAAAAAATGTGGATGCTTTCCCAGCTGTAAGTCTTACATATAGCATGAAATTAAGTGTCAGCCATTATTCATTGTTGTATTATGTTGGTTGCTGGGGAAGCCTGAGCTCCTGCTACAAAGGATAAGAATCCTTCGGTGTGGGGGAACTGCTTATTTGTGAATAATGGCAGAGCTGGCATGGGTCATCTTTTCCTCTTCCAGTTCCATCATCTCTGGATCTGGTCTAGGATTTTTGAGGGGAGGGAGGAGGGCAGGTCTTTATTGGTATTTAAATTGCAGCTTCCCAGCATCTAACTTGTTCTCTATTCTTATAGATCTGTAAAATGCCACACTCTTAGGTAAGGTTTTCTTTTGTCACTTATCACTTCTACAAGCATTTTGTTTTATTTCCTAAACTGGCAGTGTGAGTTTTTCTTAAATATTTTTTTTTTTAGTTTACACAAATGATGTTGCTACAGGAATTTGTTAGTTAGATGCTAATGGATTTGGATTTTTTTTTTCTCATTAGAAATTTAGTGATATTCTGCATCTCCTAATGAATACTATTGAAGAAAGATTATTTAAATATGCCTGCATATTTAGAACATTTGGGATACACTGATACAAAAAAATCACTTGTTTGTAGTTAGGAAACACCTGAAATTCCATGGAACAGATTAAAATAGATAAATGTATTTTGATTTGTGTTCTTTTGTCTTTCCACATTAAACAAATTAATGAAAATAATCCCCAGAGTTACATTTAGAGAAGTGAAAGAACTTCTATATAAGCTTTGTTTTACAGTGTTGAATGGTATTTTTTTGTCATCACAGTTGGAGCTTTACTTCTGGTGCTCAGCAGGTTTCAGATGTTGATAAACACAATATATTTAATGGCCATTCTTGTGTTCTTTGGAAATATGCATTAGGGAAAAAACACTGGAGTAGCAGTGGCAATGATGGTTCATGTAGATAACAAATTTTTTACTTGCATTAGTAAGCATTATAAAACCAAATACACTGAATAATTTAACGTATTTAGTAACTTCACATTTGCTAACAGTACACGTACCTTTCATTGCAATGGAATAATACAGACTTTTCTAACATTTGATTAAACTCTGCTACAAATACAAAATAAATATGTTGTACAAGACTTCTAGTTTTGTAACATCATTTCATTAATGATGTTGTAAGTAAAGGTCAGTGGTACAAGATGCTTTTACATGTACAGAATGCATATGTCTTTGTAATCTCTCTTCTGTATTTGTATGCTAGTGCGCATGCTTTTCTGTCTGGTGCCCTCTGACTCAGTTCTTCAAAGGCATATGATAAATAGTTACCTCCTAGCACCTTCACTTTTTTGCCATGTGTCCTTGTGTATGGAGTGGCATTATTTAAATCTCAAATGAAATTTTTAGGTACAGACTCATTCTTGAATTTTGTTTCAAATAACACTTTGGGAAAATGCTGTAATAAAGTACTTACTGGGTTATAAAGTACTTAGTGATAAGTGGACAGGTGGCCAATAAGTGAGTTGATGTTTATTATCACATAATGCTTAAGGTTGGAAAGACCTTCCTGAGATCATCTCAGCCCCTCTTCAAGGAATCAACTCTATTGCCCAGTTGTTTTTTTAGTATCTTCAAGGATGAGACTCCATAACTTCTCTGGGCAGACTTTTCCAGTGTTTAGCCACTCTCATGGTTTTGGTTTTAGTTTGTTTTCTTCTCTTATGATGAGATAGAATTTCCTGTATTTAAATTTGTACTCTCTGCATTTTGTGGTCTCACTAAGCTTCACTGAGAAGAGTCTACTTCTTCCTTACTCCCTCCCATCAGATATTTGTGCACACAGACAAGATCCCCTTGAGCCTTCTTTTCTCACAGCTGAAGACCCACACAACAGCTTCTTCAGTTCCTTCTACATCCTTCAGTCCTGAGCTCCACCATCTCCTGCACAATGCAGCCACAGCCATGGAAGTTTGATCCTTATGGTCAATATCAGCTGCAGAATCAGTTGTTGACTTGCAGGATCCATCCCCCCCCTCCTCAAAATGTGCATTGTTTGTTGTTGGCTGGGTGTGTTCGTGTGTCTTACTGTGTTACCACAGCAGCCAACGAGGCACATCCATGAACAGGGAGGGGCTTTGCTTGTGGCAGCACCACAAGCTCTGAGGGATTTATTTGTTCACAGGTGTTGTGTTTTGGGGCTGTTCTTTATATTCTACATTATGCAGTTACTTCCTTTGCTCTGAGTAGTTTCACTCATGGAATTTGTGTGAGTGGTTCAGATATACTGCAGTTGTTCTCAAGCACACTTTTCTGTGTTACATTACTGTGCAAATCAGAGCATGAATGAAGATTTCCCTGAATCTCAGCCTGGCATTTAGGATGGAAGTGGCTGAGGTGCTCCCCTCAAACTGAGAAAATCAGGAAGTTGACTGAGTCTGATAAGGCAGACATCTGAGTTACTTTCATGTAACTTGAGAGCCTGAGAGCTGTCTCTCATTAACCTCTGTGGAGCTTTCTTCCCCTCCTGCCCCTCACTCAGTTGTCTGAAGTTCACCTGAGTGCCTGCAGAGTATTGACAGTTGCCATTTATCACAGTAAAGTCATGAGTTAGTAGTTGAAAACCTTTCTGTGTAGTATTTATTGATCCTGTGTGTCTTTCAATGGCTTGGTAAAGGTAGAACAAACAAGCCCTGACACTTGTTTTGAGCATGTGCAGTTGTACATTTTGTGCACACAGGTAGGTGTGGATGTACCTCTCACAGCCATCTGTCCTGCTGATGCTCTGCTGCTGAGATTTTTTGCTGAATAAAAGCTGAAAGAATTATGTTTGGTGCAAGAAATATGCTGCAAGTGGCCAGAGCCTTTGCCTTGACCCCAGCCAAGTTCCAAGGATTAACATTTCCTAAGAGCAAACCAAAGCATTGCTGAGCTGGATTATTTACTTAAATGACTGAAAGATATCAAATTGGAATCCCAATGTGAATATTTACCTGTAAGAAAGTTGGCTATGGATTTTGCTGGAACCTTTCTCTATTTATTAAATTTGCCTTTAAAGTGATGTCCAAGAATGTTGTGTTTGGAGACTGAAGTATGAAGGAGGAAACAAAACTACCTTCTGGTACTTTTAAAACATTTATGTTTTCCTTGATTATGTTATTTCACAAAAAAAAAAAAAAAAAGCTGTGAATTCTAATTATGTTATACATAAATTAATCTGAGAGGTCTTGTAATATCTTCTAATATTAATCTAAATTTGCAATAAATATAAATTTCTTTTTGGTTGTTTCAAGGAACTAGAAAATACATTCATTTTTTCTGTGAAAGGTGTATTTTCAATATGCATAATTCTCAATGTATTAAAGCAAGATGGATATCAGCATGCTGTTTGAATAATTAAAACACATTTTTCTTTTTACTTTTGACAGTTTAGTCAAAACAATTAATTAAAATTAATGTTTGTTAAAAAGTAAATAAGGACTGCAAACCCAGCTATTTATTAACATAGGACTAAGCTCAGTTTAATTACCTGTCAGTTGCAATGAGCTAAGAACATAAATACAGATGGCTCCCAGCATTGCATTGATGGCAATAATTTGCTTGTTGACTACACACTGAGAGACTGGGGTGAAGTACAAAAAGAGGGTTAAAAGGTGGATTGCTGCACATCAATAAAGTTGCTGCAGGTAAAACAGACACTCCACTGAACATCAGAGCATGGACATCAATTTCTATTATATTCCAGCAACTGCAGTCAATATCCTATTGTTTTTAAATTGAATCTATTTATTTTTAAATATTTGTTTTGACATTTCTGTAAAGTCTTATAGAATAAAAGCTGCATCAAAATAGAAGTTGCTTTTCAAGAAAACTTCCCTTGTCAGAAGTTGTAGGACATATTATTTAGCAAGTTACTAGGCATCTTTAGGAGACTTATTAATGTCAGTTGTAATTTTAGTAGTTTTTATTTTTCTTTTTAGAAAAACAGAGTTAATTTATTTCATTAAATCTCTGCTGACTCTTTAAGACTGATGATACACCCATGCTCATAGTAAAACTAAGAAGTGGAAATACCATACCAAAATTCAGCATTTTGAAGTGTTCAGTCCCACCTGCGTAATCTGTTCAACCACTAGAGAAGAATGAAGGAGTTCTGATAACTTCATTCTGTCTTTGTCCATTTGTGCTGAAAAATATCTTGATTACTATTGGCAAATAGAAAATGGTAACTTCTGCTTTGTTTTCAACAGGTTCTCATTTCAGGTTGCTGGAACAGCAGACAATTGTCTTCTCACCTTATACCCCTACTTGGCATTGCACAGCTCTGATCAAAAATTTATCTGGAGAAGCAGTAAGCAGTCAAAACTCTGCCTCTAAAATTATCTTATGTGCCTTAGTATTACCAGTGTTTTCAGGGTGATAACAGGAATGTGATTGTCAAAATAGCATTTTACGTCATTTTTTGCAGGGTAATACTGCAATTAAACTTTTTAAACCATTTAATAGCTTCAGTTTCCTTGTTAAAAATGAGGACAAGTTGATTGTCCTATAAATGATTAGTTCATATTTATTGAAAAATATTGAACAAACTGAAATCTTACAGAATGTTTTGTGAAGTGTTTTAAATATGAATAGGGAAATCAGCCAAAACATTAGGGAATAAGTTAATTTGAATTGTATTGATAGACAGTGATCATATGTTTTGAAGCAAAAGAAAAACCACATGATGTCATTATTTGCCTATTGGGAATAGTTTTCAGGGTTTTTTAATTCCTGTCCTTGAAAGGAGAAGGGCACAGCTATCTTTTAAGGCCTATTAAAAACTCGTGGTCAGGGAGCAGAAATATTTTTGTCTGCACTATGTCTCCCTGCCTGCCTCCCTCTGCCTGCCTCTGTCTCTAAATCTCTGCCTGTGTCCCCCCTGCTGAACCCATCTCTGTTGCCTCAGTGATCTGTGATCTCTGTGTGTGGCTGTGCTCATGGCAAGGTTGGGATCATTGTATAACTCAGGCTGGAAGGGATCTCTGGGGGCCATCTAGCCAGCCTGCTTATGTGTGGGGTAAATGATGATTTTTTTTTATAGCTGTTTATATGATCTGATGTGTTTTGATGAAATAGAGAAGTTTTTTAAGTAAGCAAGTAAGTTCTTAGATCTGAGACAGATTTAGCATCAAAGAATGAATTCTAAGACTGCAACTTAAAGTAAGTGTGTCACTGAGAGTATTCAAGAGAAAAGAGAATTGATACTTGGGAAATTGAGAAAGGGATTAGCAAGAAGACAGGTCATGGTTTGGTCTTTTTCATCCAAATGGAAGAAGATAGGTATAAGTACCACATCATTCAGGGATCATAGCACAATTTCATAAAGATAGGAAGGGGAAAAATTATTATTTCTTATAAGTGTGTAATTTTTTCTTTTCTTTATTTTTTGTGACCAATATACCATTTTTGCTAGCTTGTTTGTAAAGATGCTTTGTAGATTTCCGCTGAGGATTAAGCCAAAAATGGAGTGATGGTTTTATAATAAATGATCTCCCATTAATATTGGGATATTTCTGTCCTGCATTGATTGTTTATTGGTTTGTGTCAGTTTTGAAGCAAGTAATTACTGCTAAATTCCTTGAGTATTTTAATGTGATTTTGTATAGACTGTGTTGGTGTTGAATACTGTATAATGGGTGACCAAAGCTTATCCATACAACACAGTGCCTTTGAAAGGTAACCAGGAAGGCTTTGCCTCCTCTCTGACACTGAGCTTTTGTTTTACTTCCTACAGATAGTAAAAATTACAGTGCCAGCAATCAAAAGTTAAAAGATAATCATAGAGAGTTCTTGCTTCTCTTAGTGGTGTGTTTGCTTCTCTGAAAACTTGGTGCCTCTTTTGTTTTGAACTGATGACAGAGGGTCCTTTAATCCTATCTTAGGCCAACATGAGAATGTCAGAACATCTGTTATTTCAGAGCTGATGGATTGATAAAGTTTAATTCTGAGTTTTGTTTGTAAAATATGTGTTGTCAAGTCTGAAAGAGCTGGATAATGATGAGAGACTCATTTCACAGCTGTGAACAAGAAGTCTTTAAGAGTATTTTGTTCATGACACAGAATTCTTGAACTAGCATTGTTCTCATAGGGGCTTTTCAGCAAGCAGGAAGATGCATCCTGTAAAATGTACATATAATGGGGAAAAACCCTTAAAATGCATGAAATTTTTTCTGGACCCCAGAATAATGACCAAAGTAAGATTTTTATGAGTCAAATAAGAACTGTTACTTGATTAATTGAAGCATGAATTAGAAAAATATAGGAGTAGATATTTATATTGTGTTAGAGCACAGACAGTAAAATATGTTTTCTCAGCTGCAACTTGAATCTTTTCTTACAGACAACAAAGACTTCAGCACTGGAGAAGTAGTTCTAGAACCATGTTTTATGCCACCATCACCTTCACATACCTCCTATTCCACAAGTTCTTTCAGTGAAAATAGTGTCTCAAGCAGTGAAGATTCTCAATCAGGTATAGTACAGCACATAAAATCAATGAGGTTATAAAGAATTAGCCTCTTTTCTCCACATTGTATTGCTTTTTCTTCTTAAATCCCTGTAATATTTTTTTAATTCACAAGGGTATAAATTAATTTTATTTTTGCATCATTTAGTGAAACTGCATCAGTGGTATTAAAATACACCTTCAAGGATGGAGTCACCTCAGTTAGTTGTTCTGCAAGGAAGACTATTGTTTGTTTTCTAAGTTATCTTTTTGTGCAATGATATTTTTGTTGATGTTAATAACTAATAGTTTTTAAAATATATTAGTCATGCACAGATCAGAATTTAGGAACGAGAAAGCCTAACAGAGGGGAGAAAAGTCTAAAGTCTTATAGATGTAGTGGGAGTTATACCTGTACAATAACTGTTGAAGTGAACTTGCTGTGACTGACAGGCAAAGCTGGGTCTGTTGGAACTGTGTGAGACTGACCCTTTTAAGATTCTGGCTATAGTTTTGTAAGCCATGCCTGAATTTATTTTTTGCTGGTTGGGTAATGCTTTTTTTGAAAGTGAAATGAAATTTCAATATGTCATTTGTTTTATTCCCAAGATGTGTAAATGTAATTTAAATTGTTTTTTCCTAAAGTAAGTTGATCATTTGTTGTCTGGCAGTTTTTTGTTCTTTGTGAGCAATTCTGTGTTGAATTTTTTTGTACTAGACAAAAATGGGGAAATAATAAATCTTTCTGGATGTTTTATTTTGTGTGTATCGTTCAGAGAGTGCCACTGATGAAAGTGAGAGTGATGCATATGAAAGTGAAGAGAATGAAAAACCACATGAAGAGAGTAAAACTGACAGTAAAAGTGATGGGAAAGGATATAAGTGTGAATTATCATTTTTTCCTGATGAAGATAAGAAGGAGTACATCTTCTTTCAAAAGACCCTAAATGCTGTCAAGAGTTGGTTCACACTCTTTGGCTGGCCTAAGGGACAGAATCCCATTTCCATACCTTATTCACTGAGAAGGTAATTGATACCTGCTTAGAGCTAACTCCTGTCTGTCTCATAACAGCCTAACAGATCTACTCAAGGGGTTTGGGTGTGATCTAAGGAATAGAAACACACTCTAATGCACAGTTTTCTATCAAAATTGTAGCTTCTATATGGTGCTTATATGAAAATGTCATCCAGATGTTAGATTTTACTTTCTAAAATACATTTTCAACTATGATACTGTGTATCATAATGCAGTGTGTGTTAAATATGCAGTTCAAACCACATGTAACCTTCTTAACTGAAGTTGATTCTCCTCTGAGACTGAAAACAGTTCTTATATTTGTCCCTTTTTTGGTGGCATAAGTAGGTTCTTTAACAATGTCTTTTCCCCCCACATAATCTAAAGATCAAGAAACAAATGAGAAATAATATTTTATAATCAAGAGTCCTGCAAGCACCCTGGAAATATATCAGTTGTGGTGGCCTCACTTATTTGATTCTATCTAGCTTTGTTCTAAATAGTGAAGAAGCCACTCCGCTGGTAAACACTCGCACAGACATTTATAAACATGATAAAAATCCAAATTATGTTTGGCAGAAAGCTTTTATTTATGAAGGTATAAATATTCCATGCAGTTCAAAATCCTTACTTTATTATGAAAGTCCTGTAAAGATGAAAAGTGCTGTACTTTTCAACCCTCCTTGCTGTTGTTTTTAATTCATGGTTTCTTAAATTAGCCTTGTGATGCATGTAACTGTAGTTCATTTTGTGCATTTAGAAGAATCATATCAAATTATATCAATATAATATCAAAATTTTTTCTCTCCCAGTGATGTGTGTATAGTCCAGCTAACCGTTGCACAAGAAAAGAATTTTAAACGAAGGGTTGACAAAGATAAGGGTTTTTATGAAATGTTATTGCATCTGAATGGACAATCAATACCAGGCATTGCAGCAAGCCAGTCATTGTCCCCTGATCCAGTAGAAAGAATGTTCCAACTCCACTGGCAGCATTCTGAATTGCTTTCCTTCCTCAAGTAAGTACAAGTATGAAGAGATATCCATGTGTGCACCTTTTCTTTCCAATTTTTAAAATTAGCCTTCTTCAAGCCTAGTTCTAACTGGATGATATACAGTGAGTTCAGGGTTTCCTTTATCATTTTAGTGAGATAAGATGTATGTATTATAACCTTTAATTTATTTTTGCCAAGGTTATCTGCAGTTTGCACTAATCAAAGTGTCCTTTGGTAGGGCTATATCCAACACAGGAATTCTGCAGGAACTCTGCTTCCTTAATTGCAAAAGACGACTTGTAGCCTCTCTTCTTAGACAGGCTCAGTGGACAGTCAGATCAAGTTTTTCATTCATGATCTTGCCATTCCACTGATGCTCTTGGTGGAACCTGATGACTCATTTGACTTTCACATGGTAATGGATAATATTTGTTTTGATGTTTTGTGTTATAATAAATACTTCCTGGAGCAGCAATGCTCAAAAAGAAGCCAATCTGTCCAGAGCTGTATGTTCTTTAAGTGTGTAGTTGTAGCCATAGGAATTGAACATGAGTTTCTATCCATGAAGATCATCTAAGCAATTAATGGAGCTGGATCACTCCTCCAGAGGCTATTCAGATAGAGGAGATTACCCAAAGATAAAACAACTTGAAAAACATTGATTTCTCTTAATTATGTTTCCTGTTAACTTTTCCTGCTTTGTTATTTCAGAAGGAAAGGAGCATATCTTCCTCATGTTATGCCAGAATTTCTGCTTGCACCAGAAGATTACGAGCTATGGACTGAAGTGAATACTGGACTGAGGGTAGGTAGGTTTGGTGGTTTTTCTCCTTTTAACAAAGCCCACATGCTCAGTTTCAGTCCTTTGGATACTAGTAGAAGTTCTTGGTGGACCATGAGTGTTCTTACTGTGGTGACTGTTTAGAATTGCATAACTCTAAGCACATGTGTGAGAGTAAGTAGGAATTTAAGCTGACTCCAGCATTTACATTGGTCTCCCTGGTTTTTCCAATTTCTTCTCATACTGTTAATACCTGATATTTATGTCCAACAGATATGTTTTAAAGTAGAGATCTGATTATCATACAGATTTTACCATCTTTAAGTATTTTGTGTGTTTTTCCTGTTTTCTGATTGCTGCTTTCAACTCCTGTCAATTCTTTATTATGGGTCTTATTCCTGAGATAGCAGCAAACTGCAGATATTTCTAATGTTGGTCACTACTGTACTATAGTAGATGTTAGCACCCATTTATGTCATTGATTCATTATTGTCCTCTTGTGAATTTCCTATCCAAACTGGTGAAGTGAATATTGAAAAAAATTCCCTTCCTTTTATTTGAAGTGTTTTGTACCTGAAGTGAGGAGGGGAAGCATGAGAAGCTCAGGCAAGTTAAGTAGCAGGCGTATTTTTGTTCTGGAGAACAAAGCGTTTGAGGCAATGAGCAAACGAGCTTGGACAGATGTGCTGCTGCAGATGTACAAGGTAAATTGCAGATATATTTACTACCATATTCTGGGGAACTGATGGCTAAAAGCTTTATTTTGAAAAAGATCTGTGGTATACTGGAGGTTTATTTTTTTCCAAACACATCTTGTAAGTATTTTATTTCTCTCCATTAGAGAAGGAAAAAAGAGTGAATGAGAATATTTTAATTTTCTTTAAAACCTTATAAGTGTTTTAATATGTTCTAACTAGGAAATGCTATATTAGAACAGTCTGCATTTTGTAGAATTAAATATACAAATATAAATTTGAATTAAATATATAAATTATAAATTAGAATTAAATATATAAATATATAAATATAGAATTGCACTATATAAATATTTGTGCGAGTAAAGAAAACTCTTTCATGCTTTTGTATTACCTTGCTTAGAAGCCTTTTACACTAGACATAATTGCCTAAATGTCTAACTGTAGCAATCATTACCTTACATTTGAATGGAATTTTTAAACAGCTAAGCATTTTTTATAATACTATTCCTTTTAAAACATGATCATCTTGGTCAGTATAAACTTCTCAAATTTTGTTCAATTTTATTTTTACTGATGGTAAAGAAAAATCTTGGGTGCCATGTTGTCCAAAGTAAAGCTTATGTGCTCAGCAATGATCAGTGCATTTATGTGCCTAAGAGAAAAATTTATTCATTTCTGTTCCAAGGGATGGAAAAGAGATTAAAAATATAGCTAATATTTGGGCTTCCCAGTACAAGTCAGACATGGATGTACTGGGGTGTGACTTCAGTGAAGGATCCCACAGATGATTTAAGAGACTGTAGCATCTGTCATTTAGGGAGAGACTGAAAGAGCTGAGACTGTTCAGCCTGAAGAGAAGGTTCAGGTGGAGGGGTGTATGTAATAAATGTGTTTCAATACTTGAGGGGAGGTTGGTTGTAAGGACGACAGTGCCAAACTCCTCAGTTGTGCCTCATGACATGGTAAGAGACACTAGGCACAAACTGAGATGCAGGAAATGCCTTTAAAGTTAAGAAACTTTTTTCCTGTAAGAGTGGTCACACATTAGAATGGATTAGAATGGCTTGAGGGAGTTGTGGAGTTACTGTCCTTGGAAATATCCAAAGCCCAGTGGAATGCAATCCTGGAAAAGCACTCTGATTGTTCTTGGAGCAGGAGGTTTGGACCAGGCAATCTCCAGAGCCACCTTCCAACCTCAACTGTTCTCTTACTATGTGGTTATTGGTTGGGAAAGCACAATAAAAAATAGAGATGAAACACTATGTGTACATGGGCTGAGACAGATGACTTAAGGACACACGGGAACATGGGTTTAGAAAAATGCAATCATAGTTACCAGATAGCAAGTCACTTTGCTGTTCTTTCCATTTGCTGTAGTATTCATAGGTACTTGACAGACTAGCACAGAGCAAAACCCCACCAAAATTAATAGTATGTGTGTGTTTTGTTGTTTGGGTTTTAATTTCTTTTTCCTGATGAGATGAAATCCTAAAAAATAGGTAGCTTGAAATGCCTTGATTCAATCAGGTTTTATATCAGTCAGGTTGAGGGAATCTCCAGTATCAATCCAGGATGGAGGATGAACAGATCATGAGCAGCTCTACCGAGAAGGACTTGGAGGTGCTTGTGGATGAGAGGCTGGATATGAGCCCCCCCATATGCACTTGCAGCCCAGGAAACCAGTTCTTCCCTGAATTTTATTTTAGACCTTTAATGTGAGTCTTTTCAGGAGAAACAATCAGTGTCATTTGGACTTAAATAAGCAACTGGGTCATGAATGATGCAATTTGAATGGTTCTATAGATTGTGCTGGACATCAGTGTAAGTAATTCAGCAATTAGAGCTTTGGGTAGAATATGCAGAGTAATCCTTGGAATACAGATGACCTAATGGTTTCATAGGGTTCATCGAAACTTGGAGAAAAGTTGAAAACAAAAAATATTTCGACTCAGAGAATATCTCAAATTGGAATGGACCCATAAGGAGCATTGATTCCAACTCCCAGCTCCTCACAGGGCTACCTAAGCTAAACCATATGACTAAGAGCATTCTCCAGATGCTCCCTGAACTCTGACTGAGTTGGTGCCATGACCACTTCCCAGGTCCAGTGACCAACCACCCACTGAGTGCAGAACCTTCTCCTAAAATCTAATCTTGGCCCTGTTGCAGCTTCATTCCATTTCCTTGTGTCCATATTGCTGATCATCAGAGAGAGAAGATAAGCACCTTTTTCTTCTCTGCCCTCCTTGAGGAATTTGTAGACTGTGGTGAGGTCAGTCTTCAGCCTTCTCCAAGCTGAACAAACCAAGTGATCTCAGCGGCTTCGTGTTTGTCTTGACTTCAAGACCATTCACCATCCTGTGATGTGGGTTATGTGGGTGCTAATGTACAATCTCCTAAGCCTTCCCTAAATTATAAAAACTTTTGAGCTGGAAGTGTTTGTTTTTTTCTTTATCTGTCAGCTTGAAATTCTTTTTACAGTTCATGTTTTAAAACATTTTTTATCTTTTCAGGTGTTTGTTCTTCCACGCGTTTCTTGCCGTATGGTTCCTGACCCATCGAGCTTGGAAAGCTTGCAGAACATGCCAGGAATAAAATCAGAACCTTTATCCAGTAACGTATATTCTCGATATGAACGAACCATCCTCATCTGGTTGAATAAAAATTATGAGAAAAATCGAAAAATTGTGTGGAAAGGTAGTCAGAGAGGTGAGATAACTCTTTCACTATGCTTTTTCTTCTAATTTTCCTTTTGTAGACTTTTGCAATTGTTTCTCATAGAGATAGTGTGACAACTTGCCACTGAAAGTATTTTTTGGTTTAAGTTATTGCCTACCCATATGTATTTCCTTTCCTTGTGTTTCTGTGTTCCAAGATCAGCATCTTTTGATTAGCACTATTCATGATAATCTCTGTGTTACAGTTTTTAACTAGGCATAAAGGGTGATGTGAACCTTCTCACTTTTCTCTTTCCATTAAAGTCAGGAAGTGCTAGCAGTAATTGCTTTGTCTTCATATTTCTGTTTATAGTCAGACACAGTTGTTACTATATGTGCTTATGTGACATGTTTGAGAGCTAGCTTTTCAGAGTTTTTAGAATATTTTTGTATGTCCTTTATTCAATGACATTTGGGAAGGCAGTAGAGATCAAGGTTCCTGATTACAAATCCTATCCTGCTTGCAAGACCAGGCTGTCTCTCATGGTTGCTTGACTAAGGCTAGATAAAATTACCCTTTCCGTTTAAGACTGATCTAGGAAGTTCTGATAGTCAAATCTGATAAACTGTTCAACCACTAGTAATTATTGTTTCTATTTTCTTTCATGACTTTTTCCTTTTACTTTTTGACCCTAACTTAATTTCCTTTTTCAGCGGTAATTTTGGGTGTGTGATGAACACCAGGAAAGGCCAGTCTGGTGATAAGCAGGGATGGCTTCCAGAATGGCTCCTAAGCCACATGTGGAAAAAATTTTCTAGTGTCATTTTATGCCTCAAGTGATTTCTGACCTCTCTCAATTATGGATAATCTATTTGGATGTCATATTCCATAAGTCCAATTTGGGCAGAATCTCTATTTTGCATATGGTTTGACTATCCCTTTGCTTTTCTCATTATACTGTGTAGAAGCAAATTGTAATGGCTCTTCTCAAATATGTTGAATAATTCTGCTGGTAAGATGGAAGTGTTAGTCTGTACCTCCTGCATCCAACAGAAACTAGCTCTTTTTACATAGTTTGGGTCTGGTCCTGTGATTAACTCAGGGAGCTCCCTCACTAAATAACATGCCCTGGGTGTATTTGCAATGTTATTTTTTATTATCTGTGCCTGCTTTAGTGGAGCTTTCTTACAGCTGCCAGCACTGCTCTGCTGGGCTTTTCTGAGCTGCTGTGTGTAGATGACAACTTGCAGAGAGAATGGCTCTGCCTGGCCAGTTTTGTGGCTCACTGTAAATGCTGCATGGATAAATTCCTCCTCCCCAAATGTTCTCTGGATTGCAGGCTCCAATAATACGTGGATGTTGAGGTGTGGCTGGCCTTGTTCTGGTCTGTGGGAGCTCAGTGGGGAGAATCTGAGTGCCAAAATATATCTTATTTAACATTAAACTTTTAATTGAGTTACAGTCTCTAAGGAGTGAATCTGAATTCTAAAGTGCAGATCTAGTGGATATTACCAGACAAAAAAAGCTGCAGATGTCCAAGTGGAGTATGTACTAAGGATGCATTGAAGGAGCCAATTATGGAAAGTGTTATTTTAGTTGCCTAAAAGTAGGTAATGAATTATAATATAAAAATGAGGGACCTGTTTTTAATTAGTCATCATATAGTTATTAGCAATTGTAAAGTAGGTTTTTTTTACAATTATTTAGTTCTAAAGGCTCCCCAAAATTGGCACCAAAGAAGAACAATTTAATTACAATATTGGTGTTCTCAGAAAATAATAACTTCTGCTAAATCATGCTGTTAGTACAGATAACTCATTAGGTTGATATATTAATTAGTGCAAATCTGACTGTAGCGTTGACTCTGGGTCACAGGTGAAGATAAATTCTGTGATTACTGCCATGGGACATTTATCTGCATTACATTTCCCACCCACAACTTCACTTTTCTGCTTTCAGAGAGGTGCAAGTTTGGAATGAAAAGGCAGAGTTTATATATACTTCCTGCATAAGGGAAGTTACAGATACTGCCTTGCTATATCAGTTTCTTTATAGGTTTTTTGATTCATGAGTTCTGTATTCTCTTTTCTGTAGAGCCCAGAAAAATAACTTGATGTATGCACATAAGCATGCCCTTTTCTTTTGCTTCTGCTTCCATTTCTCTCCCCAAACTGCATAAATGAGCATTGGGAATGATTTAATAATCCAAAATAAAGACAGGAGATTCTAAAAAATTGTGAAATTCATAGTCTTACTGTTATGCCTTTGCATTATGAAAGCTTCTAGTTGTGCAATCTGACACTGTTTTGTTTCAGAGAAGACCTGCCTCAATATCTCATTGAATCCTCTGTTTAACCTTCACTTTCCTTTATCTTGTTTTGCTTTTCCTGTCTCAGAATGAATTGGTTTCTGCTACTGTGCTGTTCTTTCTTCCAAATGAGGCAAAGAATCTGAAGGCAAAGAGCACAGAAAAGACTTGAGGGACTCAATGCTTTCTTTTTTACCTTGGTCTCTGCTGTTCAAGATTGAGCACTGAGCAATCCCAGGCCCTTGAGATGGATGGGAAAATCTGGAACAAGGAAGACTTAGCCTCAGTGGAGGAGGATCAGACTGGGGAGCCCCTTGACAAACACAAGCCCAGGGGACCCAATGGGGATCACCAAGTGCTGAGGGGCCAATGTCATTACAAGGTCACATTCAACAGCCTTGAAAAGGTCAGGACAATCTGAGGGGGAAAGTTTGGGAGAGATGTTATTCCCATCTGGAAAGAGAATCCAGGAAGCTTCAAAGGCAGTCACCCTCATTTTGTCTCTTGGGATGCTGATGGAGTAAATAATCTGTGCAAACATTACCAAGCATGCAGAGTACAGGAATATTTTTGTGAGTAGTTGCCATGAATTTCCAAAGGGAAAATCATGCTGGATGAACCTGCTTGCCTTCCATGATGACATGGCCAGTTCAGTGGATGGAGGAGAGCATGGTGGTTTTTAATCTCAGTTTGGGCAAGGCTTTCAACAGCCTCCTGTAACATCCTCAAAATCAAACTGGTGAAGTACAGGCCAGCTAAGAGCCCAGTGAGGTGGACTGAAATTAGGCTGAACTGCCAGGCTCAAAGGGTTGTGGTCAGTGGCACAAAGTCTGCCTGGAGTCTAATATCCCCCAGGGGTCATCAGTCTGAACTTGTTTCTTAAGATCATGCACTGGAGAAGGGTTTATATACCTTGGCAGATTTAATAATCTGATATGCTTTTGGTCCTTTAAGTTTTATGATGTTAAGATCAATCTTTAAATTTATACTTGGATAATTTGACATTTTAATTTATGTTAGCTTTAAACTAAGCATTTAAGCAGGCTTTTCCAGAGGAAATTAAGTGTCATAAGGAAAAATGTCTGAGTATATTAAGTGTTCATGCATCTCAGCAGAAAGTCTCAAATAGCTTCAGTTTTGAATTTTGGTTGTTATTATTTGCTAATTTTAAGAGAAGGATTAGCTTTTTGGGTTTTTTTCCCAATTTTTACTACATTGCAGATCAGAGAGCAATTACCACTTTTTCCTTAACATTTATGTTCCTGAATACTACCATCCAAACACCCTGCTTTGAATACTGAGCCCTGACTAGCAAAATGTATTGACCTGCTGTTTTCAGCTCAAAGCAGTCTGTTGGGTGATCAATTCCCACAAAAAAAAAAGAAGATCTATCCAGGCCACATTTCTCAGTCTTTCCTTTGAAATCTAAGCTCCTTAAAGTGAAATGTGACAGTGAGAAAAGCCTAAGCTACTGTAGTGCAGAGAGGTTTCAAATATTCATCTTTATTACAGTCTTCTGAAGCTGGAAATAACCATGCCATTCATCAGAACTCTCCTCTTGTAAGAATTAAGATCTTAGTAGCCTATAGAGAACATTAGTGAGGAGATAAGTGTCTCCACATCTTCTCTCCTTACTGCTGCTGAAAAAGAAATGTTTTAAAAGCATCTTGGCATGTGTTTTGGAAGGGCAGGCTTTGTACCATGTCTTATTGACCACAAACTGGAAAGCAAGGTTGAAACTCGAGTCCAAATGCCATAAAATTGTGAAATGCAGCTGTGTTATGCTGAGACTATAATTAGGCATGAAATATAAGATTCAGTACCCTCTTAAGGCATTATATGAACCATAGTAATGATAAAGAGGAATAATTAATTCCTTTAATTATTTGAGTTTAATAAATTTTTAGTTTAGCTTTTAGTGTTCCTTATCTTCATGTTTCTTTTCAACATTTCTCTCTGAAAGACTGACTGCTAATAACCTGAAAAAGTAACAGTCAGTAAACCCTTGAAGAGTTGCTAGAGTATTGGGATATTGTAATTCAAATCATGTAGTCCCTAAATGGTAGAAAATCTTGCAGATTGGTGAATTAAATTGTCTCCTGAGGAGCTGTATGTCTCTTCCTTATTAATTATGATTCTTACTGAGGTTAAAAAAGATAAATTATGTTTTTGGAAATAGGGAATTTTCTTCAGTGTCTTCCAGGAAGATTTTGAATAGAATGAATAATTCTATATTTAATATAAAATTGTTAGAGAAGATGACAGCCAGTAAATATCAGCAATACCTGAAGAGTCAATCTATGTCTGAGATTCAAGAGCTGTCCCCAGAGCAGATACATCTTCACTTAACTGGGAAAATCTGCTGAAGAGGGAAGAGAAATTCTAATCCATAATCTAATGATGTGTCTGACAATCTTAGGCATAGTGGCATCTTGCAAGATTCTTGCTTCCTATTAGAAAAGTTTTGGGTTTTATGCATTTTATTCACTTCACTGTTAGTGAGCTTGGGGGTTTTGTGGTTTTATTTTTCTATTTTCTAATTTTGATATCAATTCAGTATGACATCTGAGTTAAAATGTTAGGGGAGGAGATATTTTAGTGTGTGATTACAGATCTTCAAAAAATTGTATGAGAGTTAAATGCAATTCTTGTTTTAAAACTGATTTTATAGAACTTTTATTTAAGGTTGTTTCTGACATAGGAATTCAGTAGTATATTTTTTTCTTTCTTAAGTTTTCATGAATTTTTCTTTGCCCTTTGTCCTCTCCTCTGTCCTCTCTCCTTTCTTTCCCCAGTTTTAGGAAGGATATTTAGGGAGTCCATTGATTTTAGCTTCTCAATTTAATAGTTCTCAGAGAAAACTGAAAAACTAGAGTTAAAGAATACTGTCACACTTTGCAGGGTGGAAGGGAAGAATCACATTTAATTTAATGTAATTTTTTTCATTTAGAATCACTGCAAAACAGTATTTTCCAAAATAATGAATCTTACTTTTTACACTCTTAATAAAAGGCTGAATTGAAGAAGAAAAGACTGTCTAATGAACTGCTGTCATGATTATAAAAAGTTTGACTTGAAACAAAGGGAAAAAGAGAACATTGTTCTTGAGTGATAAATCCTGGAAAATATTTCCTGAAATATAAATTGAAAAGTTTTAAGCCATTTTTCTGTGTTATATTTCTTGACATGCACAGCACAACATAAGAATGAAACATAAGATGTAAATATGAAGTCCAATAAATAGACTTTTCAGTCCTGCTTGCCTTTCTTTGTTGGTTTGAGCACTCCATGTTTTTTTCCTATACCTGAAAAACTCACAAGATCATATCAGATTTTTATTTAACAAAAAAGAGAAAAATAACAATTTTCTGAGTTTGAAGTCCACATGCCATTGAGAGGTAAGCAGAACTTCATGTTTCATTTAGCTTTTTATATATTTGTGTAGTATAAAAATTATTTTGTACTATTTATAATGTCTGGCATTATGCAGCTTCAGGGAAATAAAAGTGCAAAGGAGGGTAATCCATGGAATTGTATAGTGAAAACATTCAAAGTGTTCATGTTTCAAAACCTGTCAAAAACAAATTAAAAGAAGAAAGTAAAGCCTAAACTCTTAGGCTTATGTATATTTTGTACATGTTTGTGTGTGCATATATGCATGTATATACATACCTATGTGTGTTTGTAGACATGTATGCTTATATCAAAAAATGCTTATATGTATAGAAATATATGCTGGTCCTCAAAACCATAATTTTCTAATGAGAAATAATCAGACAGATGCTTAGAAAGAAATTTTACTTACTTGCAATACACTGTGAAATGTCTAAACAGCAATTCTGCTTTTAGCCAAACAGGGAACTTGTCAGTCTTGTATATTAATTGGAATAAATATGCATTCTGATTATTTGTATAATTAATGCTACTTCTGCAGTGCATGGGAAATGTATATATTGAGTGTGGTATAGCTGAGGATTTAGTAATACAACATCAGATATTTTTTGAGGAGAAAACATTTCAGCCTGTGAAGTTTCAGAAAGATTCTGTTAATTTATTTTAAGTATCAAACAATAAATTTCATTGAGAGCAGTATTTAACTTTTGTTTTACTAAATAAAAAAACAAAGGTAGGATAGTAATCATTGTGAAGCCAGTCTAGAAGCCAGCAAAGCTGTAAGGAATTGCTGTGATTTGTAGCATTTTAAATCTAAATGATGTCAAAGTGAAATGCCGTGGTGTGAGGTCCCACCCTTAAAGTGAAAGGAGCACCCAAGATTCAGAAATGCTCATGATTGAAAGGAATGAAAAAAGTCAGGGGCTGCAAAGCTTCACAGTTTTAGTAGTAAAGCACACACTTGGCATGGAAGTTGATATGTTAGTCCCTGACCTACTTTGTAAGGGTGTGGTAGTGGTTTTGGATAAAGAGGTGAGATGAAAAGAAAGAGAGAAAAAAAAAAAAAGAATGAGGGAATGCAAGAAGTCACCAGCTCTAGTTCCAGCAGTAGTCCAGCTGTTGGGATGTTCAGGGTCCTGGGGGGGGTCATATGGGCTTGGTGGGGCTTCCTCACCCTGGTGGGGGGAGTTTTCTGTTGAAGGCCAAAGAAATGGAGACTGATATAAATAATGCTGCTCTTATGTGCTACATAAACCCTCAGAAATTTGTCAACTGAAGATTTTGTTTAGGATAAGAATCAGTGAAAATAAAACAAAACTGCATAGAAAGACTACAGGAAATTATTTTTAGGAGCAGAAAGATGAATGTGCATGCCTCAGGGTAAAAGTGTTCTGCAACAGACGGGAATAAATGAGACATATCCCCAACATCTCTGTTTTTCTGTTACTGCCCCATGTGGTGCTTCTTGAACTTTTCTGCTTAGAATTGTGAATTGACAGGGGTATTAATTTGATCTGTCAGTGATATTTCAAGCATTCTTAGATGAATAATTATCAGTTTTGATGAGCAAGAACTGTATCCTGTGTCCTGCCTGAAGTAGGAACTGTAATTTTTCTTTCATCTCTAATAAAATAAAATTAACTTGTTTGCCATGTTAAGATAAATGTAGCTACACATACTATATGTTCTGAAGGCAGATAAGTTATCAATCTCTAAATCTTTAGTTTTAAGTAATAAATAATAGACTTTTCAAAAATTATTCAAAGGCATATTTCATCTCATCTTTCTTATGCTCTGGGATTGAATACTTCAGTACTATAATTTCAAAGCTTGTTCTGGTTCTAATGTTAGCATGTGCAGGAAAGGTTATTGCTACATATTTCTTCTGTAAATGTTTGTATTATTCAGTAGCAGGTTTAAGCTACTGAAACAGGACTATAGGTATTATTATAGCTATAGATTAGTTCCACCTCCAGAGATTTTTCAGATTCCAGAGTAAGAATTTGCTGTATAATAATGTGAACCATTATTATTGCACAGTTTACACTGGAAGGACATACTGTGATATATTAAAGGTCGATGTAGCTCAGAATTCTACCTTCAAAAGAAGTTGCTTAGAGATGAGTAACACTGCAAATGTACAGAAATGCTTTATGCATACTCTGAGACTTCCTGCTTTGAAATTCAGGACCCCTTCAAGTGGAGATGGCCCTCCTGTGATGCTGTACTAGATTTCCATTCTGTGAATTTAATTGTGTTTTCAGCCTATGCAGACTTGTAGTATCACAGTGTTCTAAAACAGTAAGTTAAAGTAAAATCTCTATTCTGTGTAAAATACTTTGTTTTGAGTTTGCTGCTTAATACTGTGATTTGATTCTTCTTTTGCTGACAAATTTGTGTATTCCAATAAGCTGTTTAACAACATCTAGTTCCTACTCTTGGTGTCCTGCCTCCTTATACAGACTGCTGTCATAGCACCATTCTATTGCTACTCTTAGTAACAATGTCTAATTTATTCCTTTCTTATAAAGCCCTGTTATAAAGCCCTGTTTCATGCCTTTAATCACAAAGGGCCATCAGTTTCAAGATTTTTATGAGACTGTATTTAGTTTATTTGAAAATTCTCGTATAATAGTGGCCTAGCTCTTTGTATTTTTTTCCTGTTTTTCAGTAACTCAGAAATTGAAAATTTTGCTTGTGGCTATGTAATGGAAAATTTATTGTTGGTATTTCTTGCGCCTCTTTAGACATAAAGATTTTTCAAGTGATGGCAAGAATTTAAATTTTTTATTATTTTTGAAAACAGCAGACCAATCTTCACAAGAAATACAGTACTTTATTTAAAGATTTATTGTCTTTCTTACTTTTTATATAAAATAGTTTTGAAACTTGGTAGATTCAACAAAAATTTGATCCTGTAAGAGTTTTAATCCTTGGTATAAAGCCAGTTTTTACAGTCTGCAGTAAAAAAAAAAAAACAGTTCTATAGTTTTTTTAAGTGAAACTTAAAAAAAACCCATAGTAAATCCCAGAAATGGAGAATGAAACCAGAAATAATCTGCTTTATTCTCATGTACAAAGACTAATCTGAATATACCTTTAGTGTACTAAATAGGTATTTGCTGTTATAAAAATCTCTGAAAAAGGAGATTCCATAATCCACTTAAGGCAACATCTGCCAGAATTTCCCACTCATTTCCATTTGACAGAGCTTCCTACTGTCTAACATGAACTCTAGCATGGGAAATTTTGGGTTGAAGTCCATTCTTCCTCTTTTAAAATATGATGTGTAATGAAGCTTTGCTTTTCTATTGACTTCATACAGTTGCAGATTGTTACCTTCTCTTCCAGTTTCTCTCTCTCCCCCCTCTTGGCAAAACATTTCCATTCTTTCAGACTTTCAGTATACTCAGAGTTTTTTTGTTGTAAACCCTTTTAGTTGCTCCTTCTCCTGAAGTTTGGTGACATTGCTTTTTTCTGTACCAGGTGAGACTTTACCAGAGATGAACACAAGTGAAAAGATCAGTGTGTGTGCCCAAGATGCAACTCTCCTGTAAATGCATGCTAACACAGTATTTGCTTTTCCTGCCACAGTACTGGATTCACTGTTTTCTCCAGATTCTTTCCTGCAGAAGTTCTCTCTATCCAATTTTCCATCTAGCACTTGCATAATGAATTATTCTTAATTAATTGTAGTATACTGCAAGCATCATTATTAGATTTCATCCCATTTGTTTCAGATCATTACTCCAGTTGTTCAAGAACTTAAATTATAGTCCTTTCCTCATGAATACTTGCAAACAATTTTTCTTCCCTAAGCCAATTCTTTAATCTGTTTTATATTATCTCCAGATGGGAGTAAGATAATTTAGTGCAGTTTTTAAAAATTGCATATGAAAATATTGGAAAGTACACGATCTATGATTTTTGTTGTGGACAGCTGATAGCAGTTAGGGTTACTGTTTTTCAGTGTAGTTTGTACTTCACTTTATAGAACCTTTTTCCTAGAGTGCATTTTCATTGCTTTTCTATGACAAAAAATGTAATAAAAATTTTACTAAAGTTAAAATGTGTAGTATTTTTCCTTGGACTGTTTAATCATTTACATATCAAAGAAATAAAAAAAATCGACCTAGAGGAGTTTATGGTAACAGTTGCTTGGTATTCTGACAACAAATAAGAAGTTTGTTATTTTTTTGTAGAATTGCTGTAGGTATTCCCTTGATTATCTCAGTAAGGAAACTAGTTTTCAAATCCCACAAAAAATGTTGAAGTTTAAAATATAATAATAAGTAGAAACAGATATTTAGTTTTGGTACGTGTGGGGGGTTTTTGTTTTGATTTGGTTTTAGGTTTTTTTTGGTTTTTTTTTTTGTGATAAATAGAATATGGGCAAAAAAAAAAAATTGGAAAACCTTGTAAACTTTCTATTGATTCATCAGGGTAAGAACATCAAGTTTTAAAAAAACTCAGTGAATCTGGACTTAATTTGAAGGAAATATTTAAAAAGTGGTGAATAATTAGAGTGCCATGGCAAAACTGCTGCTTCTAAATAGAAATGCTTCATGAATGAAGCAAGCAGTCTGTCTTCAGGAGTTGGCTTTACCTATCACAACAAAGATGGAAACAATGCTGTTATGCTTGGTTGCTACATGCATGCAACATGATACCAGTACATGTTAAAAAAAAAAAAGCCCCAACAAACCTAAAATAAAAGTAAATGCATTCAAGAATTAAGTTGGTCCCAAATCACTGAATTGACTTCATGCTTCTTCCTTAAGTGCTGAGGGGAATCCACAAGTGAAACAGAGCCACTCTCATTTCAGGTCCCTTGCAGAGGCCTATTGCAGTATAGTTTTAGGTTTCTGTAACCATAACAAGTGTTTGGCTGCACATCCACTCCAAGCTAACCCTGCTTAGTTATTTTCTTTTACCAAGAATTTTCACCTCTTATTGTGGGTGAGACAGAGTACAAAACACCCTGTGGTGGGTCCTGGATTTGTTGTAGAACCAGCTCTTGCCCTGTTTGATAATTTCACACATCCAGTTGCTTCCCACAGCGCTCTGCTCACATTCCCTCTGTGCCAGGGAGGCCACTGGAGCATCAGGGAGAAGTCAATTCCTGCTGTGCTGCTGCTCAGAGACACCAGTCCCATGTCTGTTCAAAATCCCTGGACATTCAGTGGCATTTGTCTCTATGCACCTCTCTGATCTTCAGAACCTTCTCCCACTTCCAAAATCTTTCCTCCAGTTATGAATTTTTGCACCTTCTTTCCAGTCCCCTGTTGTCTCATCAAGACCATGGATTCTTTTTGGAAATGCTTCTGTTTTGCCTCTTCTTTTCATAACTCCAAGTCTCCAGTTTTCCCAATCTCATTAGTCTATATGCAGAGCACAGTTCATTATCTGCCTAATTGGGGCTTCTGTCTCACTCCTGTTCATTAATGGGAGATTTAGAATGTGCCATTTCAGTCTCGGTGTTATCAAAATTTGCAGCCAGCCCTTTTGGGATGCAGCTAGCAAGTAGCAGGAATCTGTCTCAATTCAGAAGTGAAAGTTTGGACAATTTTCTCTCCCCTGCCCCAGTCACACAGAGTTGTTTACTACCTGTTACCATTTATCTCTGAAAGTATTTTTGGCCAGGTTTTTATCATTACAGTGGATGAAAATCATTATCTTAAAGCTCCACTTGATTTTTTTTTTTTTTGCAAGAAATGCCAGTACAAATAAAATTCAATATATTTACGTGCTTAGAGGTATCCTGAGTAATAATTCTGATTTCTATTGTTTATTTCTACTAAAATTGACTAATTCTATTTAAAAACTTAATTACTGTAGAGTGGTTAGCTGGCAGATGTTCTGCTAGATTTGATGTAATTAGGAAAAATACATTAAGTTTTCTGACTAATTTATTCACAAGCCTTTGAGTTAAGTAGGTTGATTGATAGTAGAAGGATTAACTGAGAAACAACAAAAATGCTTATCGGAGTATTTAATTAGCTAAGATGGGAAAATATCCCACTTAATGTTTTTTTTTTCTTTTATGTACCCATTTACACAACTATAAAGCTATAGTTCAATAAATGATGTTTTAGAAAATAGTCCCACCATGTTTCATTTCCACTGGCACATTTATGTGGCTGCATGGCAAAACTGGATTGAGTGACCCAGATTAAACTGTAAATGAATTTTTTGCTCTTTCTTTTTAAGCCAGCTTTGTTCCCCTGCTACTTTGTTGGCACAGAGACAATTCTACCAGCATGAAAGCAAGGATTAGTGAGGACACAACAAAATACAAAAGTGCTGGTTTTGCTGTGCCTGGCCATGGCAGGGGTTTGGATCTTGACAATCTTTAATGTCCCTTCCAACCCAAACCATTCTGTGATTCTGCTTAAGTGTGCTCAAGTAATATTCCCACCAGAAGACTAAAACCAGCAAATAGTATATTTAAAGTAAAATATAAAGCTGGATGAAAAATAAAGATGCTTTTCTTAATCAAGGCATAAGTTTAATGGGTTTCCATAACCACGCTCAGCAAATCAATCTAGATAACTAACCAGAAGAATAATTCAATATTGAACTTAGTAAAGCAGAAATAGTTAATCTTAAAAAGGTAAAAATAAAAATTTGAAAATATTGATTTTTTAAAAATGCTGATGTTATGTGCTGAGAGTGAGTCTGAACTCTATTAATAAAAAAAGAAGAGAGTTTATTGATTTTTATAGGTCCCCACTATGATCAATAAAGTGATGAATTTATGCTAGAAACACTAACTTTTTAGGAAGAAAGTATGCTTTCAAAAATGTATCTTGCTATTTTTAAAGTATTTGTTTTTGCAGTGACTACATTAAATATTTTTTAAATAACTGCAAGCAGGTTCCCAAGAAGATGGGATGAAACAAATGTCTCTTACTGTAAATATTTATAAAATTGATGTCTGAATTGAGTTAAAATTAATACTGTTACAATTTAGATATTGAGGCTCATATTACTATAATCTCTTCCTGTCATAAGTAACAGGTAGATGTTATATATCCAGTCAGTTATATATCCTCCATCTTTGGTACCTTCCAATAGGGAGTTTTCAAGACTTGAAAGTTGAGTTTTCTGCTTGAAAAAGTTCTTTTATTTAAACAATAAGGAAAAAATAGTTTTTGACACAGTGAGATTATTGCAAGTTTTATTTTGTTTTGAAAACTTCAATGAAATCTTCATGCAGATACTCTTTTAAAGACTTTTGGTTGTTTTTAAAAATATATTTAATGAATATTTAGAATAATAGTACCAAAATTGATTCACAGCATGAATAGAAAAAAAAAATAAGGGATTTTGGGCCAAGCCTAAACATCACCACACTGAAGCAGTGGCAAACTAAAATCATTACTGATGTCACAGAGTTAGGCTCAGATGGATTTTAAGACTGTTTTTAAGTTTGTGCAGCATCTGCTCGTGTTTTTTCTTACTAAAGCTGTATGAGTATGCTGAAGCATCTGCAAGTTGATGTGAAGTGACAGACATTTAAGTTTTTTGATGATACCTCAACTGTATTCTATAAATGTTTGCCCATTTTCTGCATAATGACAGATTTTGCTTAGGATCTGGCACAGGGGTTTATTGTGGGTTGAACTAATTTAAATGTAATAGTGAAATGAAACCTATGTAATTTCTCCCATATGAGAAAGCTTGATCCCAATCTATCTGAAAATCTTGCCATTGGCTGAAATCCAAAGTGTTTCCTAAATTTGGGAGCTTGGACCTGGGACAATAAAGGTGTATACATGCTGTGTTAAATATTTTAAGATATGGATGCTTCAAATAAGCAATTATAAATAAACTACATTTAATGTCTTAATAATTTGTTTTATTTTCATAAGAAACATTAGGAATACAAAAAAATTACCTACCCTTCTTAGGCATTGGGGTTTACAACAGTTGTAGAAGGGGTGATTTGTGTTGTAACAATTGAGCTGTTAGCTCTCATTTATATTGCATTTATGCCAAATAATTCAATATGACCTTAAAGAAAATCAATAACCTTTTTTTGTTTTGTGTCTTAAGCATTTCAACTTTCAAGGATTTCTGCATATTTTCATGAGACTCAGTAGAACTATTATTGTTAGGCCTATAGTAATAAAATGTTTACATATTTAGGCTCCTAATCTGTGAGGTTAAGTTTAGATTATTTGTTCTCCATTCTGCTGTGATGAATACTCTTACATGCTGCAGCAGAGTGAATTACAGTTCCAGTATTCTAGGTGAGATTTTTCAAGTTTTAAAGCAACAGCTCTGAAATAAAAATATGCTGGTGAAATTCTGCATGTGAATGGATGCTTCCTTTGTATATTATTTCCTCCATTCAGTGATTTCAAATAGTTACCATGTCTATCCAGAACAAAATAGACCTCTTGGGGAGAAGAAAATCTTATGAATCTTGCTTTGTCTTTTAATCAGGTGGAATACCACCCATGAGATGGATAGTGAATTTTGACCAAGATCTTCTGGATGGTCTGGTACTGGCAGCACAGATGGCAGGGTATTGTCCATATTTGGTAAGAAGGTTTTATAATATTGTGCAAGTTTTATGCAGTTCATGAATGTCAGTGTGTTTGTTTTTGCAATGCTGAGGAATGCATTGAGGGCTGGCACTGGGGTGTGGCTGTGCTGGGGGCTGCACCTGGAGCTCTGCATGCTGGGAGCCCGAGGAGAGGGACCTGGCACTGACCCTTTGCACAACAAAGGTCTGGGGACCTGGGGCACAGCCAGGTGACCAGAGAGACATGGCAGGAGCTGGGGATCCAGCAGGAACACACCAGACTTGGACACACCCAGGCTGAGGTGTGGAAAAGCCCAGGGTTTCCTTGGCTTCCAGGGATCCCTCCTCAGAGGCACCAGCTCAAGGTGTTCTTCTGTTTTTGCACCAAGATTAAAGGATCCAGATGGCTGAGATTCTGCTGTGAGAAACCTGGGGTTGAGACAGGAAGGAAACCCTGTCTGAGAGTGTCAGGGTGGGGTGTGGGGAGTCAAGCAGGGCATCCATCACTCGCTGCAGCCTCCCCTGCAAGTGCCCTTCAGTCCCAGCTCAGGTGGCTGCCAGTGGCTCCTGGGTGCTTGGGCAGGGAACTTTCCCCAACAGCAGCTCTTGGCCTATGGGATCTTTAAAAAGGAAAAAAAAACACCCCAACATTTAGCAAGTCATGGGGGAGTATTTCAGTATTAGTTGTTTTTTTTTTTTTTTTAATGGGTTTATTCCTAACAAGGAATTTCAGTTCAAAATTTAGATGTTATTGATTGCTGAATGAGCAAGAATACAAAATCAGTATTTTTACCTAGTGGGAGGCTGAGTTTGATTTCTCTGTCTTGTCTAGATTCCCACTCACTTCATAAAGATGTATACTAATCCAAGAACTCATGAAGAGTTTCTGAACAACGCCTTGATACTTGTGAAGGCTCTGCATACTATCAATATGGATCTGGACATAAAGGTAGGTGATTTCATAGTACCACCTTTTTTATATATATATACATACATACATATATATATATATAAAAATATTTTTATTTTGTTTTTTGTATAGTAGTGTTGGACATCCAGTTAAAGTGAGATTGTAGTGAACCAGTTTTGTTTCAGGATGTGTTACTATATGATGGAAACCAAAATACTGCTTCATATTAATAGACTTAATTAGAAGTAATTTTCATAATTCCTTGCTTTGTAGAATCACGCATGCACAACTAGGTGAACATAAATTAATTCAGTTCAGATTTTTAGCATCCTAAATCAAACAGTGAAAACTCAAATGGAATTCATTATTACTATTGGAAGGCAATTTAGAAAAATATGTTTAAGAACAAACATCATGCACTTAAACATAAAAATAAATGGTGAAAAAAATTATATGAATGTCTAGTGACAGTTAGATGCATCTAACCATGAAGGCCCATGACAGTTCTGTCCCAGGTTTGGTGCATGCAGAATTTATTTATCCCCAGCTTTGGATGCTGGTGAGAGTAGCACTCACTTGAAACCAGCAGCTTCTGGTGACCTGTTTAGGGGGAGGAATACAATGTTGATAACTGTTGATAATTTCTTCAATCAAGGTCTCCTTGGGATCTCTTTTATATGTTTAGTAAACATGCTTTGCATCTCCACGGTTTTATTGACCTATGGCTCCAAATTTTCTATATATGGTGACATTACATAGGTTAGATATCATTTCTTTGTTCTTTTTGTTGTCCCCAAACCCAGTTTTCTCCTGCTCCCAGTCTGCATTTCTTTAACTGTCCCTTTGTGAGTTATTTACATCTCTGGGAGCATATTGGGCAGGCTGGAAGAGCAGAAGGTGCAGTAGAATAGACAATGTATTTGAAAGTGTAGGAGGAAACTTCCCCAAGGAATTAATGGCATTAGGAATCAGAGGTAGTGAACAAAGTAGTATAAAATGATGCTCAATTAGAACTTTTTTTCTCCTTTCCATTTGGTTGTGTTATGATTACAGGGAAAAATTAACCCTGCTATTGCCATTTGTATCAGCTGCTGTCTTACTGTTTCCTGATACAGATCACTCTGTTAGAAATGACTTTGCTATAATAGGCTAAACAAAGAAAATCTACTGCTTCCCATACTTGTGACTGACAGGAAGCAAAAAACTAATGGTGATATAACCCTCAAAACAAAGGTATATTCTGCCTCAGCTTTTGTTAAGAAAAACAGGCAGTTCAGCACGTGCAGGCAGAGACTTGATGCCAGTATGAAAAGGGTGTTGAGCACTTCAGATGTGGAAGCAGAATTCTAGGATATTCTCACTAATGTAACTGTTTTAAGACTAAATTGTCTGCAATAAATGGGACAATCCACTTCTGTGCAGACTAACAATTTAAACAAAGATACACAGTCAGTCAGTACCAGAAAAAGGAACAGATCTTGGATTTTCAAAGTCTGAATTTTATGTTCAAAGGGTACATTTTACATAGATTTATTGAAATTCATATATGCTTTTTTTTAAGGCATATATGTGGAAACTTCTGAACTGTCTTGTTTTGCAGCAATAAAAAAGGCAAAATACATGAACCCTTTTGCTGAAATATCTTCATTTGGGAATTTTCTGATAATCTTGTCTGAAATGTAGCAGGCTAAAATGTTCCAATAGCATTGGAACATTCACTCAGGCAGTCACTGCTTTTGAACTCTCAGGACGTTTGCATTAATTAACAGCACGAGCTGAGATGTGTTAAGTCTGGAAAATCTGGTCTTTTCAATCTAAAAATCTAAGAATCTGTAATAATAATAAAGAAGTTCAACTGTCTGCAAGTCTTCAGCTTCAGGTTTAAATGACACTTTTAATGGAGTTCAAGGCTTTGAAATCCTTTTAAAGATTAAGGTGCAGATTTAAGATGGAGTACTTTGGGCAGGAAATGGTTTCCACTTTCTAATCATCACTTACAATTCAGCCCTAGAGTATTAGAGGTGGCTTTCTATGAGTTTTTAAATTGTGTTTGATATTTTTAAGTTTTAAAATGCTTTGATTTGAAGAAGATTCAGCTGAAAGGCTAAAATAAATTATTACAAGATAGGATGGTAGATAGCAGCAACATGGAGGGAATGTGTGTGATGAAGAGATTAGGTTAGAAGGTGCAGTGATTGGGAGCAGTCAATAAAGGAATTTTTTTTCAGACCTTGTTATGTATCATTATTAATTTATAATTATTGCTATTGTTTGCTAACACATATTTTAAAAGGCAAATAATATTTACTGTGAATTTTCAGTTCTTAAGAAATGTGGTTTTTTAAATTTAGTTTTTAGAGTAGTAGATGATAAATGGCACAAATGGAGTTTTATGAATTCATCACAGGATAGAATTGTATTTTCTCAGGGAATAAATTCTGATCTAAGTGGAAATGGGTAGAAGGAAGTAGGTGGCAGAAGAGTCTTCAACAGATAATCTACTCTGGCATCTTTTCTATCTTAAAGAAAAATGCAGGAAGAGTGAAAAGTAGGGGTGTAAAACCACAGTTGTATTGGTATAATGGGTAACATTCAATAGCCATTATTGAGATAAATGAATGGAAAATTCAGAATACTTTTCAGAGTTCAGGTTTAAAGCTTTTGGCACAGAAGAAGCTTTTTCACTTTGCATAGTGAATGCATCCTAAAGTTTGAATCTTCAACCAGTGGTGATGGAATTAAATAGAAATATGAGATGAGATGTGTGATTACATCAGTGCATGAAGAATAAAGGAAATTAATCTTAAGAATTTCAAGGAAAAACGTTTTCTAGGCAGCCATGGAGAGTTGCAGGGGAACTTTAGATCAGTGCCCAGTTATGTACTCACTCTCTTGGAAGGTTAGAGGAGGAGCTGTGTGAGACCTGCTGGGAGTAGCATGAGCTGCTTGGCTAGGCACAGGGCAAGAGAACTTTACCTTGAAAACTTTAAATAGGCTAACTTGAAAATAAAAATTAACTCAGTTAAGATGATAAATATATCTATACATCTCTCTTGCAACACTAAAGACAGTCCAGAAGAGTAAATGTTCTTTTTCTCTTTTTTTCATGCTCTGTGGCAAATAATTTTACCACTCTCCTCAGTGACTTACCCAATTGCTGAGGATTAAAGCTGGACATGTTTTGCAGCTTGCACTCAAACTCATTTCTGTAAATCAAATATTTAACCTGCAAGAATAATTTCTATCTTTTATAAATCAATATACAAAAATATAAAAAGTATCTGCAATAGAAACAACTATATTGTTGTTATTTGGAAGGTGAAATTAACTTTGTGAACTCCCAGTGTATGTAGGAGTATTTGGGATGGTATTTTAAAGAAACTTTTTTTTTTTTTTAAGATAGCAAGTATGTATGTTTTTGCAGACAGTAAAGTTTCCATGCTTTTTCTGTTATGCTTCATTTAATAAAATTAGCATTTGTTTCTGCTGAACCTTTGAGAAAAAAAGTTGTGCTTAATTTTTATCACCAGAGCATGTCAGTTGTTTTCATTAATTAGAGGTTTTTTTGTGCAGTGACAAGATTCATATTAGCCATGAGAATAATCCAGTTATTACAGGTTAGATTAAAAATATTTTTTTAATAAGAATTTAATTTTCTTTTTCTTCTTCTTCCTATACTTAAACTATACAGGCAAAATTTTAACTGAACGTCTGTTTTTTTTTTTTTTTGTTTGTTTTCAATATTAGGCCACTGATATCTGTGATCCAAATCCTGTCATGATGCTGATTTTGTGTGTCCACATGTTTGACATTCTCCCTCACTACTTACCCAAGAACACTATAGAATTTTCAGGTGCTCTCCATGCAACTATTGTGAAGCAGGTATTGATTCCATTGACTTGAGATTCATAGTAATGCAAGGTTAGAACACTGTGTGTATGTATGTGTTTATGTTATATATAAGCTACAGCAAAGAGTTAATAGGTTTCCTGTCATTTAGTTAATAAATATGGAAGATGAAATTGTGCATTTTATGTTTTTATTCTCTTCAGTATTGGGATTTCACTTCTGTTTTTTTCCCTATGCTTGAAAGCACATGAAAAAAATCTGCAAATTTGTCAAATCTGATATCAAAGAGAGGAATAAGATATTCACAGGCATAGGAGTGCAGTGTGCACTGTACTCTCAAAAATGAAGTTTGGATAGTCCATTCGAAATCTACTCACCTTTGGAAGGAAAATTATCTACCCAGTTACTTGAAGTACTTTTTTATTTTGTGATACCCTTAGTTTGTATTTTGGAACTTACCTGCAGAACACAGCTTTTATAGTCTAAAAATGAGTGAAAATAGGCTGATCTTGCTGCTTTTGTTGTGGTAGGTGTGCCTGAAGAACCCAAGCAATTACACTTTGTCCTACAATGCTTTTCTTGTGGGAAGAGATGCTCATGATTTTTCTTTACCTAAAGGAAACACTGTTACCATTCCTGCTGGGTAAGTAATGAAATGTTTGTGTTATTATTGGTAGCATTACAGAAATAGAAACTTACTGATTTAGGAGTGGTGGAACACTAGAAATGTGTTCAACTACAAGCAGGGCAAAATTAGCCGGTGTAAGGGTCAGGTTTTTCTTCTTAACCTGGAACAAATCTAGAGTAATATTTCAGTGGGACTCTTTCAGTTGGGCTCAGTAGAATTTAAGAGCAATATATAAGCCTTCAGATCATTATAAGAGCCTTCTGTCTCCAATATATTTTTTTTTTACTATGTATCAAAACTTCATTCACATTTTGTACAGCAATGCATTGTAGAAGCATGAGCAGGTAGATTTCTTTTCTTATGTAGTTGCAGATTTTGGATCCTAATTTAAGCATCACAGGGAAATAGAGGGACCATGACACAGGTTTTAGTAGTATTACACTGCATCTTTTTGCCCCCATCCTTCCTCCCCACCCAGATGGATGTGATGTAGTTACTTGTTCATTTTACATATCTGAGAGACATCTAGGGATTTGAAAGATGTAATTTTGGGAAATCATTAGGTTATAATTTCTGCTAGCAGAAATACTTCTGGTGTATCACCATCTCATTTCAATAAGTGTTTTTTTCTCTAAGTACATTTTCCTCTTTCTCTGCTATGCAGCTTTATGAATCAATACAAGAATTTCATAAATCCCTGTTTAACTAGTGAAGACAAGAGGGATGTAATGGTGACTCTGGCTGTCAGTTAACAGCTTTCGAGTTTGTCTGCAAGATATCCATTTACAGATAAAATGGATTGGAGACGGTAAAAAGGAAAAATAAAGGTCATGATTTGTATAAAGATAAACCATGAAGGAGAAAAAAAAATCAAAAATAGATGGTCAAGTTCAAGAAGACTCAACATAAATACAGTGCTCTTTAAGGACCATCAATCTGTCAGTATTAAATAACATGCCTATTATAAATCTATGCAAAGGCAGCCACAAAAAATGCTATGTTTTCAGCAAGCTGTGAGGTTGATTTGATTCCGTTTTCTTTGCAATTACTTCAAATACGAGTTATCATATAAATGTAATCCTTGAAAATACCATGTGTTTCTATGAAAGGTCAATACCATGGCTGTTTTTCACTTCTCCTTTAAAATTAAACACCCAGAACAAACCACAAAGCAAAATCAAGACAGAAAAAAATGTGCAAAACCTTGTTGTTGTGCTGCTTGGCATTATATATAAAAACAAATATTTGAAAAATTGCATGGAAATAAAAACCTGTGGAAATGCCAGTCATTCACAGTAACCTCTGCAGAATTTATCATAATGTCATGATCATTAAATGAAAAATAGGGTCTTTGAAATTCATAGCTTTCTTAATATTCTGGTGCAAGTGTTTAAAAAACTTCAAGTATTGACAAGACTATGGGAGTCTTGCAGGTTCTTTATGTTAGATAGATCATCATGTTGTAGGTGGGTTTGGAAATTATAGTAATATGAATAACATTCTGAGTGTAGTTCAGTGTCTTATGTTGCATCTGGCATCATTACCTCTTGAGCTGAGATTCCCACTCTCCAGGGCATTGCACTGTGCTGTGTAGACTTGCAGTTCACAACAGGAATAGCATAAACCCCCAAGGTTATAGACAATTCCATGAGGTGAATTTGCCCTCATTTTACATTGACCACAACACTGATTAATAGAGATAAAAATGAAGCAACTTTGTGGGTTTGCTGCAGAAGGCAACAATTCAATCCAAATTCTCGGCTGGTGCAAGAGTCAGAGGGCAAAGATCAGGCAGAAAGTGCTGCACACTGTTGTTGCCTGTCTGTCTTATTTGTGACCAGAGCAGACTGGGAGTGTATGTCTCTGGGAGTTTAAAAAAGTATAAAACTGGGAGTTTATTCCTCTGGGTGCTTGCACCACAGCATCATTTTTTCAGAACATTTTGAATGGTGAGGTGACCTAGGAGCCTCAGACTCTGGGGGACTGGGCAACTCTTCAGTGTCATAAATGGAATTGTCTGGGGGCTCTGCAGTAGGAGCTTGAAAGCTGGAAGAGCCATGTTTACAGAACTTCCAGGATTTCATCATCAATATTCAGAATTGACAGTTGCAGATTTACTGTTTTTTTGAGACTAATCTCAAAATCAGAGAGACATTTTGAGAGCTTCAAAGTGAGAGCTTCAGGCACTGAAGTTTTCTTATTCTTGCTTCATTGAAGGGCTGATGCAGATAAAGTCTGACTGTATATCTAGTCTAAACTCTCATTCTGTGTGGTCATCTCCAGTTTTCTCATTAGAGTGAGGCTGCTGCTTGTACAAGAGATCTTTGTTTTTTCTCCCTCTTAGTTACTCAGCTTTACTAATTAATCTGAATGGTTTTTTTAACTAATTTCTTTCTCACTCTTCATTGATAATTTGATAAAGTACAAATTATCTATCTAGATCTGCCCTGCAAAATGCGTAACAGGCTGAATGACTGCTTAACTCAGAACAACCTATTCAGATAGAGGAGCATAAATTGGATCACCTGTTAACTTAGGGTGATACTCTACTGGAAGAGACCTTCCTCTGTGTGTGTGTGTGAAGAAAAATTAAACTATGTGCTGATGTAAAAAGCAACAATGATTCAGTATTTTTCTTTATCTAGATAGTTCTTTTATTGAATGTTTTAAAATACTCTTAGGCTGAAGATTATACTATAGCAAAGTATTTCAGAGGAAACAAGTTGCTTTCTTTTCTAGGACCTTTCCCTTACAAAGACTCTGAAATGTGCTCCTGAAATTACATTTCTGAGTAATTTCTGAGCCCTGGTTTTGTGCCTTTTTTCCATAGGAAACAAGGCTTTGTAAATGTGGAGTTCACAATTCGTTTCCTGCACCCTGCTGAAGCAGTATTGCTACTGGTCTCCAATAAAGTTGATGGAATAGAGGGTGCCACAATGACATTTTCTCTGAAAGCTGAAGTTAAGAGTATTGAGCCTCTTGTAAGTTTATATGTGTATGATTAATATTGTCACAAAAAATGTTGTTATTCTGTTCATTATATCAAACAAAAGGGGACTGAGATAAGAATGAAAATGTGAGTAACCCTCAGCATTCGCCTTTGACCTATGAATTTTCAGATTTCCAATGTTAGACTATGTACATGCAGCAAAAACCCCAGAAGAATATGTAAGATTCCTAAGGACATAAATCACATTTGGATCCTGAATAAACTGTAAAAATTTGCACTGATTGCTCTGAAAATAAATCTGGAGCCCTTTCAGCCCTTTTCAGTTATTGGAAATTCTCTTGTGGGGGTGTTAATGTGCTTCAGCCTCGTGGTTTCTGATGTCATATGTAGAGGGACCACAAGATTTTGTTAGATGTTTCTGTATTTGTGCTTTTTAACCACAGAGACTCTGTCAGGTATGTCCCAGTCAGGGCAGGTAGGCTTGTGTTTGTAATCCAAATTCATCAAGCACATCTGGAAAGACTTCTGATCTTAGATGGTGTTTATGTGATCCTCTCATTTTTTTAGCCCCCTTAAATGTGTTAGGGCAAGAGAAGGTTGGGGCAGGAGAAAATATAGAGGACATGTAAAAATAAGAAGGAAAAAACCATGTTAACTTGGTTTTTGGTCTTATGGTTTTTGTTCTTTTTTAGGGTATAATAAGATGCAGACACCCATGTTATGAGCTGAAGAAATTTCACCTAAATGTCACTAATCCCTTCAAAACTGATGGCGTATTCAGGTAGACAGTGATATAAAGACAATTCTCTAATGATAATCCTGTTTTATCTACTCTTTTCCATAATTTTCTTCTTCTTCTTAAAAATGTAAACCTGGAGGTTAAATGATAGGGATTTACACTCCCAAAATCCTTACAAGCACTATGAAGTGGAAGCTATCATAATGAATAAAGAAGATAAATAAGCCTTAATTGAAATCCGACTCAGTGTAAGCAGTAAAGCTGGAGCTTTAATCAAGCAGAGTTCATGAACCTTGCTTGTATTTTTGTGTTTGGCTGAGGTCCAGCAGAATTACAAAGGGAAACAAGCCATGTTAATTAATAGTTGGTTATTTTTCCCCAATCTGCTTTATTCTGCTGTTTAAGTTATTAAGCATGCAAAAGAAAAAAATGCTTTTGCCTTGGGGCTTGCATCTTTATCAGTTAGTCTAATTTTTAATTTGTATTCATCATAGCTGCAACAACTGCAGAGCTATAATTGTTGCTTTCCTTAGTACAAAGGAAATAGATTGTTGTGCTTATTTGAAATCTATTTATGTGATCAGACTCCATATTTTGTCTTTAGTCTTTAGAACTAAGCATTGGTTCATCTCATTCATTTATTTGGAAGAACCATCTTTCACAACATTTTTAACTTGTTTTTTTATGCAACATGAATATACATGTTGCAGAAGCTGCAAATTAAATTTTTCTTTCCTCCACAGAATAGGATTGGTGTATACAAATAGTAGTAATAACAGCAACAACAATAAAAATCCTGTAGCAGGACTGTTTCCACTTCTTCAAGCCTTGTGTGTAGGAATCATATTAGTTTAATTAGCTTCTGTCCTTTATTTTTAAGTTCTTGAGGTGGTCAGTGAAGCTGAATTAGTCTTATGATTTGGATAACTCCCTTGGAAATTATCAATGAAGTGATGAAGTAATTTAATTTAATGTAATTTAGTTTTAGATAATTCAAAAGCTACTTGACAATTACATTAAGTCTTTATTAAATTGGGCAACATTTGAACCAGTAATGTAAAGTTAAAATTCTTTATATCAGGCTTACGGTGTTTTGAACACTCTAGTGTTTCATCAGGGGGTATATTATTTACTTGCAAATAACACTAGGAAATGCTAGTTTGATACCAAGGGAGAAGATCTTTTACAGAAAAACTGGGGTTCAACAAAAACAAGTACTTTTAAAGTACCTTTAATTGAAAAGAATAGGTTTCTTTATTGAGCCTGCATTTAGAAGTTGGAATAAATTGAGTTTCACTGTCATTCTGCAAGTTAAAAATGCAGTTATTATATGTGCTTGTCATACTCCAGGGTAATTTTGCTGGAATCCACACATTTACTCCACCCAGAGAAAGTGTATCAAGCCAGGCAAGTAAAGGAAGAGCAAAAGTTTAGGTAAGTTCCAGACAGCAATTACTGCCTGTGGCATGCGTTTCTATTAATGTTACCTGTTTGTGCATGCTTTGTGCTGCCTGTTGTAAAGAATTGCAGTTTAGGACATGGAAATATGACAGAAGATGCCCAAGCAGTCCCTGAGCAGTGGGGGCCCCCCTGTCCACCTCTGCCTGGGTTTCATGCTGAGCCTGATGTTCTGTGATGTCCCTTTGGCCACTGATGTCCCTTTGGCTCAGCCACCCTGGCCATGCTCCCTCACAGGTTCTTGTCACTCTGCTCTCTGGCAGAGCATGGGAAGCTGGAAATTCCTTGACTAACAGTAAGCACTGCTCAGCAGCATCTAAAATATCAGAATGTTATCAACATTATTCTCATCCTATTCTAAAATAGAGCACTGTGCCAGGTACTAAGAAAAAAGAATGAATTCTACCCAGCTGAAATCAGGACAGTACTGCAAAAAAATTAGAAACAGATTTAAAAAAAATTCTTCAGTAACTCAATAATCCATTATTTAATAATTTAAAATATTTTCCATAGCTGGGTGTCATTTTTAAAGCTCATGTAAACATTCAAAATCCTGAAACACTTATTCAAGGATTATTGGGAAATATAAACTACTACCTTGTCAATACTCTAGGTTGAATTGTAATTATAGGAATGTTCCACAGTCATGTCATGAAATGCAGACTATTTCTCAAATTCCTTTTTCAAAAATCACAAAAAAAAAAAGAAAATATTTAAAAGCAGAAAAATAATGAGCATTTTATTATTAAGAGAAATAAATGCATATTTTAAGTGGAAATACTTTTCTAAAGTGTAATTTATTCTACACTTTCTACGAAATTAAAAAAGTGTATAATAATTGTTGATATAGAAAAGGATTTTTTAATAATCTTGCATATTTCAGCTTAATTTATCCCCAGACAATCAGTCTAAATAATGTAATTTTCAACACACATCCAGATCTCATTCTTACAGAAATTGATTTCAGAGCATCTTAGGTCTTTAGAAATTTCCAGTACTGATTTGCTCTATGTTTAGATGTTTCTGTCCTCTATGATAACTGAAGCACTTAAATGCCTCCTTTCAGAAGATCTTTTCCTTTAATGGAACAAACTTCTGAAATTTGTGTTAAAAAAGTAGCGTGTGTACATTTCATGACTGATCAGTAAGGAGATTTTGCCCTCAAAATTTTTTATTCTTTTGGTAAATCCAGAAAACGCTGTGTGCAAATTAAGGCAAATTTCTCTAAGTGCTCTGTCAGCATAAAACTGCTGTCAAGTCAGTGCTTGCCCTTTGGGTAATTGTGTCTGTGACACAGTTGATGTCAGGACCAAGGCATTCACATGACAACTTCATCATCCCAGCACGACCAGCTGGGCTCAAAGCTCCTTCTGCATCCTCATCCTGTGCCTCCAGATATGTCAGATCCACTTTAAACCTCCCTGTAGGAAGCTTTGCCTGGCAGGTGACCCTTTTACCTCCCAGCTTCCCCCTCTGGCGGTGTCACAGGTACCCAAAATGGTGTCATTCAGGCTGGAGAGGAAACCAATCCTTCTGTCAATGTGGCATGGGTCTGTCACAGTGTGACTGGAACAATCCCAGTTTGGAGCTGGAGCCTGAGGAATTGCTATGTCCTTGCTGGGACACAGCACTGTCTAAGGCCAAAACTCTAACAGTAGCCCATGTCCTTCAGTATTGCAGGCAAGACTTCTTTATTCATGCAGAACTGGATGGTGTTTGGAGAGAAGCACAGTGCTTTTTTTTTTTTGGTTTGTTTTGTTGTTTATTTATTTTTTTTTAATCCAGTTGGCATAGTTTTAAGTATACTTGGACAAGACTTTTCAAGTTATCCACTTGGTGCTTTTCCAAGCCCTTGACACTTCAATTATTATCTTTGGTCTCCATCTGTGTGCCAGCATGGTCTGCTCCCTTTGGGAGAAGGAAAACCAGGTGGAAAGAAGCACACCACATGGCCCAGAAATTCTGTGTAATGTAAAACTACTCAGAGCTTTCAAGCATGTTGGTATTTTTAAATTATGTCCATTAGGAAAAAAAGTATTAAATGATACTTTTGTAAAAGTTCAAGGTTACATTTAATAGCTAACTTTTCCTTCATAAATTTCCTACTGTAAAACTAGAAAGTGGTGAAGATAGACCAGTGTTTCACTAATAGTCCTATTCTAAGACCATGACTAAGCAGATTATCATATGCAGTAGTGTCCATAAGGCTGGATCTGGATCTGTGCAAAAGCACAGATTGATTTGCAAAACAAGTTGTGAATTTTGATAAATATTTTTACATTAAAAAATGTATTCTAAACCAAAAAAAAGGAAAAAAATTACTGAATGAATTTCAAATCAAGTTCTGTATTGTGTATAGCTTCTTACTGTTAAATTAATTACTCTTTTTTTTAAAACTGGTGATAATGTCAGGAATTCCAAACAATTTCAATTTTCTGAATTTTTTTCTTACACTTTTTGTTCTAAGCTGTTTCATGTGCCAAGGAAAGAATTATGTTATGCAGAATACCTGTATTTATTTACTGGAAGAATAAAGAATAAATTAGGATCTAAAAATGGTGTCTCTTTGTAATTTGAGGTACAGCATTAATACCTGTTGTTTCAGAAAATACAGTTTACAAATATGTTATCAGGAGTCATTACAATTCTGGGTAATATTTGATATCAAAGAAATCCAGCTACTCTAAGCCTTAGTACCTATTTGGGCAGCACCTGTTTTAGTGTCTGTCCTACCCTTTATTCTGAGATCACAAACTGTTCCACAGAGTGTGGAAACTGGTGAGTATCTTAGATGGGAATTTTGTATTCGAATGTTTCAGTATTTTCAATGCATTTCTAAGCAGTTTGTTGTATCTCTTCTCTCTAATAAGATCTTTGCTTGCTAAACATCCTAAAGTTCATTGATTAAAATGTTGCTCTATGAATTTAAGATTTCCTTATGGTGTCTGGCACTTTTTTTCCCTTCCTTGGTAATATATGGACTCTGGAGATGTAAGCTAGTAAATTCTTCTCCAAATACATATAGGAAAGTAATTTTTTTTCCTGAGCATTTGTTGGATGAAATACAAAGTTATTGGCTTGTTTGGAGCCTGGCATGAAGAGTAAAGGCACACCATGACCAATGGGTAGCTCATATGCCATAAAGATGTATGCACACTCTTTGTGTTGACTGCAGAGATGATTTTCCTTTTGATCTGGGTTTTTGGCACACCTGATAACATGGCAAGCCCAGTGTAGTATCATCTTGGAACTGGTATCTGACAACTCAGGTAGCAGATACTAGACTCTTACTGGTGCAAAAGTATGGAAGTAGGTTGGAATTAGATCATCTTTAAGGTCCCTTCCTATCCAGGCTGTGTTTTTAATCTGAACTGGTTAGAATAACCACAGCAGGAATGAATTGGAAGTATTCACACCTCAACCAGGCAACTGAAAAGTGCCCTCATTAACCCATCATCACCTGTAACATAATCTTGAACTTTTTGTTCATTTAATGAACAGTAAAATTGTCTTACTCTGTCAGCAAAAACCCCCAAACCAAATGAGGGGCAGTTAGAGAAGTTGCTTGGTCTCTCTCTCTCTCTCTTATGAGCTGCTCTTGTTTCACCCCCCCGCCCCAGTCCCCAGCTCCCTCTGCCCTGGTCTTAAATATTGAAAGACCACAGAGAGGTCTTTCTGGAGCCTTATCTCCTCCAGGATATCTTCATGGGAGAAGTGCTCCAGCCCTCTGACCACTTCTGTGGCCCTCCTCTAGCAGCTTCTGTCATTCTAGTGCTGGGGACCCCAGAGGTGGAGGCAGCTCTGCAGGTGGGGTGTCACCAGAGCAGAGCAGAGAGGCAGAGTCCCCTCCCTGCCCTGCTGCTCACGGGGCTCTGGATGCAGCCCAGGACATGTTTGGCTCTTTGGGACATGGCCAGCTCATCTGTAATCTTTCATTTACCAATATGCCCAAATCCTCCTCCACAGGGCTGCTTTTGAGCCACTCATTCCACATTCTCTGCTGATCCCAGGGATTTGCCTGACTCAGGTGCAGTGAACAGGCTCTGTAGACTTATTTTATGGCAGCTTTAAGCTTCTCTCCCTAATCCTTTTCCTTATTTCTCTGTGTATTGAAAGAGGATGTATTGAACCAGACTTTGAACATAGCCAAGCTTCTTACACCTTCTGAACTTTATTCCTTTCAGTTTTATTATTGAGCAAGATGCTATTTCTTTTTGTTATGGAAGAATGAGACACAATGTTCATGTCTTCCACAGCACAGGTTTGTTTTCCCATCTCTTACCTGCAAGTGCTTTGTTCACTGAAGTAAGAAAAAAATTGATATTGAGAGAAGTTCAATACTGTGTTAAATCAGTCTAATGAGTTTCTCAGTTGTTCAGATTTGAAAATAGGACTTATTCAATGTATAATTCTCACCAGTTAAAAAATGTAATGTATTTTGTTTACTATTATTATTTTTTCATACAGCTGTTGAGCTATTTGTTACTTTTACAGTGATTCTTCTGCTGTAGTCTCTGTTTTTGCAAGCATGACTTGGCATTCTCATTCAAAGCTAAAGCATTGAGAGAAATGATGTTTTATATAAAATTAGTATTTTTTTTTTAATGCGAGTTACTTATTTGTGAAGTACAGGATAAATAGTATGTTGTATGAATTTACTCAGAGATCATTTTCCTTTCTGAAAAATGGTCTTTAAGTATATGTATTAAAACAAATCTCCAGGGTAACATATTCTGAGAGTTTTGCACGTCCATTTGTTTAAGGCTGTGATTTTTTTCTTAGCCCAGCAAGATTAACTATTTATTTTAAGAGAGACCCAACATCAAACCTTGTATGTAGTAATGGTTTGCTGTATGCTGGTTAATCAAATTTTACTGCAGGGGGGAATAACTTTTATGTGTGGATAATTTAAAATCAGAATTTTGAGCTGAAACTCACAGTATTTTTTGATACATTACAGTATTGTTTTCAGCATCTTTGAGCTCTGTGCATGTCATAAATTAAGCAAAATTCTCCTTCCATAAGTGTAACTGCACAATCTTAACACCTGCCAACAATGGTGAGAATTACTTGTTATCTTGAAGACAAAAAGAAAACTACATAGAGTCACATTAAGAAAATATGATGGTCAGGAGCACAGTTTGCTTTGGGAGAATGGAAGTTCAAAGGAGATTTCTTTTTTTAAAGCTGTTTTTTGAGTATATCTGTTCTTTTTAAATACACTTGAAAAGCAATATTGTAATGAGCAGAGTTCAGGTGATTAGGTTAAGATTCATCCCTTTCTCCTTTCTTAGACAAAGCCTTAATTACATTAGTTTTCTTTTGAATAATTAACTGCAATGTTAGTTAATATAGGTCATTCCTGTAGCCACCTCAAGTGGATAGCGTGATTTTTAATATTATTGGTTGGAAAATGGTTCCAAAATGTAGTGGTCTATTTTGGTGGGTTTTTTTTTTGTGTTGATAACATGTGCTTTTTTGATGTTTATTCAATAAAAGGGGAACTATGCTATCTATTGGTAATAATAATGTCCAGCTTTAGAATATTGTTTTAATTTTTTTTCCTTTTAGTTCTGAAAATAGTACATCAAGTTCAGAAAATAGTGCACTGCCTGAAGATTCAAAGAAAGAATCTCACTGTAAGTATCTATGCAATACTTCGTGTCTTACTACAGTAGAAATTGGATTATCTACTGATGCAAAATTTTGACATCTAAGTATGTTCAATAAATATTATTTATGGATATGCTCAGTAACTATTAGTTTTAGTTTTCATAAAATTTCGGCCTCAAATTGTATGTCACAGTCAAAAATTCAGCCTGGAGAAAAGAAGGTTCCACGGTGATCTTATCGTGGCTTTCCAGTACATGGAGGAGTTACAAGAGAGCTGGAGAGGGACTTTTTACAAGGGAATGCAGGGATAAAACAAGAGGTGATGTCTTTAAACTGAAGGAAGGCAGGTTTAGATTGGATATGAGGAAGAAATTCTTACTGTGAGGGTGATGAGGCACTGGGGCAGGTTACTCAGAGAAGCTGTGGGTGTCCCATCCCTGTTCTATCTATTTGGCCAGAGTTTGGTATAATTTTCTTATGTGATCTCACTCATTTCTGCTGTTTTCACTCTCACATATATTCTCAGGTCTGCTGTCCTGCCTAGAAAGCCAGCCAGCAAAGCTTGAGGGTCAGTGTCAAAATGTGCTTAGCAGATGAAACACACACAGTGAGAAAGTCAGAGCCTGCCAGATTCAACCCTAAGATTCTTTCCCAGCCTAATGCTTTTGTGAAAGCAGTGAAAAAAAGCCAGTGTTGCCAGTATTTAGGTTTTGCCTATTCTAGAATATGTCAGACATAGTTGCTGCTCTGAGTGTGAGATTCTTTGTTCAGTAAAATATACTTTTCCTTCAGATGTGTATAGGCTTTTTCTTAGAGGCTGTACCTCCTTAAGGAATTTTTAATGGTGAGAACTGGCTATTTTCCCCAGTTTTGTTTCAGTGCACAGAATTACAACACAGGTAATTAGCAAAATGTATTTAAATAATACAGCATGCAATATTGCAGCACATCTACACAACAGTAACTGTCAATACTGATTATTGATTACAGGTGTGCCTTAAATACTGATTGCTTCAGGAGGCTGTATGTAGTACAGCCTTTTTTTGAAACTCATGAAGCTCCTTTATTTCACAGCCTGTGCTGTTGTATCTAAATATCCACTTAAATTTATTTTAACAGCTGATCAATCTGGCCTCCTGCATGAGTTCTTCAGTCCAATGGAAAACCTGTTCTTGAAAGGGAAAGGTTCTGCAGCCTTAGATATTCACTTCCTTCCCTTTTATCAGGAAAAGCGTTACTGCACTGTCATTCTGATTAATGAAAAGGTAAGAGTAAAGTGAGTGTTCTGTGTTTATCAGGTCAGAATCAGGACTTTTGCCAATTGTGCATGAGTAGGGTAAATGACAGCAGTGCTGTGAAAAGGGACTTGAGTGTCCTGATCAAGGGCAACAGTTTACTGTCCTTTTTACACATAGTTAGGATTATATGAAATGCTGCAGGCAAATTTTCACTTTAAAATCACTAAGTAATAAAAAGTAATACTGCATGGAACGTTATTTTGGTGGCTTTTCTAGGCATCTGAGCTTCAGAAAAGAAAAGAAAAGAAATTTAAATAATTTGTCTTGACGTGGGTGCAAGAACAATGCACAGGCAGAGAATGGATAAAGTCTTTACTGTTCTGTGCTTCTCCATGTATTCATCCCTGAATTTAGGGTATGCTGTCAAAGTAGAATAATAATTTTCCTTGCTGTCTCTTTTTAAATTTTTCTCTCAATCAGAGTTCCATTCAGAAAAGACTGTGCATGAATACTGACTCCACAGCCTTTCAGTCTCTCTTGAGTCATGTAGCCTGAGTTTTGCTCTATATACTTAAATGAAGTTCAATCAAACCACCAAGATCTGATTTTGATCATATTTCAGAATTTCAAACCTTGCAATCCAGCTTTTGGATGTTCCTGTAATCCTTTATCTCAGTGGTCACAATCTTATCTCTGTGTCTTTAGTCCATCTTTTCACATCTTTAACGTGTCTGCTGTGTTTTGTCTCTGGCTGTCAATGTTTTTCAAAACCCTGTTGTTTCTATAATCTTCTTTTATGTGTGGCTGATCTCAAAGCTTGGATTCTGCTTCTTACTTTCCTGACAATGCCTCTGTGTTTCCCCTCTGTCCAATTATGTGCCTCTGCCTTTCTCTCTGCCACGTTTTGATGATTTGTAACAATGCATCTAAACCTAAATGACTCTTTCTCCTGCACATTTTCAGCTTCCATATTTTTACCTTCTATAGAACATGGAACTTCTGCCAGTGTCTGGTGTTTGTGTGTTTGATGGGATTTTTATTGCTTAAACATGTCTTTTGCTTTGCCACATGGCCAGCTTGATTTTTTTTATCTTGTTCATAAAGGAAAATAAGACTGATACAATGATGCCCAAGTCTGTCTTTCTGACTCTGTCCAGTATTTGAAAACACTGGCTGTTTTTTAAAGAAAACAAACTATATGACTGGTTTTCTTAAAGAGTGTATAGTTCTCTTGATTTTCTAAAAATGAGCTGAGATAGAAGAGGGATTTCTGTTGAATTCACATTGAAATAATGACTTCACACCTTATTGACAGCAGGGAATCACCCACAAAGAGTCCCCATGTCAGAGGTTAGCAATCTTTGTGGATGGTTTAGTGGAAAATCAATCCAGTGCTCAGCATCATTCAAAGAGAGAAATTATTAGGGAAGAAATACACATCAACAGCTGTACATTCATAAAGAAATTTTAGGTCCATCAGTTTAATTCAATGAAATATCAAGATGCAGTCTCTAGAGAAGGAAAAACATGGCCTACTGCTCTCTGGGAGTAAATCTGAGAGGAATCTCCTTTTACCTGTTATTATTTAAGACCCCTTAAATCTCAGCTATTGACAATTGACCTGTTGTATCTTTATTAGAAGCATACAGAAGTTCATAACCTGGCTAAGAAGAGTAGGCTCATGCTACACAAGGAATAAAACCTGAAAGCTGAATAATATAGTGAAGAGAAAGGATATTTAGACATGTTAAGGAAACAGTGTTAATCTAAGAGATGTGGGCAGAGCTGTAGGATGGTCATATTTCAGGTGGAAAGGGAAAAGTACATTTCTGACAGCCCCCTGTTGCCTCCAGTGGTGCTGTAGAAGTAAATTTAGACACCTAGCTACTAGTCACTGTTCTTTACAAAGGTTTAGTTGACCTTTTCACAGCAGGAAACATTAATGCCTGGAGAAGCTGCTGTTAAATCCTGTATGGTGACTTTTTCTGGATCACCTGGTTCTTCCAGCTTAGCTGAGTAGGTGTGATGCATTGAAAGGCTCCTTGAAGTGCAAAATTTTTGATATGCAGAACTTCAGGTTAGAAAAATTAGCTCCAGCTACTTAATTGCATCATTTGTAAGGAATTGTATTAAATCTTTTAAGGAAAGATGAAACTGCAAAATAGCTAGCATGATTTTAGGGCTGTATAGTAATGGCACAGGAAGAATTTGGCTTTCTTAAATATTTTGTATATGGCTGCAATATTTCAGTCATACCATTATCTAACTGACAAAGAAGTGCAGCCAGCATGCTGTATGATGATCAAATGACTTTACACAATGAGGAGTCTTGTATCATTCAAATATGGACTTGTGCTACATATAAAATCTAATAAATAATCTAATTTAGCATTGCTGTGATTTTTTCCTGCCTACCTTTCCTACCTTTTTTGACAAATAGACCAAAACAGTAATCAGAGCAGGTCTGCTCCTTCATTCCAATCAATGAAGTATTGAGATTTAAATCACTATACTTGTTCTGATTGGGAATACTATCCATCACTGCAGCAGCTGTATATCTGTAATAGCAGCAAGAGGATACACTGATTCAAGGCTTCTGGCCTCAAGGATGTTCCTTATTTTGAAATAATCTTTATGCTAACTTTCCTAAGGTTTGAAATGGCAGCAAAAGCCATTTAGCACATTTCTCAAAGATTTGTTTCAGTATTTCATTGTTCTTTAAGAAAAATTGAAACAGAGTTTTCTCAGTTTTTTAGCATAAATCTTTTCATAGTTGATATTAAATATGGTAAACATAACCCTGTTGCTTTTTAAAAAATACAACTTTGTTTCCAGGAGGTTATTTAAATGTGAACAATGTGGAATTTTTGATGATAATAATTTATTAAATCATCGTTTAAGGGTGTCAATCCAGACTTTTACAGCTAAGTGTCTAGTATAGAAGTAAATTGTTTATTGAAATAACACTTTGCTTTCTGTTGCTCTTACTGGCTTGCACAGGTAACTACAAACTCTTAGTTTCCCTACATTCTTTTGAAACATCAGATAGCAATGGGATTGGATAAAAAGTTCAACAGCTCTTTTGTTAACTATTTTCATTAACAATAAACCCTGCAAAATGTTGATGCTGTCCTGTTTGCAGCTGATGGAAAATGGAAATATAAATTGTTAAAACCATGGGCATACAAGCTAAACTCTCCAAGTTCAGTGAAATATCCATTCTGTTCCAAAGCATCAGGAAAAAAGCTCAATGGAAAGAAAACAGAATTTGCATTCTGTGGAGATCAAAACCCCAGAATTCTTCAAATCAAAGAGGAAATTGGGGAATTTTGTTCCTTCCTATAAGCATATTGATTTCAGCAAGGACAGGAGAAGTAGCTGATAGCAGAATGGCATCCCAGCAACCAGCACCTTCCTAAAATCAGGTTTGTGTGCTGTGAGCTTGTCAAGGGCCCTTATGGAGCCAAATCACTGTGTCAAACAGGAATAATTCCTGTTTAAATTGGTTCCCAGGAGTGGCTGTTTGTGTGTGAGAATCCAATTTTGCTGGAGGTTTCTTTAATCCTTCTCAAGGAAGATTTGTGTGAGCTCTTGAATCAAGAAGGGGAGAAAATACCATCAAAGTTGAATAGCTTTCCTTCTGCTGGGTCAGAAATATAATTGCAGTGTTTTCAGCCTTAACATAAATATCTGATGAAACTACAAATGAAGGCAAAGGAAAAACCAGGGTTTTCTTATGCTATTGAGCAGTATTAAAAGGAAAACATTGTGTTGGTTGGCAGATGCACTAAATTATAGAAATAAATTATTTCCTTCATATCTGAAATGAAGAATAAAAGACAGAATACATGATTTTAGGGCAGAGTTTTACAGAATATTGTTTATGGAAATAAAGAGAGACTGAATGTGAAACTATATCAGTTGTTGCAGAGGCATTTAATTCTTTATCTTGCAGTCAGTAGAAGCAAAAATTGTCTGAAAAAAATTTGTGGTAAACACAAAGAAATTATCAAAGCAATATATGCAGTATATATGTTAAATCTCCTGCCTAGTTCAGATGGTGTATGGTACCAAGCTTAGATATCTTTTTAGTTAGGGGCATTCTGATTGTGGACTTAAATTTGGAGTCCTTTCAGTGAGTTTTCATCAAAAATATTTTTCTCTTTTTCATTTGCACCCTATTTTTTTAGTCCATCTGTAATTCAAACTGTTATTTCTCTGCTAACTAAGTTTTCCTTTCCTCTTTGAAAAATGACTGTCTTTCTTTGTTCTGGGTCATCTTTATGTTTACTTTCAAACTTCTCCAGATTTTCCATTTTCTAATGAAATAATTAAGATGTACTAACTTTATATTTTTAAAGGAGAATTTGTACACGATGCTAACCTGCCTTGACTTAAATTTTTTTTTCTTTGCTTTTTGGAGAAATGTTTCTGGCTCAAAACTGTTGTAATCATTTATATTAAAAAAAAATTCTGAATGGTGAAGAACAATGAAGGTTGCTCAAGAACATGTTTAACTATATTTAACTGTAGTAGATAGTTAGAATTTGATTTTTTCCTGTATTTATTGGTCAGGGTACCCTTGTTCAGTTAAATTATATGAGAAGTTTGAAAGGATTTTGCTTTTTGAAATTGAATTTTCAGATTTAATATTATCAATTAAAGTTACTTTATTATCACAGCATGGCTTGAAATAATAATTTTCTTATATTTAGGCATAGTTTAAAAAAACAGTTCTCCTGAATATGTAAATTATTGCTCAGGTCAGAGCGCAGATGTTACTAGGATATCTTTGCTGTTAGTTGTAATATTTGCCTTCTGTTCTGCATGAGTTGCACTCTGACGTGTATGGATGTGTGGCTTGTGTTTCAGATTGGAGAATATGTGTACCTGATTGAGGGATCAGGTGATTTACCTCTGACTTCAGAACTGCCTGCCTTGGATAGTCCAAATGTTTTGCGTGCTACCAAAGAAGGTACAGTGAATAGAGGGGAGAAGAGTAAAATACAGCAAATAATTTTTAAAAAATATTCTTTTTTTTCTATGGATTTTTCTTAAAATTATTAAATATATGTGTTAAAAATAGAAGTTGTTTAGAATGAAGTGTAAAAAATAAATTATAATAGAAATAAATATATGCAATATTTCTTCTAATGTTTTCCAGTCCATTCTCTTCAGAGCATCAGCTGTTTGTTGGTGATCTTTATCTTGCATTGCTTAACGTAGTCTACATAAATCTTTTTTCATAAATTTTCTTATTTTCTTCTTCTAAATAGAAGTTGCTTGCCATTTGAACCAGGACAAGTCATCTTTATCTAGAACTTTTCTAGCTTTAAAACACAAGTTTTGTGTGCAGTGATGTGATATTCCAATGCTTTTTGTCTTTAACCAGTGTGGGATAAACTCCTGTCAGTCCTATTTCAGAAACAATGTAGGACTTGAAACTTGAAATAATTGACAGCTGCTACTTGAAATAATTTCTAGTGGTTTCTTTTAGAGGAGATGAAATATCATCTAGAGGGGTGAAAGCGTGGCTGTGTTGTGTAGGTAGCAGAAAGACTTTGGGTAAACTTTTAATACTGCCATAATGCTAGTAACACTGAAGTCTGGGATTTTTTTATTAGCAAAATTATTAGGTATTTCTTAGCTATTATTAGCTAAATTTTGGGTTGCATTTCAGTCTGCTAATTTTTACGTCCCTATTATGTTGAAAAATAAAGTATTATAGGTAATAAATGGCATCTACTAGGTTAATAGCATGGAACTAAACTTTGAGGGAATTTTGTATTCTTATTTTCTTTAGAGATTAGAAATTTTAAATACTCTCTGGAGTTCCACCAGCTGATAAATGTGGTGTGTAGTTTTGCTTTGCTCTTTCATTTCTTTTGGTTTTTTAACAGATGAAAGCACAGCACAGCCAGTTTTATATTTGAAATGTGGACTTGGTCAGACTCTGGAGGAGAATCTGAAGATTCCATTGATCAATGAGTCAAGAGAGAGGGCCCTGGCTCTGGCTGCACAGCAGCAGATGTCAGCTGTTGAGTATGAAAGGAGATTGATTACCGGGACTCTGCAGAGCAGCAGCGTTCGAGTTGCAGCTGCATTGTTGGGGCTGTCCAGAGTAGAGGTGAGAAACAAAATCATCTGGTGCTGCAATTAAATTTAGTTGTCCTTGATTTGTAGGACTGAATTGGTTTTATGTTTCAGGTAATAGTGTGAAGTTACGTTTTTTTCACACATTTGTTATCTGGCAGTTACTGATCCCAATTCCCCCTCAGACACATATTTTACATATTCATTCTGAAGCTACTTTGTCACCCCATGCTGCTATGATGTCCCTCCTTTAAGAAAATTTGACTTCAGTTAAGAAAAGTACTAACAATTTACTTTACTTCTGAAATATATCCTTGATTAAAAAAGCTTTCATATTCTATCTAAAAGGTATCTGTATTAGTAACCTTCATTATGCATTTTTTTAAGAAATGGATTTTTTCTCCAACCCAATAAACCTTGAGAATAAATGAAGGAGACTTCTCTTTTCTTTACAATCAATGGAAAATAGTTTTGAAAAGCCACAAGTTTTTCTTATAAGATGTAGCTCCCCTCTTAGGCATCATTCCAACCTATACATACATCTTTTCCTAAGACTTCAACATCTAGAAACTAAAAGTTCTCCCAAGGTAGTGCATTAAACAATCAGTTATTACTTGTGAATAAATTTGTAATAGTAATATTGCCAAATAAACAAGGCTTTTCCTCATGAAAAATTCTACTATAGCCTTCAGAGGGTGATAGCCTCACTCAGGGTTTTAATTTCCCTTGTGCCCTGATGGTGCCTTGCCTCAGACCAATTGCTGGCAGCAATGCTATTCCAACTTCCCAGTCAGACAGTTCCCCAAATAAGAGGAAAAGAATTTTCCCTTGTGATTTGATGTTCCTGAATTTATGCCTTTTGTTTGAAAAGTAATAGAAAGCAAAAAAAAAAAAGAGGGAAAATTACGTTGTAACTTTAATCTGCTGTGTGTTTGGAGTGGGACAACAATTGTAATTGTGTCATCTTGACTCAAGTAGTCTCCTTTAGGAATATGTCTAATCCACTGCTGTGGTAACATTTTATTGAGTTTTCATAATTCAAGTCCCCTAATATTACAGTATCTTAGCAAATACTTGATGAAAAGTCTAACTGCTCAGAAGTTGTGGATGGGATCAAGACTGAGCATGATAGGAACACTCCTTGCACCACTGGACATGCTAAAATGCAATATAAGTTCTAAAACCACATGTATTGTGGAAGACTGGAGGATAATTAGCTGAATTACCTTATAAAACACATAATGGTGGATACTAGCACTGAATGAATTATCATGTGGAAAATGAAACTAATGTGCAGAAAGAAGTATTTTTTCCATGTACACAAAGTCTTACACTTGTTTATGACAAATACAGGGGAGAAGTTTTTCTACTTGCATAGAAAAGAGTTTATACATTAAAAAAACTCAATATCCACTATGCAGACTAAAAAATGAAACATATTAATAAAAACTTTTTGTAATAAATTCTTGGCAACTATCTGTGTAAAGGTGATAACAGAAATCCTGGTTGCATTAATTGGAGAAGCCTTTTTTGAGGGGGGTTGGTGTTCTGCAGTGAAAATTGGAGCTGAAGTATGGTTTTAGGTGATCTAAATTCTCCCCTTTCCCCACAAAAAAAAAAAAAAAAAGGAAAAAAAGGAAAAAAAAAAAAAAGCCAATCTACAGTGCCCATGATCCAATGAATTATTTAGGCTCACCAAATCCTTTGGGGCAGATGTTGTAGGTTAGAGATAAATCCAGAACCTTTGGAAATCTGTTGTTTTCTTTTGGATTTCTTTTCCACTTTTCTACTTGCTTCCTGCAGGTAGAATCATGTTAGACAACAGATGGACAGAAAACAAATTACCCTTAAATTAGTACTACTTGGTCCATTTTTTACCTGTCAAGTTGAAGAATAAATAACTAAATAATTGCATGATTTTCAGTCTGTCTAAACTGTAAATTTTAGTCATGTTTACTTAAGTCACATAGAAAACAGTGCTAAAGGTGGGTTGTGTTTTTGGAGTCAAACTGGATATCCAAAATCAGTAACTAGAGGTGTAATTTTTAATTCAACCCATCTATACACAGCTAAAAGTCCTAGGTACTTATTTACTATATTTTTACTGTTTCTTTTTGTTGCCATAAGGAACAAAGATCTATTTTGATTGTTTGAGTTATTAGAATTAGTAACAAATAATAATTTTTAAATCTTTTTCCCATAAAATTGTGTTACTTTCTTACCTCCTGAGTGTTTCTTAACTTTTAATTCCTCCTAAAACAATTTTGGGTAGTAGTAAAGATAATACAGGATAATATAGGAGCTCTCAGACACTGTTAAGGTTGGATTTGGCATTATAGTGAATAATTAACAAAGGCTGTTTTGTGAATAATTATAACGAATAATAGAAAGCTGAAAGGGGGATGTTTAGGTGAACACAGATAACAAGGGAAGGAAGAGGGTATTGGAAAAACGATAAGAGACTGTGGAAGAAGAACATGTTTAGACTGAAGTTGTCAAATGTAGTGAATAGAGGAAAGTGAAGAAAAAAGAAATAACAATTTGAGAATTATTTACTTGGGACTGTGGGGGAAAGGATGCTGCAGTCAGTGAAGTGAGATACAAAATTACTTGCCTAGTTTTAGACCCAATTGCTGGATAGGAGTTTTTCTTCATAGATGCCAATAATCTCCTTGGATAACCAGACATTATGATTGGAAAAGTCCTGTTATACAAGGATCCCAGAGCTAAAGCTTTAAGTTTCTGCTGTGTCCAGGTGTGCCCTCATTGTTAATCTATAAAACTGTAAAAAGTTTTTACTTTTTAATTAAAATTAAACTGTAAAAAGTATTTACTTATGCCCTGTTTTACTTCCTTTTGAACATGTCTCATCTGAGTGTGGACACCACATTTGCCATATTCCAGATGTTAGGATATTGTGCATTTCCTTTCTATCCTGCTGTCCATGGGACTGAGCCACATGGAGTGTTTTTATCTTAGTACACCACAGTGGTGTTGGTGAGTTTGAGTTTTGATCAAGGAAAAATGAATGGAGACCTTGTGCACTCAGGGCTGTGGCTTCTGCTCTTCAGCTGACGTGGCAAAGTCTCATCCTCCACCTGTCCAGCTTGGATCCTCAGAGTTTGTGCTTTTCATAGGTACCCAGGGATCAAGAAGGATTTTTTTGTGTTCTCCTGTGTCATTATGGAAATTTGTAAGCAGAGTGCAGAGAATTTCCTTTTTTAAAAAACTGCTGTGGGTTTTTTTTGGAAGGAAAAATCATGGTGTCCTTGAGCAGAGAAGGCACTGGAAATAAAAAATTGCATTAGATACATTTGAGTGGGGATGAACTTTTCAGAAAAGGACCTGTGGTCAGATTTCAATTTGCTGAATTTACAAGTGAGACCAATGTCTTCTATATTACATCACTTATCTTTTGATATGGGATTAAGGGAGGTGGCAAACACGATTGATCACAGGTGTTCTGAGAGACCAAGATGATAAATTTCTTTATTCATGAGAAACAGTTTTAGAAGTTAATTTCTGGAAGGAAGAAATGGTACTAAATTAGGATCTGAAGAACAGTGATATGCAAGTGTTGGGGTCTCTCTAGCTGGTGAGAGTGACCCTGAGAAAAGTTGGAAAGTCTCTTTTCCCAGCCCGGTGCTTGAAGAAGGAGTCAGGGCTCTTCATTTCTCGGTCTCAAGGTTGTTTATTGTATCTTATGTATAAAATTCTTTCTCCTGCCCAGCCGAGGTCTGCTCAGCAGGACAGTCAGAGGCACTCTGCCTGCCCCCGGGGTGGTGTTATCTTTATATATTACAAACTACGTATAACATGTTTACAGTTATTTTCCAATACCTATCACCTATGTTAGACAGTGAGCATCTACTCTAAACCAATCTAAAAGTGCCAGCATCACAGCAGAAGATGGAGGTAGAGAAGAAGAAGAAAGGCTAGACATGTCCAAGTCCCTCCATCTTGTCCCCAAAAACCCTTATACCAAAAATCCTAAAACCTATATTTGCACCCTGTGAGTCCTTTTTTTTTTACACTATCTAAACTGCTGTGGCTTTTATCTCTTCATAAAGGTGGTAATTTGCTCCACGGGTCATAATCGAACCCCCAGGTGTTCTGGGCTCTGTGCCAGGGTCTCTGAGCCCCTGGCAGGGGTCCTGGAAACTCTGGACTCCCAGAGGGATATCCTGAGTTCCAACATGCAAGGAAGGAGAGAGGTGCCTCAGAACCCTGTAACAGAATCTGCCACCCTTCACACATAGGAAGTGCACGTGGCACATCTAAGAAAATATATTGGAAAATCAAAAAGTCTTTGAGACTTTCACAATCAAGTTTAATTTTGATGCTTTATATACCCTCCATTCATTTTTCAAAAAATTCTTCTAAGGAAATAATTAATCCTGGGAACTGAATGCAAATACTCCTAGCTGGTAGTAAGACTTCCACTCTTGGAATATCATGAACCATCAGGTTGATGAAGTAAAAGTGCTTGGAACCTGTCTTTTTGCAATAGAGAGGCCTTAGAGCTGCATTGATCATGACAGTTAAAAAATATTAAATTCTATTACACTCCCACTGCCCACAAAAATGTTAAAAATTGGAGCAGCTGCAACATTCATCTGAATTGTGTTGACATTTTCTCTTGGAAATGTTAGCCTATGAGGCAGCAAATTTTAGTCTTCTGTATGGTTGCAGAATTTTCTTTTTCCACTAGGTCTCTCATTAAAAATGTTTTCATCCTTTACTAGTTTACAAGGTGCCAGGAAATATTTGAAATGTTCATAGATTATGTAATACTAACCAACTGTGTTTTTTTCCTAACCTGTATTTAAAAATGAGATAACATGAACAAGGATCTTAAAAAATAGTCTTTCAGTGAGTTTTTAAATAATAAGACATTTCTTCAGGATAATTATAATTCAAATATGTTCAGTGCTCCAGGAAAGGTCATCTTACAATTATATTGTCAATTAAAATTTAACAAAACTGTGTAATCATGTTGGATTTTTATTTCAGTGTTGGAAAGTAATCTAGTAATGAAAATCATTTGTAGGTATAAATTTATATTTGATTATGCAGAAGATCAAGTCAAATTTAAACTGGTAAATGTATGTAATTCTTTTGGTTAGGAACCTCCCATTACAAGTTAGAATGAGTTTTATTTTCCCCTGCAAAGTATTCTGGCATTTCATTCCTATCAGAGAGAAGTGGAACTTGCAATTAATATGCAATTGAATTATTTGTACTTTTTGATTTTTTAATTAATTTTATGTGTATTTGAGAGGGAGTAATGTCAGAGTCCACTCTTGTATGATAGAAATGAGTGAATAGTGAGCTCAGATTTTCAACTTACATAACAATTTTTCCTGTTTCTTCTGTAAATTATATTTGCACAATGTTGTGCAAATACAGTAGTACAAGAACTATCCTAAGAATTTGGTTTGATGTGAATTTTTTAGTCAAATACATCTGTCCAGTTTCTCTTCATAGAACAAGAATTTTGGAGAATTATCTTTCTATATTTATTGTGCCAAGAAACCTGTATTAACACCTAAATCTTGACAGGTTCCCAAAGTCCATATGTACTTCTTGTTTAACACTATATTGACACTATGGAAGGGTAGATCAATGACCAAAACAAAGCAATGTCAGAGTGTGGGTCTGCCTTCAAAAGCCAGCAAGGTTTTTGAAAGTGAGATTTGTATTAAAACGGGGAGAAAAGGCAAACCAAAAAAACCCCACCACCAACCCAATGCAGAACCCAAGTCTAGTTGATTTAAACAGTAATTTGACCGCTTATACCTCATGGTGATCTTTCAGAACAATTGCTTTTCCTTTTACATTGACTTTTTGAATTCCCTTAATGGATTTGCACTCCTTGGCCTACTGAAATATGTACTTTGATACCTGCAGTCCTGGCAGTGTTTTACAGCAAAGGACTTTGAGGATAAACCAGTTTTCTTAGCAAAACATGAATATTTCCATATTTATATCTGCCCTAGATTTGCTTCAAGATAATTCACAGCAGTCACTAATTCAAAGCCTTGTCTGTAAAAAAGACATTACTGGGTTTAAAATTGGTTCAGCTTACACTTACTCTTGAGCATTGCAATTATGGTGTGTAATTGGATTGAAAATGGCAATTTTGAGCAAGTAGTGTATAAATCACTGCAGTATTTTTGTAATGTTATCCTACAGGAGTCAAATTAAGTTCATTAAGAGGTTCAGATGCCTTTATTGAGCTTGGCTTAATATACTGTGCTAATCCTTTACTAATATGTTTCATGTTGTTGATTAGCAATGCTTTTTACCAAAAGGAGGAGCTACATTGTCTCTAGAAATGATTCTAAATGCCCATATTTCTAAAATAAATTTTCAACATTAAACTATCAGTTAGCTAATTGTTATATCTTGCCAAAAAGCAAAATAACTTTTCTTTTTCTTGCTTCTTATTACTCAGAAACTTTATGAAGTAGGAGAAGAAGCATCTTTCTAGCACTGATACAAAATATTTTTCTTTTTAGGTTTTTTTTTTCCTTTTCTTGACTTTCCTACATATGCATGAAGGCTAGCAGAGATTATTTCTGGGTAGGCTATGGTTTTACTGTAAATTTCAAAATGGATTATTCTTAAACAAATGTTTGAGATGCATGATGTCTAAAAATATCTTACAAGTCAGGTTTTATTTGGAAGGACTACTCAAAATTGCTATGAAAGTTTCTTAATTCCCAATTCAATTTCAAAATTAGCTAAATTCTAAAAAAATTTAGCAAATTTGTCATTTCTCAACCTGAAAATGTTATGTGATTGCTCAGCTGTGTACATTATTGCTTCACTTGCAGAGACGTGCCCTCCTGAAGCCTCGCAGGCACCCCTCGGAGCTGAAGTACGTGGATTACAGTGTAGAAGTGAGCATAAAACATGGCTTTGAAGTTCCTAAAAAGTTCTCTATTCCAGTGTTATCTTCAGCCAGAGTTAATTTGGACCCTCCATCAGACAAATACCCTACATCAGGTAATAGTCTTAAAGGTAATGAATTTGACTGTATTCTTTTGCCAAGATAATCTTTATTTTAAGGTTTTTCTGAGTAGATCCAGAAAATGATCTTTCTTTCCTTTCTATTATTGATCAAATTTGCCTTTCTTGTCACTACCCAGGTTCTAAATATTAGCTCAAACCAGTGCTTTCCACTTGCCATTGGTTTTCTCATAGGCACACAAGCACAGGAGACTTGCTCTAAAAGACAAATTAATTTGGTCTGTTTATCTGACAAATCCTGAATTTGTGCTCCCTTCCCATTTCTCCCTTCCACTTCACATCCAGCGCTGATCTGTGTTCAAATTGTGCCACTCATATCACATCTCTTTTCTTGTTTGCCCTCCTCAGTCAGCCAGAGGGAGATTTCAGCTGGTGTCCCTCATCATTGAACAGTTCTGCATTACCTTTCAGAGTGATCTTGCCATCCTTGGTCAGTCTGTTGTCTCTAATTTTTCTAGTATCTTAAATTTTATACAAAAATCTTATTGATTTTTTAAAAATGCTTTATTTAAACCTATAAAGCACTCTAGGTTGCATTTCTTAAAACTCACAAACAACTTGAGCCGTTGAAAGAGCTGGAGTCTGGTGAAAGGAGTCTCAGGGAGAACTTCATGCAAATTTGTAGAAACTTGAATTATACATCCATATCTAGTTTTGTTTCACCAGTTCTTAATCAGTGGAGTCCTTTTGCATATTTTTGCAGTTCACTTTTTCCAAGTGTCACTGGAATCAGTTGTGCTTTTATGGTGTTTGTTTTGACCCTCAATGTAGATCTTGTTTTTTTATTCTATTCTGGAATAATAAAAAGAATTCTTATTTTTTTCTGAGGAGTCTTTATTGCAGATACTTTAATTGAAATAGAATTTAGCTGCTATAAAACCTTTTTGGTTGTGTTTTTAGGAAGATGGCAGCAATAGTTAAGGCAGTATTAGAGGCAGGACTGGTGAGGAACTACAGGATGAGCAGCCAGTAGAAGTTGTAGAATCGATGTGACACTGAGGATGTCATGTGTGGCAGGATGTTTAAATCCTAGTTGAAACTCTTTCATTGTCAAGTTAATAACAATGTGTTTGTGTCATAATTGCTGTAGAGGTGAACTAATAATAGTTAATGGCTTTGCTGAGTGTTTTAGGAGATTCTTTGTATTACACTGTAGAAGAGCAGAATAACAGCTGGGGGAAAGAGAGCCAGCTCTGCACACACAGACCTGATGTCCTCACAGGATCTCCATCATGGTCTCACAACAAAGGTTCTTAACTGACCAGTTGAGAGATCATTGTTCCTTAGCAATTGCTCAAAATATTTTAAAAGTTGAAATGTGAATGAATATATATGAAAAATTTAGAATATTAATTGCATTGTATTCACTGCAAAAATGTAGTGAATAAACAACATTACAGTAAAGAATGTAGTAAATGGATGACTACTATAATATATACTATAGTAAATTATATACTATAATAAATTATAGTAAGGAAGTAGTTATTTTACTCTTAGTTCATGCTGCTTCTTTATTCATCAAAGGATATTAAAGAAATGCTGGAAAGAGGAGAGTAATCAATGCAAAATCAGAAATTGGATCATATGGCAGTGTACACAATCTTTTTGATATATATTTTTTCTTTCTAGGATGGATAATAGATACATGACGAAGTAGAAATTTCAGGATGATGCAGTAAAATAAATGGGGCTTTTGTAGTGAATCAGAGGGGTGGTGAGGAAAAGAACATCCAGAAAGGGAAGCTGAGATAACAAGCTGAATAGCATGAAAACAAATATGTGTTCAGTAGGAAGACAGTGCCAACTGATTCAGTGTATTAATTACACTAATGAGGAGACACAGGAGGATTTACAGACTCTTAGAAAACCTAATATTGTGACAGAAGTCCCCAGCTAGTGGTCCTGGGCAAACCATTGGTCTCATCTGAAAATTTTGACATCATTGTCTGAGAAAGCAGCAGTATTTTAGCCATGGTGGTGGCTTTCCTGGAGGTGGGAGTTGCTGGTTCTCTGAAGAAATGACAGTGCTTATATTTATGAAGATAAACAAAGGTGGAAGTAAGCTGACTGAAATAAATTGTTGGATCAGAATTTCTTAGATTTCAGTAGCAGGAAGTGTGCAACCAGTGTTTTAAGAACTCTGCCAGCAGGCAATTAGAAGGTAAAAAATCAATGCCACTCAAAACATTTTCTTGTAAAATAGATCTTGTTAAATGACCTTATTACATTTTTGGTACTATTTACAGATCAAATAGATAAAAAGAGGGCAATATGCTTACCTTACCTTAAGCATTGTATCCTGATCAAAAGCCATACTGCATACTTGCATAGATCTAAAATAATACATTTCCAAGATTGAAAACCTTTAGCAGATGTTAATTCATTACTGGAGAGTCATCAGAAAGGGAGTCCTTAGGAACCAGTAGTTATTGCACAATGTTAACTACATTTCACTAATTGGGAAGATTATACAAAAACCTTGTTGAGTTAGGAATGACAGATTTTGTGAAAGAAGCTAGTTGGAACTCTTACATAGTTATAAGCTATGAATTTCAGTGCAAGCAAATATGTAATTATATATTTGGAACAGAGTCTGCAGGCTAAACCATTTGGTATGGTTTAACCACACAATGGTGATGGTTCATCTTTGTCTCAACTGGGATCTTTAAGAGCTTTAGTTTCCCTCTATCACCAGAAATAACCTGGGCAATAATTCAATTCCCATATATAGCTCTGGAGAAAGGTAATTGACAGTAAAACTGCAATGCTTTACAAACTAAAGAATGGTAGATTGAACATTCAGAAAGTCTTGTTAGGCATAATTGAAATATGTTGCAACATGGAAATATGTTGCCTTTTTCTTAGAGGGATGCTGTGAAAGAATGAAAAGGATAAAATGTCAAGTGGGATTAAAATAATGGCTCCAAATTTTAGCAACAGAGAAGTAGCATCCAAAGCCAGCTCCATGCTTCACCAAACTAACAAGTTCTTTCTAAAGGTGAAAGCACAAGAAACTTTGAATAGACAGGTTTTCTTATGGCTCAGAGTTGCAACTTCAGTTGTTACTTCCCTTGCCAGTGTCACTGACTTGAAATGCATATATATTTTTATAATCTCTATAATTATTTAAGATTTCCTACCATGCAGTCTTATTTTACAAAACTGTACCTGTGTAAGTGAGCATGCTCTTCCTGCAGGTAAGGACCATGTTTGGTAAGTCAGAGCTATTATATTATTTCTGAATAGCTTTTATAAATGTTTTTTCCGCTGAATATTTGCTGGTCCTGTCCAGCAGCACAACACCCACTGTGGATAGGAAAGATGGAAATATCTGTGGATTTTCCAGCAGAACTGTGAAAACCAGTGCAAAAGTCAGTGCTGTTTGTCTTTTCAGCAAATAATCAGCTCAAAATCAGCTTCAACTAAGTTTTAACTAAGCAGAACAACTTATTAGGCAGTTGGCAAAAACATGGTTTTTATGCTAAATAATGTTAATTATCACAGATGAAATAACATAGGTAGAAAGGGGAGGAAGGGCTTTGTTTCGCAGTGATATCTCCCAGAATGTTTGAGAAATCTGCAAAGCAGCAGAGTACCTTTCTCACAGTGTGAACTAAAGCTGTCAGCCTGACTTCCCACTCTGTGTTTTTCTGACATCAGCTCCACTGTTCTTTCATCAAAGGAATTTTTGTAAAATTTTGAAAAACAAGGGTCCTTGAATGCATAACTTTAAAAAAATACAGTGCAGGTATGGAAAAGTGCTGTTACTGCACAAGGAAGGAGAACATAATACTGGGACAGCACATCCAGTTCTTGTTCCACACTTTAGACAGAAGGTTGCAAATGAGGAAGGGTTCATCCAAGCTCTATAGTAATTTTCAAGGTCTTGAAAGTTTGAATACCTTGATGACTCCATGATCTCTGAGGGAAAGAGGTTCCTTTCAGGTTACCTGTTATTATTAAAAAGGGAAAATATGTCTGTGAAGACTGTCAAGTGCTCCATGCAGAAAGTACAGCACTTTGTACCTAAGACAGAGATTTGTAATGAAACAATTTATGATTCCTGTAAAATTATGTGAATGAGAGTTTTATCAAATATGAACAAGCTCAAAAGAAACAAAAACCTTTCTACCACTCAATCTTTTAAACAAGAAAGTGGAAGCTTTCCTAAGATACACACTTTTGCTCCAATTGTCAGGTTAGGGCTTAATATAAGCATTATTTGGTGAAATTCTAATGCTACAAGAAACATCCAATAATACGTGTTTTGGTATTAAATAAGGATTTATCCCAGAATTAGGAAATTCTGGAATTTTGTGGAATAGACTATGCCTTTACACAATGTAACATGACACTGACCATTGCTTTGAGTAATGGAAACATAAAAGTTCCTGAGACAGAGCAGCTCACAGAGCTGCCTGTGACAGTTCATCGATGCTGAACCATCCAAGTACTTTATAAGAAGGGCTTCCTGTTAATTTGGTTTTCTTTTTTTCAGACTTTTTTTTTTTGTTTGCAATCTTCTGCCTTGAAATGACTTTAGATTACCACTTGTGCTATTAGCAGAAAACCTGATAGCAATACCTTTGGACTAGACATTTTTTAAGGGAAAGAAAATGTATGGGAGTAAATGGTTGGTAGCAATTGCTGTTCTAAACATTGCAGCAGCACATGTCAGTACCAGCATATCAATACCTTGTTTTATACCTTTTAATAATAACCAAATCCCAGCATGGCATGATAAATACACAGATATATTTCATCAGTAATGATAGATTTGTGCAGTTCTATAAGGTAATGGTAGATTTTAATTTTCAAATGGAAATGCACCTAGGCAAGTGTGTCCTGATAAGCAATTCCTGTCTTTTACATGTGCATTAATGAACATTTCTAAGGCAAGCATGCACTGGGAATGCTTTTTGTCATTCCATAAGGTTTAGGGTTTTTCCTGTGTTTATAATAATGAACATGGAAAACCTAGGCATGAATATAAAACTAAAACCTTTTTCTGATGGCTGGGTTGTACTATTTCACATCAAAATTGTCCATATAAATAAGTAAAGCTTACAGTTAATTTTCAATACAAAAATGTTGCTCCACCTTGCTATCTAATTTAGATTCAGTATCACAAGCTAATATTAGAGTTCTGTTGCCTCTTCCGACAGGATTTGACAAGGTTGGCTCCCTGCTGTTACACTTACAAAGAATGTCCAAAAAGAGTTCTCTTGGTTTTCTTTTTCACCCCCTTTCTACCCACTGAATGATGAAAAATCTTTCTCTACAGATCTATCAGGAATTGTTAGATATTTCCTACTTTCTCAGTAATTGTTCCTACAGTTAATTTATTCAGATTGTTCTGACTTCTTTGTGGCTTCTGGTGACTACTAGTGACTTCCTTTTTTCTCTTTTTTTTAAAAAAAAGAAAACATTTCTTCAGAAAAATCTAGATTGCAAAAAGAAAGGAGCTGCATCACAGAAGTCTCTAGTTAGCTCTTATTATATATTTTTGCTATAAGCCTTCATTACTAATTATGCATTAACTTACCATTTTGCATTAAGTGATATAAAAGACCTGGCTTTGATCCTATCTCCATGTAATATTTCCTTATGCATTCAGTGCAATCTTTGTAATAGTTCTGAGCCCTCTTCCTGATTTGTAGGAAATGTTGTTTAGTCTTCCAGTCACAAAGCATCAGTTATGAAATTTTTTTGTAAATTTTGAGTGTGTGTTTTAGAGAGAACTTAGCTCTTTGTTGTGTTTTTAGATCAAGAGTCTGAATTATTACTCTGTTTTATCAGTGTAATTACTTATAATTTGGCTAATCCTTTTCAGCAGGGATCTTCATCAAATGGCTTAAGAAAACACCTTCATGACATGGTTCTTAAAGCTGTATTAAGTAAACTTGGCAGCATTGCTCACTGAAGTAGTGACTGCTTGTCTAGAGTGTCTGTGGGTATTTTTCTTAAGTATTAGGCTCAATAATTATTAAACAACCAGCCCCCTACAACTGCTTTATGTAGTGCCACACAGCTCCTCACTTGCTCCTGAATGATACACAAGCACAGCAGCTGAAGACATTGGAAAAAATTGTCTCCCATTTTTTTTTTTAGACAAATTAAGGGAAAACTGCTTTCATCCTTTTTTCCCCAGTAGATCTTCATTTCTGATTAAGTGTATTTAACTTTTTGTTTAGGTGTATAATGGAATACTGTATCTAAACAGAAAAAAAGGAGCAAATAACTAGTTGGTAGGTTTTTTAGAAACCCTTCTACAAATCTGTTTGATTATGATAAAGTGAAAAGAAAAAAATAAATAAACATACATAGTGGTAGCAAAAAAATGCAAAACTTTTAAGCACTCAATAAGGAATATAAAAGAGTAGTTGCTTTTTCCAGACTAATGAGTTGAGTGGTGTTCTAATTCAGATGAACCCATTTGAAGACCTAATATATATAAGCAGAAGTCAGAAGAGTCTGGATTCTTAATTATGGTTGCTTATTTAACCTTCTAGGACTCCAGACCTGCAAATTCAGCGTTGAAGTTGATGTAACCAGTTGTTTGTGAGACACACATAGTGTCAGAGACTGAGATAAATCAGTGAGAAATTTAGCTTTGAAATTCTGAATAGATAGAATAACCATTGCTGAACAAAAGCTAATATAATGTGCAATTATTTGATGATCTGCTGAAGGCCCATACTTTCCTACCTTCACAAATTATGACAACAGGTTGTGGTGTGGAAGAATAGCATTTCTATTTTTACTCATTTCATCCTCCCACGATTTATAATAAGGCTAAACAGTGATTACTAAAGGCCATTAGTACTACCTTACAGAATGTTTTTTCTTACATTTTAATGTCAAAACAACTGTCATGACTTTTCTTGAAAGGTACTGTTTGAAGGCTAATGCAGTTAAAGGACTTAATTTGAATGCAGGCAGCTCTAAAATGATGAGTTATAAGATTTTTTAGAACCAGAGGACATGAACTTTGTTAGTTTTGATGATCAGATTGTATTTTGCAATAAATAAACGGCACAAAAGGCCAGAGGGCATGACCAGTGATGTAATTTAGTTTTCCAACAATTCATGGTGAAATTGCACCCTGAAAGTTTAGTTTTTGCAAATACCCCTGTTTTGACAACTGTCTCTCAACAAAACCCAATATGATCAAGTGAATGTTTCCTGTAGGCATTTGTCAGACATAAATCTGGAAAATAAAACTGTCAGCTTATTTCACATGAAATGCTTCCCTGTGAAACAATGAAAATCCTGAGTAGGATGGGAACTGTAGCAAACCCCTGTGTTGCTCTGCCTGACTTTTCACTGTTGAAGAAATGCTTGCAGCCTCATTCTTTTTGACGGATGCAGGCTCTGCTTCCTGATACATGGGAATTAAATAAATGATGCCCATGGCTTACTGTTGACACTTTTCTCAGAAATTGTTAGGTAAGCCAGTTGTGGCCCCATGGATTATGTTCATTAAATCTTTGGATATATCCCTGAATTAATCTTTGTTGAATGTCTTATGAGACTGAGAGAACAAAACATGCTAAGCTGAGACGCTCTTCGCAGGGGTTCCAGGATGAGGGAAGAGACGAGAAAGTTGACTCTGTGTTCAGAAGGCTTGATTTATTATTTTATGATATATATTATATTAAAAACTATGCTAAAAGAATAGAAGAAAAGTATATCAGAATAGAATAGAAGAAAAGAATATCAGAAGGCTTGCTAAGAATAGAAAAGGATTGAATCACAAAGTTTTGTCTCTGACTGAGACAGTCCAGACAGCTGGACTGTGATTGGCCATTAATTAGAAACAACCAGATGAGACCAATCACAGATCCACCTGTTGCATTCCACAGCAGCAGATAAGAATTGTTTACAGTTTGTTCCTGAGGCCTCTCAGCTTCTCAGGAGGAAATATCCTAAGGAGAGGATTTTTCATAAAACATGTCGGTGACACTAAGCTGAGACATTTTTAAGCCCAGTTTATTTTGCTGAATAAAAAAAAATATTTTGAAGGGAAAAAACTCAATCTTCACCTGTAATTTGAAGACAAATAATTTCTGTAGTTATTTTGATGTGGAGGAACCATGTATCACTACAGAAGATACTTACCATGTTAAATAAATAGAACCAATTTACTTGTTTTCCTTTTGATTCATTGTAATTGAGCATAATATTTAAGTTATTCAACTGATTTATTTAAAATATATTTTCTAATGCACAAGAATTTTTTTTTTGCTAAAGTAATGCTGTACTAAATATTATAATTATGAAATGGACTTTTTAGGGTTTTTCTTTTGAAATTTTTCTGTAGGATGCATTTCTGTTTGAAAGCATGCCTTTAAATATGGATCCAGCTCAGGCAAAAATAACCCTAGTTGTTAGTGATTAAAATTTTCATTCAGTGCAAGAAAGTAAAACTCATGCAGAAATATTATGGGCCTTTCAGTACACCATCTTTCTTCAAGAACCTTGTCTCTGACTTTCCTTCCCATCTTTTTCCAGCTTTAGGCATGGGTTTCTAACTTTGGAAAGCAGTGAAGGGAATCAGTCTTTTTTACATGTAAAATTACAGTTTTTACAGCTGCAGTCTTCATGTGGTTTTTCAGGTTTCTTAGACTCTGGGACTGGGGAACTCTTTGGCCATCATGGAGTTCCTCATGTACCTTCTTTTCTCCTTTGGAATGTATCCCACAAGGGCTACTTAAAATCCTGGGCAAGATTTTGATCTTTTCTGTAAGCAAGCACAGAGGAGGAAATCTTTGCAGCAGACTTGTTAGACCTGGCTCTGTGCAGAGATGGACAGCTTTGCATTTGCTTTTCTTCTTCCTTGCTCTGGGGATTACAGTGGGGACTTTTCCCTGTGTGCTGCAGATTGGGAAAGTGGGACTTGGCATGAATCTATTTCAACTTGGACACACCTGTCAATTTTGGAAACTCAGACTTTGAATTCAAAAAGTGTCATAAAAAAAGGTCTAATGAGTTGTCTGAGGACTACTACATTTAACATAATTTCAGTAATTGTTGGGGATACTCAGCCAAATATGCTGTACTATCACTGATATCTCTGATAGCAGCACTTGACAAACGTGTAGTAGCTTGTATAGTTTTTAAATTTTTTACAGAAATTCATAGATGTTAAATTCTTCTACTACATTTGAGAGATATTTTAAAATATCTCTCTCTGTGCACTAATAAAATCAATAGAAAATATTGTTTGCATGCTTCAATATACCATTTTTAGGAAACTAACTTATATGTTAACACTCCTAAAATTCTGTTCTAAAAATTTCCAAGAAATTTTTGCATATACTGCTTTGAGGACTCTCCTACAGTTTATTGGAAACCTCTTTAGATTCTGCTTGTGAATTCAATACTCCTGAAAAGCTTTACAACAGCACAATTTTATTTATTTATTTTTTTTTAGGTGGGATTGATGCAGTTGAGTTTCCTATAAAATTCACTCCTAAGAAACCTGGTTCCTACCACTGTCAGATTCTTCTGAAGTCATCCTGTGATATTCGTGTCTATGAGATTGAGTGTGTGGTGAATGCAGACCAGGCTGATGCACAGCTCGAATTTCTAATTCCAGCTTACCAGACAGTGACTCAGGAAATTCCAATTGTAAGTTCATTCCTCTACTGGTAACTAAACTAACACTCAGGATTTAAAAAAGTGGATTTCAGATCAATACTGTTAAAATTTACAGTCCTGAAATGCAGAAATGGATGTAAATATTAACATGAGAATTATTGCTCAAAGTCCATGTTGTAGATAAAGTAAAACCTGTTGGGAAAATAATTTACTTCAAGTTAATTATTAGTTTGATGGACTAAATTTTGATATTTTTCTTCTCAAAAATTTTAGTCTGTTATTAAATAATGTTATCACAATGACAGTGAAAAAAGTAGTTATTTGATCTAGGGAATAAATACTCTATTTCTGAAGGAAAAGAAGGAGACATGCTGAGGAATAAAATGCAAGAACTAGATTACATACAGTTTAAAAAACGTGGTAAGCATAGTCAGAATATCTACTTTGTGTATGAAACCCTTGGCACATGGGAAGTAAGATCAGAGAGAGGAGTACAATATCATCTCTCTCAGAAAATTATTAGTCAAATTTTAGAGAACTTTAAAATAAAACAACAACAAAAAAAAAAACAACCCCAAAATTTTAGGGAAGGAACTTAAGCTGTGAGAGAAGGAATAAAGATTCTTTAAGAGACAGAACCAGTAAAAGATTTCCTGAGATCTGAACTACAGTTTGGTCTATCTACTTTTGCTTGTAGAGCCACTAAGGAATACTAGTGAGCTAATTTATAGAGAAATTATTTTGAGATTTTGTAGTCAAAAGAGTGGGGGCAGATTCAAACAAGAAGACTGAATATCTGGGGAAAGACCATGCTGAATGCTCTGTGAAATTTTGAGACTATACAAGGGACTAGTACATCAGAAAAGAAAAAAGAAAATTAAAGGAAACCATATATAGTGCTGTCTCTTCTTGCACACAAGTTTTAACATATTAATAATTTATGTATTAAACATTGATTTTTTAAAATGTTACATTAGCATAAAAACAACTGCTACATAACACAGAAGGGTAAAGGGATTTTCTACTTTGTTTAAACAGACACTTTCTAAACAGATTTGCATTATTCTTCTGATGGATTTATTTTTCATTTCAGAGTGTTCACATTTTAGGAGTTAGATACTTTACATTTCTGTATACACTCCTAGTTGGAGCTTCTCCGTCTACCAGAATGTCTCCCATATTTTTATATTTTTATTAGCAGTATTGTATTTGTCATTTAAATTTTATTAAATATTCAGTGGAAAAAGACATGCTCATTGTGGAACTGAAGATGGAGCTATTCAATCTGCTGGAAGTAGCTCCTTGAACCAAATATTTAGTGCTCAAAGCACTTTTTACAGGCACAAGCAACCTAACAGTCATAATGTGTGTTAGGTGGAACACTTTATAAATGGAGCAGATGAAATGATCAGCTGGTCAGCTTAAAGCCACACAGTGAATTAGAGACAGAAACAGAATAAGAACTCAGCTGAATCTGAGATCCTGATTAGTTTCTTGTGGAGTTTCCATAATTTTCTCACGCATGAAATGAATGTAACTCTTCCATCTCTGCCTTTAAGACTCTCCAGGTATAGGTCCAAGACAATTATTAGGTACCTTGGGTTGAACCAGCTACAATCCTGTGAGGAGATTCTGACTCCCTTAGCACTAATTGTGTTTAAATTAAATCACTTGACAGGCTTTGGACAAGATTTTACATCAAGCAGAGATCCTGTAGGAATTAGATGATTAATTAATTAAAGCCATTAATGAACAAGTATAAAGGAATAGAATTTAACAAATATTTTCTTTTCCTTTTCTAATGTTTATTGTTGTTCTTAATAGCTTTCTTTAGAGGACATTTTCAGACAAATTCCTGTGTTAGAAGGATTTGTTACAAAAGAATTTCACAATGACCATGTTTGTCGACTACATTTCTCCAGATGACAAGTTTTTGTGTTAGAGATAAAGAAGAAATATTTGTGTTACATATTGATGCAATCATCACTACTGTGGATAAAGGAGACATCTGATACCAATAGTACTAGAAAACACTGAAAATAAAACAACATAAGCACCCAAAATTTCATGGCCTTCCTCTAGAACCTAGACCAATCCTGATGATGCTTTTCCTCAATCCCAAGTTTTAAAATGTTAGATTAGCAGAGAACGATGACCTGCTAATTTTACACCTGGTCAGCTGGTTTTCAAGGGGATAAAGCATTTCCTGATATTGTGGAGATAAAAAAGCATGATAGTAAAAAACCCCCTTTTGTTGTCTTTTTTTTCCCTTTCATTTTATCCTTGGCACAAGGACATCATACTTTTTTTCTTTTGTGCTTTCTACCAGAGATGATGTCATTGTTATTACAGAATTGGAGACATGGTGATGCAAGTTTTTGGTAAAACTGAGACACTACACAAACCTCAACATTCTGGAATATGCAATATGCAGGCCTAGGTGCTCAGCTACTGAGAAATTTAACACCTAACACTGAAGCATTAATCATACATATTGATCAAAGCTTATATATATGGAACTGCAATTGTGAGTAGCTCTGGATTAGCTCTGATGAACACAGGCTGGTTGTTCCTGGGACTTTCATGGCAGAAACAAAGACTGGAGTATCATCTCTATTCCCTGAAATCCATTCTTTATCTCTGTTTGTAGACAATTTTCCATGGATGAAGACCATTACAGGTCAAAAGATTACCTCCTTTTTTTTCATAGACAAGATGAGATAATTTGTCTCTATTTGAAAAGGCATGAATTAGCTCAGGAATGACAGTTTATTTTATCTTTCAGATGACTGTTAATATTTCTTTTTTCTAGACTGAATGTTTGGTCATCTGGTTCTTTCAATTATTAGGAGGCTGAATAACATTATTTTAGTTCTACTACTTTTACACAGCCTCTAAGCTTGTATTATGAAATATCCTACTTTTTACCATAATCAAGCAGTCTTGTGATTTATCTGGGTGCAAGATAAACATGGTTCTTAAATAGGCTCAGGCTCATCTTGCTTAGGATTAGGCATTCTTTAAAGTAGCTTAGTCTTTTGAAAGATCAGATTCTGAGAATACAGGACTGTAAATTCTCCTTTGGAGATGGAATTTTCAATTCATAAGACTGATCCTGTAACATTGTCAGTGGCCAAATGAGGCAATGCATGCCATCACACCACATCAGCACTTAAAAGGGGTGCACCAAGATTTTTTACAGATGGTATAGGAACAGAATTTTGCCAAGCATTAAACAGCATCATAAAGATACTTATAAATGTTTATAATGATACTTGCAAATTCCATCCTGACCTAGATCATGCTCGTGTTTTCTTATGAGTATTCCTGCTGACAGTATTGGTCCTGAAAGTAGGGGTTCTGTACCTCTGGCTGCCAGGAATAACAGATTTATTATTAGCTTATTTAATTTTTAAAATACACTGCTTTTATTCTTCCCAAAGGCACTCTGAGCCAGTACTTGGAGCAAATTAGAATTGTCCTCTGATGCAGTGAAAGCTGCAAGTGAAAGTTGAAATGCACATTAAAAAATTTAAAGGCATAATCTAATTTACAACTTTGATTTACATCTTTCAGAGTAACATATCCAGTGAGGACTGGAGGTTTGAAGCAGTTTTGGAAGGACAGGGTTTTCATGGCCCTCCTGTAATCTGTGTGCCCGTAGGTGGAACAGTTCCCTATCCGCTCACGTTCAAGCCCATTGCTGAGAGTGTAATAATGGTAAGAGAGAATCCAGTTTCAACATTTGAAAAGGATGCTTTCACCAAAAAAATTATCACCAGCATCCAAATTATGAAAGCCTTTAGACAGTTACTAATATTAAAGCAACTGCTTGAGAAAAAGAAAGGGTAAGATTTACTACTATCTGAAGTAAAAACACAAATGAACTAACTTTGTAAATCTTAAAATTAGGTATGATAGATTTCCCCACTGCATATTTTCATGTCTTCTTTATTTAATTTTCTATTATATTCTTCAATTCCATTCATTTCTGTGAAATCCTTCAATCCTACAGTTATTCTGTAAAATTCTGATCTTTTATCACAAAAATATATCTTGTTATCCTGGATGGAAATACTTATAATAAATTGTATTTCATTACCTAAATTATTAGGTGGTATTTCTCATTCCATGCCTACATCACAAATTAATTTATGTGATGAGTACTTTATTAATAAGTTAAGCCACCATTTCACAGCTGCTTTTGCCATCAGAGTAATCACTTTTCCAAATGCTAAAATGACAAGCAGAGCAAAGCCTATAACACCTTTAGCAAGAAGCTGTTTTTGTGGCTTTGTCTTTGTCCCAGCTGAGAGATTTTGACTGCAAGTTGCTATTGAAATATGTGAACTGCCAAAGATGAAAAAAAAAAAAGTTCTTTGAAGTATAAGTAACCCTTCTGCATGTGTTACCAACCAAATATAATGCAGTTTAGGCATCCAGTATTGTAAAATTATTAAAAGCCAAAAGCCCTGAATCCTTTGAGGACAAATGATTATGGAAGACATTTTAGCTGAATAACAAAATCATCCAGGTTGGAAAAGACCTCTGAGATTATCTAGTCCAGCTGTCAACCCAACACCACCATAGTTACCCCTAAACCATGTCCCAAGTGCCACATCCAGATGTCTCCTGAGATGGTGACTCCACAACTTGGGAACTTATTCCAATGCCTAACCACTCTTTCAGTAAAAACCTTTTTCTAATGTCTAATCTGAACCTTTCCTGGCACAAATTGAGGCCATTTCCTTTCAACCTTTCCCTTGAGACAGAGAAGAGACCCACCCCCACCTCACTACAAGCTCCTTTCAGGTGTTTGTAGAGAGCAATGCACTTCCCTTGGGTCTCCTTTTCTCCAGGCTCAACCCTGTGCTCATAGGACAGGTAAAAATATTCTGTGTGCAAAGTTAAATATTATAGGAGACAAGGAGGCATGAGATCATATGTTCTTGGAGATGTTTGTTTTTCAGGGAGAAGCCAAAAAGTGGAAACCCTAGAAATATGAAAACTTTATGTTGTTGAATTTCATGGTTTAGAAAAATTTAAAATAAAAGGTTTTGTTTCTCTGGTTTACTTCTCTGTTTAGCAATGGGTTCATTAAAGAACTAGGAAAGTCAATAGGAGGCCTTTCTTGTAAGCATTCTGAGTCATCTAGATTTGAGATAAATAAACTAAAGGAGTTGCTTTGGTAGCCAAAGGGGACTTGTAGAGTAATGAAACAACTTCTTTTTTCTCCTTTCTTTGTCATAGGGAAAGCTTACTCTGAAAAATATTACAGCTGGAACTCAGAACATCTTTAGTCTTAAGGGAATAGGGAAGAAACCTCTGCCTCAGGATTGCATTGTGATAGAGTGCCAAGTGGGAAAGGTGGCTCATAAAATCTTATGGGTGCACAATTATACCAAGAAGATGCTAAAATACAAGGTAATTTTTTTGCAAGAGTGTGACAAATATTTTTCTGACAAGGACTGATACATTATGTATTACAGTAGCAACAATTGCTGTAATTGCAGATAGACTAATAAAATTCATGTGTCCATGAGAAAATTTTCTATAGTTCATAGTATATGGATATGTTTATAGTCAGGAAATCTGTGAGATAATGCATGATTTTACTGTGTGCTTGATGGGAAATAAGATTTCTTTGTGTTTCAGTCTGGTTTTTGAGGAGACAACACTTCTACAATTGTTCTCTGTTCATTTGCTAATCTTTCCTTCTCCAATTTCAAATCTATGGCCAAGTCCATCAGTTTTGAAATCAAAGAAGGGGCCTGAGAATTACTGGGTTCCTAAAACCTTCATAAAATATTGAATATTACATGAAAAAGACAAAAATTATTATCCTCCTAAGGGAAGGATTGCAGCGTGACCTCACTACACATGAATTTCTCATGGCCCAGTGGCCTGGCCCAGTTACTGTCTATTGCCCAGCTGTTGTTCCAGCAATGTTGGAGGATGTTGGGAATGCTTTTTGTGTTTGCTGATAAAAGAAAAATTTCAAAGGTAATCACTGGAGTTGTTGAAAGGCAACAGGTCACTGAAGAGGTTAATAAAAATTCTTAAGAAATACAGTTCTATCTATTTCCTTGCTCAATAACATATTTTTACTATTAAATGTAATAATTATTTTTCATACTTTCCATTAACTATATTTTATAACTCTGTTTACACAAACACATTTTCCTATTTAAAACCACTGTTGTAGTACTGATTTTTCTACTATTTATCTTGTCTGTATGTTTAATTTGGAAGTGATAAAACTCTTTCTGTGGCATTCCTCACCTTCTGCACCTATGTATTGGATCCCATGTCCTATGCCAGCAGAGGCAGAAGGCAGATTAGGGCAACAAAGATGAATTTCTGCTTTTCCTCTCAGCTTCAGAGAAATCCTGAGCAGGAACATCTTGGATCTTGCTCATGAAAATCCATATTTGTGTCTCTATCATGGCATTTAAATCTAGAGTAGATAGCATCCAGATATTATGGCCATACAGTGTTTGCCAGGAAGGCTCCATCTATTGAAGCAATGCAAGGGAGTGCCAGCTAACAATTGTCAGTATCTGTAAATATATATATATGTTTAGTTTTTCTTCTGTGGAAGGGTTGAAAATAGGACAATATACATGCTAGAAGATAAAATCTGGCTAGCTTTGTGGTGTGGACTTGCAAAATGAGTGATTTTGTTGTCTGCCTTGGTGCCAATAGGTCCAAATGCTGCTTTATTCAAATTGAAAGGTAATGATTTGAATGTAAGATATAATGAGAGATCATGTATATACCAGCAGCAGTGTTCTATTAAGTAATGATAATTCATGCCAATGTGAAAATCCTTCCTTGGATGTCTTCTTGCTAGTCTCCAGTTTTCCAAGTTTCTACTTTCACAGGTCTATCTACATTTAGTAAACTTCATATATCACAGAAAGGTTCAGGTTCACATTCCTATTTTTTGACTTATTATCATCCCCAAAACAAAGTAAGAAATTAATTTTTTGGGCATCACCAGCTTTGAAATTTTTATTTTCAACAGTTTAGTTTTTCAGATGTGAATGCATTTGCATTTCTGATATATTTGTACTTTTATCTCTGGAGGAAGTGAATCTTTTTGGCAACAGAACTATTTTTTCTGCTTTCCTATTTTGTGTGAACTCAATTTTTTTTTTGTGCCAATGTAAGTGAAAGGTACAGAAATAACGAAGTTCAAAATGAATACATTAAAATTATTCATTGTATGTGTTTTTCAGAAATATTGCATTAAATGAATTTATGATAGTTGTAACTGTTCCAGGGTGAGCTCTGTCTGACTGAACTTTGATCTCCTTGAGGGTGTTCTCTGGGCCCTGAAATTTGGTTTTGTGGTGTGGAGGGGTTTTGTTATTTTTTCATCTCTGTGAAATACTGCTTGACAATCCAACTGTGTGTGCTCTTTTAGCTCTGGGACCTTTGGGAGAGAAATAGTAGGGTCAGCTATTTCATGCATGTGTGCATAAAATAAATTACTCAGTGTGAATAATGCATTTTCTCTATACGAGGTTCTTAGCCAGGAGCAGTTGCAGAACAGTTGTTGGAGCAAGGTGGGCTGGAATTGCTGGAAAAGGCATGGTTGCAAAGCCTGCTGGAGTCTGGAAGCTGTCCCCTCCACAAAGCAAACAATATTAATCACTTCCAGCACTCTCCAGCAGATGTCATGTAGTGTCTTGTGCTATTGGAGTGAGCAAAGATCATTTGCTTGCTTTTATTTCCAAAACAGTCTGCCTGTAAATTAGGATTTAATCACTAAATCCAGAACATGATCACAGGTATCTGTAGTTATTAGAGGAATTCAGAAAACCTCCTCTAAGAGGGAATTGTGACCCACAGCCTTGTTGGAAATGCCAAATAGACTTTATTTACTCAGATGTATATAGCACAAAGGGCAACGGGAAAATGAAGTTATTCTGATTTTGTTGCTGTTGTTGATTCCATGCTGCCTGGTTACTGTAATATCTGGGTAGTCTGTGGTGAAGCAGAGCACTGGTTTTATCTTTGTGTTTCCCCTGGGAGCAGTTGCTGGCAGCCCAATAACTCCTCCTCCTGTTTAATCCAGCATTTTTGACAGTTTTCTGTATTGTGCTGTAGCTTAGTTGGTGATTAGGTAGAGGAAATGTTGTCAGTCTTGGCAGACAGAGCAAAGATAATACAAGAAGTAATCGTTTTGGATGTTTTTGTTTTGATGGAATCTTTTGTAATTTTGTTGGCTAATGAATATCTTCATTATTGGATTGATTGGTTGATGTGCCCCATACACTGTATTGCTGGAGTATATCCACCATATGAAGCAATTTCTCAGAGATTAACTGGGATGCACATGATATTAAAAAAAACCCACAAGAATTTCATTTACTGAAGTAATAAAGCTCAAGCTATATCAAGAATGGTATGAGATGTGCCAGTAGCTGACAAACATAATAATTTACAGGCATGTCCATAAACAATTTACTACACGATGAATGCTTAACAACAAGTAATTTAGCTGAGCCAATACTTTGTTAATTTTGCCTTGGAGGTGTAAATTTAGCTCCACTTTTTCATTTTAATAACTGAATATATTAAACTACAAACTTAACAAAACCCCTCATTTCATTAAAAAATACAATTACATTATATATATGCTACTCTGTTTCTCATATTTGCTGTATTTTTCTAATAGCCTAAGCCAAAATTAGGCTACTACTGCAAAAGTGACTATTTAAAATGAAATCTAAGTCTAGAAGGAAGAAGAAGGAAATAGTCCTTGCCTTTACTGCAGAAAGACAGCCCTCTTCCAGCTGAATAATTTTTTTTTCTTTTTCAATCATATACAGAGGGTTTATGTCTGGAGCAGCAATAATTTTTATATATGTGGTTTGATTGTCTGTGCAACTATTAGAGTGGACCTAGAGCTGGGGAGGGAAGAAGTGCCTTTGCAATTCAGGGGAGGTCATGTGCATGGCTCCATCAGTCTACATTTAAAACTTCTAAGCAAAACACTTTCAATGCTCACAAAGCTTTCCATGATTAAAAAGACAATTTCCATAAATTCCCTTGAAAAATTTGAATGGTTTTATGAATTCCTTTCCACTGATTGATGTGTAGTTCCTTAGGGAACTGCTGCCACTGTGCTCTTCGTGGTTGGTTCGAGGGGATCTTACAAAAAATTGTCTTCCTTGTGATTAACTTACTCCTGCATATGAAAAAAAAAAATCACAACAGAATTCATAAAGAATTTGTGCATATATAACATCAGCCAGAGAGCACATCCTTCTCTGATGATGAATTAATAGAAGGTAAGTGACTGCAGTGTAAATGGATTTTCGTGTCTGTAAAATTACATTCAATTCCTATGACAAGAGGAGGAGGTGTAAAGGATTTTTATGAAAATCCAATCTCTTTGTCTTGTGACAAAACTTTGAATGCAATTTTCTTTTTTATTTATATAAATCTTTGTCAACTGGATATAAATAATTGTCTGATGTGTTGATGGCTCTTTCTAATGATACCTCTGATAGAAACTTTAGCTATAAAGGTGCCTAATTCTTTCAAGGCATGGTTTTGCAATAAAAATATAAAACTGTGCAACTGTTTTTCTCATTGCAGTTCAAAATAGATTCCAGTAAAGTAAATTCTCCAGAGGAATCTCAAGACCCAGTTAAATTACCTTTCAGGCATTAGGTTATACAAACTATTAGTATTTTATAAAATTGTAGAATAAATACATAATGAAAAAGAAAAAAAGAAATCCCTTGTTTTTCAGCTTTTTTACGTCTATTCTCTATGTATCCATTTTGGGTTTTTACAATGTCACCAAGACAATGTCATGAAGGCTAGGTATTTTTAAAAAAATGCCTCCCAGTAATAAAATTGTGTACCATAAACCTTTAAAGAGGGGCTTCCCTGTTCAGCCTAACTCTTGTTTGGTAATGTAGCTGAGATTTTCTGAGAATAAATTCAGTGCAAGTGCAGTAACCTGGTTGTTCAAGGTCAAGCTTATATTCTTTAGCAACAAGTGGATCTGTGTATTCCATAATGCTTCAATTTTTATCTGTCCTTTCAATTTCAATTCCTTTGGCTTCCTCTGCATCTACCAGAATTTCTGTAACAGGGGTTCTTTTCACTAAAGAAAAGGCAATCTTCTTAGCAATAATGAATGGTTCAAAGGCCTACAGAATTTCAGAATACCTGTAGTTGTTGCCAGGTGTTTTTTGATAACTTGTGAAATTTCTAGATCAATTAAGGGCATAGCAAGTTCTTAGGTCAAATTTGTTTCTTGAAATGTGTTAGTGGTCTTGACAGGTGGCCTGGGTTAGGAACAAATCTGGATTGTGTAGCATTTTTCATTACGTAGAACTCCAGATTGTTGCTCAACAGGCAGGAATTATTTGGGGAATATCCTCAGAGCAATGCAAAGATGTTTTACTTCAGTGTGGTAACTTGCTGGTGGCAAAATAAGAGTGATTGCAAGAATTAAATGGGTTCCTAGTGACTCAGGAATTTGGGAAGTTTGCACTGAAAGGTGGATGAGGGAAAGTAATGGGGGCTTGTTTTGGAAAACTGCCATTCTTGAGAGTTTTGTGAAGAGTCTGGTTGTCACATTGATCAGAGACTCCTACAGATCAGGTTCTGGCCTAGAGTCAAAGAGCATTAACTTTTTGCTAAGTAGAGCCTCTCAGTGTTGTTAAACAGACCTGAGAAACAATTTTCAAATGGAAACCTTGAATGTATTACTGTCTAACTTTGTTATACTAAGACACAATGAAGTTTAAGTATATTTGACTATGTTCTACATCCATTTATCACTTTGCCTTTAAGTTTTTGGAGTCATGCTTATTTGGTTATTCATCTGGAAAAAGTTACTGTAATTTTGAAATTTGGTTTTCCATTTCTGTTCATGTTAAATAGCCATATTACAGTTCTGCAGAATGAGTTTTCAAACCAGTGGCTGATAAATTAGTTTTAAATTGCAGCATTTTATACATGTACTCCATTTATACTTTCTGGCTGTGTGTAAATAATGACTTGATATATAAGAAAATGGAGAATACTAGAATTTAAAAATCTAGTAAAAATACTAGATTTAAAAATACCAAATCCTTGGGTATGGATTGATTTGAGCAAATGCTGTGCACCGTCACAATGAAAATTTAAATAATAATTTACATTTTGGTTCCATTGAGTTATTCTGCAATTCTAGTTTCCTGAGTGATAGTGATGTAAGATATTTTAAGAAACTAATTTTTATTTATTATTTATGCAGTTATTTATGCCTGATAAATTTTTTGTGTTCCTCAGTGTTTATCTGCAGATCTGCCTGTTTCCCTCAGAATAAATACAGTGTGTAAGTACAGATCTCTGCAGCCCCACCCTTGGTGTGGGTTCTGGTCAATCTGCCTGTAATTGTTCATTGTCCTCTGATTGCATATCCGGGCAGAAGCTGACAAACTGCCTCTCCCACTAACTGGGAGAAGTAATTCCATATCTTGACTAATTTTGAATAGCTTGTAAGTCAATATTATTTTTGTTGTTGATAAAAGCACCCCAATTTATGCCCTATTTTCTTCCTTCAAAATGTATTTGCCTAACAGTAGTGATCCATAGAAGATTCTGTTAGGCATATTGAGGTACCTTTGAGAACACAGTGTTGTAGATTATTATATGATATAAGGTTATTCAGTGCTACATCTGCGACTAAAATTGTGTCCTGTTCTTACATATAATCCTCATAGAAATGCATTTTAATAAGAAATAGCTCTCTCTCTGATACTCAGAATAAAGTTTACCTAAGGCTTACTGTGTATAAATTCTTTTGTTGCGTCAAAGCTTTCCTCTAGACTTACAAAATCTTTGCAACTACTTATTGTTATATAAATCTGCAATTTCTGGACTTTGCTCTATGTGTACTTTAAAATTCTCCAACTTTTTCCCTTTCTGAGTATTCCTGGATGTATTGTTATTTTGTAATAGACCTGCAGTTAGCAGAGACATGTTATACAACATTATGCCATATTAGAATCCCAAATGTCTGTGAACAAATGAGAATGAGTCTCAGTATGAATTCTGATATTAGGAGAAATTGCCTGTGTGCATGGGCAAGCGTGGGCATGAACTTTTAGTATCCATTTGTCATTTGAGGTTGATCATTTTAATTAGTCTCAGTAACAGGGCTGATAAATCACGTGGCCATTGGAGCAAGACAAAATTGTATTTAAGGACCACATGAGAGGTACCTGGTGAGTGATGTCTGTCACAACCATAAACCTTCTCAGGAGGTTGGAAGTAGGAGACTGTATTGTCATTACCACTGCTTGGAAGTTGGCTGAGAGACAAATAGGGTTGGTAAAGGAATGAGGGTGATTCCTCAATAAGATGGTGACTATTTGTGTTATAGTTCTGGAGTAGTGTGCAGCTTGAGGAATATGAGTTTAATGATGGCAGTTGGAAAGGTGACTGCAGACTGAGGTCAGCATCAGTTGTGTACAAGTTTTAGTGAGCATCTGGTCCCAAAAGATTTAATCTGATGCAGGACAGGGAAGGGAGAATTCCTTCATGTCTCTTGGTACAGGATCTGGATTCAAGCACTGAAGCAGTGACCGTGTGTGTACTGACATCATTTCATTGCTTCTACTCAATCTTTTCCTGTTTGGTTACACAGGTGCTTCCTTAGGATTAAAACTTCATTTTAAAATAATTTAGCTTCTGTTAGTTCACTACTCTGAAAAAGTGAGCAAAATTTCTCATAAATGACTGGAAATCAAACTTCTGTTCCATATTTACTCATCAGCAGTCCAGAGGCATTTCATTTTTGTTATAGTCAGCCATGCCAGTAGTGTTCCTTTTACTTTGAAATCTTTTGGTAGAAACTTGTCTGATAAGTCCAGTCTTTGATAGAACTGTATTACCCTACCCTTCTGCTTTTTATCCAATTAAAATTAATCACATTTATCCTGCTTCTGTTTCTGTCTCCATGTTACTTTTTCTTTAAATAGAAATCTTATTTAAACTAATCTTATTTCTATCCCTAGTAATTTGCTATCATTTTTATTATCCTAGTTGTATTTTTAGGTACTTATCCTTCACTCTTTACATTCATTGTAAACCGAAATGGAAAAGTCCATAAATGTAGGAGTGTGACTAATTTATTGTTTATATGTTAATAAATGAATCTTCCCCATCTTCAGTGTGTAACAGCCCCACCTTTCCTATGCTTTGCTCTTTGTTAACGACTTAAGGATTTTTTTCCCAGTTATTTTTCTCCAAGTGCCAATTCAGCAAGTCTTTTCATTTGTCTCTTTTTTAGCCTTTTTTTCCCCTCTTGCCAAGTAGTCTCTTCTTATTCTTTCTGGTTGCTGGACTTTTAATATGCAGTTTGAAATGTAGATTTATTGGGGAAGAGGAAGACTGTTGCCTTTCAGGTTTTTTTAATCTGTTACTTGGAATAGAAATTCTGGATTTAGAAGAACCAGCACCTGAAAAAGGAATTACAGTAACATAAATACCAGTGAAAGGTAACGTGTTTTAGGCAATGATTGTATCAGAAGAAAAGATGATTTAGGAATATGCTTATTTTCTACAGAAAATAATAAGAAAATATGTTTACTTAAAAAATGAATGTGCATCTAATGCTGTTAGTGTTGCAAAAGAAATCTTTGTAGAACTCAGGTATCCACTTGGATGGTTGACAGGCCAGCTCTGCCCAGAGACGCCTCGGACCTAAATGCCTTTTTCCCTGATACCTTTTCCTGGCTAACCTAATACCAGAGGCCAGACAGAATTAAGAGAATAAAAGCAGATATGTTTAATGAAGGGCCTTCAGGTGCATTTAGGGCAGATGAAGCCTCCCCAAGGGGCTACACCCAAAATGGACCATGGTATTGAGTTCTTCAGACAGATACAAGTGTGGTCCATTTACATATCAGGGGTTAACCCTCCAATTACAGCTTCAGGTAATCGTCATACTCCCCCAGTTTGTCCCCCACAATTCACTTTTCTTTATACTTTTCAGGGCCTGAGGCAGTAGGATGTCCTTAAATTTCAGGCCTAGAAGGATTGTTTTGTGTGACCAAAACGTGAAGACAGTTAACTAAGACTCTATATAGAGTTTAGAGTCATATACTAATGCAGTGCAGAATTTCAAAAATACAAAAGCTAAAATCCTAAGGCATCACCATGAGCAGCTACTCTGAGAATTCCTCTGTAGTAACTCTGTACAAGAGAGAAAGAAATGAGATGCAATTAAAAAATACTCACCCTATATTGTCCCAATGGGCTTTACAGTTTGCAAAATCTAAAGTTCTGCATGTTAAAATTCTATTGCCTCCATTGCCTTGAGAGTTACCATGCATGCCCTGTGTATGTGTCATTTACAAAATGTGACATATCAAAAAGCACAGTTGAATATCACTTGAGGTCTAGCAAATGATGTTAAAATGACACTTCAGATTTTGCTTTGCTCTGTCTATTTAGATTGATCAGTACTGCTTAATCTCTTTGTTATATTTCTAACAAAAATGTATGCAAAATATTAAGGGCCTAACTGTGCAAATCTCTGCATATGTGAGCAGTTCCAGGGTCTGAGCAATATACTTTTGATCATGTTGAGCAATGACTTCAAAATTTGTGCTTGCTATGATCTGTATATACCTGCATTTCTCTTATAGTGTGTATTCTTTTGTTTGTATAAAATTTAGGACTTGCTGATACCACATTTTCTATTCTACTCTCCAAAGCAGGTAGAATGGATATTGTCTCTATGGTGCTCTTGACACAGTTAGTTGTTTTTGATGAGTTTTCCTCTATGTGATTTGTCTTCCCCAGGTGTATTCCAATCTCTCAATGCTGAGTGGTGCCCCTGATGTGGCTGTCAACCCAGAGGACACTGCTGCTTACACTTTGAGTATATCCCCCTGCAGACGAGGAATCTTTCAAGGTACTATTTAGATCTCAAATATATAAAATATCCCTATAAATTAGCAGGCTAAATCTCCTTACACCTAATGCTTGCATTTTTTCTGCATAACCTTTCTTCTGGAAGTAAGGTTGTCATTACTGGTGATTTAGGTTTTTAAGCTGGCTCATATTTTTATTTTTAAAGGTATCTTACTGCTAAATGTGTGGTCAGGTTCTTAAAAAAAGCCAGCATATGAACAACTTTATGCATTTAATTGGTCTCATGAAAATTGACTAAATAGGAAGTAATGATTTTTGAATTATCACCAGGTTTGTAGATCTAAGTTTAATTTTCCACAACCTGTTTAATCCCTTCAGATATGTTAGCACTACTAGAACCAAAGATGTAAAGGCAGAGACCAGAATTTGATTTTTTCCCTTAATTAATGTGCAGTCTGTTGACCACAAGGCAAGAGTACAAAAATAGAATTCTGGGAACTTGGTTCTTTCTTTGACATATGTGGAGGTTGGGGGGATCTAAAATAAATTGTTCATAATTTGCATCCGTCCATGTTTAAAATTGTATTTTATGATACAATAGTAAAACTCTGGATATTTTTAACCAATGTTAAAAAATGCATCCCATCATTAATATTTTTCCTGATTTTCTTTTTTAATAACAATTCAGATTTCATAATTTTCATATGTTTGGTAATGGTTCTAAAATTCCATGGTGCTCATTACTTAGCTCATAATGTGAAAAGCATGGTTTTGAGAATGAAACTGTGCAGTCAGTGTTTGCCTTCCCTGCAGGGTAACTACTGTAGTAACTCTCAGCAGAGAAAAGTACAAAGGAGTCTGGGAAAGAATTATGGAAACAGAGGAGATCATCCTAAAGGAACTGAGTAGCACTCAGGAACTGAACTTCCCAATAATGGATAAATCTTTCAATAGAGAATGCTTAGTGTCTGTAGTTTAAAATTTGTGTGTTCCTAACTCCAAGCACATGATTCTGCTACATTCTTGGTCAATTGAGATTAATGACAGCTGTTTTCTTAGCATTATAAAGCTATTAAATCTTGTCCCTGAGGGTGTCAAACTACTTTGCTCCTTTGGCCATTTTGTTTTTAGTACCTGATATGCAAAATGTAACTAATAATGCCATCTCAATTCACAAGTGACTTGTGCAAAGAAATTAATACCTGTAACAAGGTTTGGCCTCGAGCCATAGGAAGATTTCAGTGCCCTGATCTGAACCCCTGGAACACAAATCATGCTATATGAATAGGAATCAACATTCAATGAAATTGTAACCATCAAAAATGTGCACCAGGAAATATTGAGGATGTACTATATTTTAACATGGCTTTTTTTTAAGCATTAAAGATTTAGGAAGAGTCTCTTCTTCTGCCTTAGAAAATCCCCAGTTCTTTTATATATCATGAAAGTTTCAGTAGAAGAGGCTCCAAGGGATCTATCAGAGAGGAAATTAATACCAGGTGATAAAAGCCATGCCTTCAAAGGGACGTAAATGGCATGTTCAGATCTACATCTCCAATGTTCTCTCCTTCCCTTGACTTCTATCACAATGGTTTTCATTATGTTTTGAAGTATTATATGTTCACTGAGTGAAAAAAGAGAGAACAGTCAGTTTCTCTAACCCAACAAAAAGTTACTGGTTCAAATGCTGGGAAGCCACATCTGCCCTTCTTCTCAGAAAAGTTCATTTATTTTACACTTTAAAATAACTTGATAGAAGGGTAAAGTTATCCTTTGAAAAGGACAGGGCCCAGTTATCTGCAATCCACCCCCTGGCTCAGGGCTTGCATTAATCACTACCTCAGGAAATCATGTTCATTCTTTCCCTGGAACAGAGACAGGTTTGGCTCTCTCACAGAAATCCATGCACACTCTCTAATCATTCAGCTGCTGTAGCAGGGAGAGGGGTGGAGGGAAGAGAGGCCACTATCACAGGTGTGGAAAGCAGCAGCTGATTTTGCTGTCTGATGTTAGGTTTGATGTAAACCTGACTGCCAAGTGTCCTGTCTAAGGTAACGTGTTAGGGAGTGCTTTCTTTGTGGCTTCAAGGAGAATGGAAGTCTGTCTGCATCACACTGTGCAAGGCTGGCAAGTCATATTTGTTCTCCAGAGCAGAATTTCCAGGCCCTGAGAAACTTCAATGTCAAAGATACTATAAATATATATATATTTATATATATAGTATGAATGCATTTTTGGCTTTCAGGATATTTCAACAGCCAGCCTGATCTTGAGAGTCACAGATTAGATGTAGGTGATTCAAGTGGGAATTAGGCAATACTCAGGAATCTTAATCCTTTCCAGGTTCTATAATATTTTCATAAGGATAATATACAAGACACACAAGAAAAGAAGGAAAGTATAATTTAACCACTTCCCCTTGCGCCCCCCCCCCCCCCCCAACAAAAAAAGAAGTATTCTTTATTCAGTCTGGTGAATTTGTTTAGAAGGAAGAAAATAATCCATAGGGTGAACTGCTGGAATGAGAAAATAAAAAGCAGTGCTCCAAAGCTGTCTGCAGAGGGAGTCAATTTTATCCTGCAAGGAAAAAAGAACAATTATTTTGATACCTAGCTGAGGACTCTGTCCTAGTGCTGGTGAATAATTTCAAGTCTAGAACTTCCTAACTTGTGAGTATAAAACTTTATGTTCTAATACTGTTTTTTTTCATATTAAAATAAATTCTAATGAAAGGACTTTTACCATAGAAGTTGTGCTGGGCAAATGGTTTGCATTTTTTATTTACTTTCCAAGTCCTTTTATTTCCAAAATTATATAGCTGCAAAATTATGCTGCTTTTGCTTTCTGTCTTGCTGTTTTATGGTTGCTAAGCTAAAAATGGGCCCAGTTATTTTCTAAAGCCCATCTGGAAGCATTCCAATAGAATGCTAATATTACATGCTTCAGCTAGTTTTTAGGTGTATGACAGCTTTAACACTGAAATAATAGCAAATAAACACCTCAAACAAGATTCTGTCACTACATAAAATTCTTCAGCTGTCTGTTTTCTGAGTAATTGAGCAATTTTCTTTAGGTTCTCTATTTTCTTTAGTAGATTAAACATCTTCTACAGATTGCTTTATATTTTATCAAATTTTTATTTCTGCTTTCCACAGAATAGACCAGAATTTTTCAAGAATACAGCAAAACTCATAATACTTGAATATGTCCTGTGCAAAAAACCCACAAACCTTTTATAGTCAGTGCCCTTTTATTCATACAATCCCCTAGCATTTGGAAAGGAGCTTTCTAACTTTATGTCTCACCTTTCCCTAATTCCATTCCATTCCTTTCCTTTCCTTTCCTTTCCTTTCCTTTCCTTTCCTTTCCTTTCCTTTCCTTTCCTTTCCTTTCCTTTCCTTTCCTTTCCTTTCCTTTCCTTTCCTTTCCTTTCCTTTCCTTTCCTTTCCTTTCCTTTCCTTTCCTTTCCTTTCCTTTCCTTTCCTTTCCTTTCCTTTCCTTTCCTTTCCTTTCCTTTTCCTTTTCCTTTTCCTTTTCCTTTTCCTTTTCCTTTTCCTTTTCCTTTTCCTTTTCCTTTTCCTTTTCCTTTTCCTTTTCCTTTTCCTTTTCCTTTTCCTTTTCCTTTTCCTTTTCCTTTTCCTTTTCCTTTTCCTTTTCCTTTTCCTTTTCCTTTTCCTTTTCCTTTTCCTTTTCCTTTTCCTTTTCCTTTTCCTTTTCCTTTTCCTTTTCCTTTCTCCTTTCTCCTTTCTTTCTCCTTTCTCCTTTCTCCTTTCTCCTTTCTCCTTTCTCCTTTCTCCTTTTCCTTCTCCTTTCTCCTTTCTCCTTTCCTTTCCCTTTCTCCTTTCCTTCCTTCTTTTCCTTCCTTCTTTTCCTTCCTTCCTTGTGCAGTAGGAGCTGCAGGCTCCTTCATTGTCACATTAAGAGGCAGTGAGCATTATAAACAAAAAAAAAAAATCACCTCTTTATTAAATGCTACAAAGCCAAGTATGATTGATAGTTGATAGCAGGATTTGCCACCTGCTCATTTCTCCTTGGTATGAGTATTAAAGTTGACTCTCATTTTTTGTTGTAGGGAGCAATTAATTTAATCCTAGTATACCAAAAAGTAGTAGGATTTACAGAAACTCCTTAGGATTTATATGTGTCATCACAGAAATTTACCTAGGAAAAATAGAGGCTACAAAGTTTTGTACTAACTTACAGTAAATATCCTTTTTTTTTTTTTTTTTGGTCAATAGAAAAACTATAAAAAAAAAAATTGGCCAAATAGCCACATAATTTACATTTATCTTGTTAATTTATCTTATCTCTTTTGTGGAACTTTTCTGTGGCGGCAACCGTACTGGCTAGAAAAGAACCAGCAAAAGATAAAAACCCCTCCTCCCACTCCCAAGACCTTATTAAGTTCATGTTGGTATATTTAAACCATAAGCCAAATGTTTCTATATCTTTTCAGATTTGTGTGATGAATTCTGTGGCCATATAACCTTCTGGGGTTTTTTTCCAGTTAAAATATTGGGATATTGTGGACTTTTATCATCTCTCTGCAGCAGAAAGTAATCATGCACACTATGTACCTTTCAAATATTCCATTTAAGTTATACAGAGGAAAGCATTTAGCACTTCTTGCTTTCATAATTGTGTTCATGGATACAGGGGGGGTGTAGTATATAGCCAATGAGTCAGTCTAACATGGGGTGTTGTAATTACAATTTTATTGAGAAATAAAACAGCCTGCCTCCTTTTAAAGGGATGCATCTTCTCTGAAGCAATAGCAAGCAAGGCTTTGGTAGTAATATTTGGACTGTAGTTGTATAAAATGTTTCAGCACTGGCTAGTAAAGCTAGAAAATGTGCTATGATGTTTTGACCAAGAAAGCTTTTAAATCAGTGATGTGTCAGCAAAAATATAACATCCTCAATTTATGTAAATTTTAATTATTAATTTTCAATAGAGTTCTAGAAATACTTGTATTATTGCTTTTACAATTTTAGGATCATATATACAAGTTTAGTATTTTACATATATGCAAAAGGAGAGCTGAAGTGTCTTGTTTTCTATAATAGATGATGATGGCATAATTCTGTGGCCAGTTGAATCAGTGGGAACTGTATCTCTGGGATGTAGGTGAAGTCTGGTTTGGTCTTGAATGTATGCTTTAGAAATTGTCAGCCATGATATTTTGGCAAGTTACACTGTTGTGTAATGTGTGACAGAGAAGTCAGAATTGAGCAACTGGATACAAAAATCCTCAAAAACAAAATCAAAAAACCCAAACACTGAGGACTGTTGTGCATGAAGAGATTATCATTTATCAGGTATTTTGTACCACCAATAATGAAAAGTGAGATGCACTGATAAGTAGAAGTTCTGTAAGATGACTGCATTCGCAGCCAGAAGACCAGAACTTTATGTGTCAAAGCTCTTTAAAAGCAGAGGAGCCAAGCTCAGCAGAACCACATGAAAAATGTAAAATTCCTTTTTGTATTTGTTATTTGAAATCTGTCATTTTTGATGCAGCATTTCTGCACATTTCCAATGTATTATTTATGACTTCATAGAGCACAAAGTACTTTTTATTACTCTTCATTGTGCAAAATTCTTTTTCCTGTCCTGCAAAATATCTCTTGACAGGAATATTTTTGTAGTACATAATTTGAATAAATTAATATATTTATGTATCATCTGCTATCTTAGCATCCAATAAGGGTCAGTGGATTGTACCATTCACACCCAAACCAGGAGAGCATTCTGACTAGGAATACTTCCTAGGAAAATGTTCTGCCTTAATTTATAAACTCAAGTCCTGCAGATCATACCATGTACTGTCCTCAGTGATCAGGATTCTGCATTTTAGATTTGACATGAAACTAATAAACTTTTTTCTTTTGTTATTTGAGTTCTTGCCAGCAATTATTTTCTTTTCTTTTCCCCTGATAAAATATTCAAATAGCTTTGGGACTGTAGTAAATACTTTGATGCCCATGAAAATTATGAAAGACAATTTATGAATATTTTAAGATTAGCCAGATAAACTGAGTTACAAAATGTATACCATCCATAGTAAAACTCATTATTTTTTCTAGAAATACTTTGACAGATTTAATTGAGAGCCTTGTAGAGATCTGCATTCACCAAATCAATTCATTCACCTTTATCAATCAAGATTATAAACTCCTTGTTATTAACTCTGTTTGTTTGAGCTCTGGTTCTCATGAAGTAGGAAAATGGAGTCTCAGCACTTACACTGCAATTCTTCACTGATTTTTTGATCATGCAATTGGTGGATTATCAGCACAATGGTTTAACAATTCAAGTAGTTTTCAGTTACCATAGTTCCTCTCATGGCTCTTGAAATATTCTTGAGCATTAGTAATTTATTCTTTTGGAACTTTTCAAGCATTCCAATATTTGCTGCAAATAAAAATTAATTATTCAAGTGCTTCAGCAAATTATTTTGATGCTTTTGAGGCCACATTTTGTGCAGAGAACAAAAGCCACTCTTTGTTTTACCATCTCATTACTTAAATTGATCCTGTGATTACTCCTGTTCTGTCCCTCTTTCTCCCATGCTCATGTATGGATAATTTGTGATTCTGAAAAACAGAAAATTGGTAAAGTAAAATCCTCCATGGTCACTGGAAGGAAGGACTATAAGGAAAAATTACTAAAATTTTAAAATTAAGTGTAACAAAATATCTTTACTGCAAGAATTTGGTAGAATTTATGAATGCATTGATTAGCATTTAGCCAAGACTTTTTGATCAACTTCAAAGCTATAACTTTGCATATTTGTACTAATTTTCTTCTAATTGTTGATAGCTTTTAACCATATTGATGGCAAGGATTGGTATTTAAAATTAATGAATTCTCTCTTACATTTTGCTTCTCCCTAATATTGTGATTCAATAGACTAGGATTATTCAAAATAATACTAGGATTTTATACTGAGACATAAAATCAGATCAATTAGTCAGAATTCTATGATTATTAGTCATTAATTTGTCATTTATCCTATGATCCATTACCTATTAGTGCCATTCCATGTGTTCTCTTACATCAAAATTTATATACCTTGAGCATTTTCATTCTGTCTTCATTATCCTTTCCGTATTGGTTTTATTTTTTATCCTTCTTGCACATCTATCTTTTATTTTTATTATAAGAAAAAAAAAGATCAGTAATTTCCTGAAATTACAGTCACTCTGCCTCTTTGGACCCAAGTTCTGATTTAATTACTGGGAGTAATTTTAGTAGTTTTTTAAACTTTTTTCATTTGAAATTCTTTTGGTTTGTTTTTAATTAGTTTAGTTTAGTTTATTTGTATTTGAGTTTTCTTAATGAAAGAAAATATGGGATTCTAATTTTTTTTTAAGCTTAAAGTTATATACTATATTTTTCCTTTGGATTGAAACCTATTTCAATTTTTTTGATTTTGTTTTTAACTTCAGTGTTTTATACCTGTGCTTCTCAGTTGCTGTGTCTCAAAGAAAAAGAGATTCTTCCTTATAATCATTTAATGTAGCCCTTCTTAGTAGGAATAGTTTGCCACTGTTTGTCATGTCACACCTCTGCCCCACTCAAAGCTGCAGAAACAAAGGATGTCATTAGATGTAGTTATTTGCAAATCAAATTGTTCTGGGACTCTCATAAGAATTCCCCATTTCAAATTTTAAAAGTTCCATTAATGATAGTTTTCCAAAGTCCTTGGTAAGACACAAGGAACAAATTCCCTTTTGGAGATGTTTCACAAAAATTCTAATAATCACAAATGAGAACATTCCTTACTATATAATAGCATAAAATATCACCTCCTCAGATTTTATATGAAGAAGAATTAAACCTGCAAAATGCATTTATTTTGGCTTAGAAATAATATATTCAAACATTGAAGGAAAATAATTTAGATGCAGGTAGAATGTTATTTGGTATTTCCAAAATTTGTGTAGATTTATAATTCTTAGAGGCACAAAATGGAAGAATTGATACCTGTTGATTAAATTCCAGTATATAAAATCTTCCAGAATAACATTAATATTATTTAAAGGCACCCTGTACATACTAGATTTTAAGTTATTAAATAGAGATCTGGTAATTTATAAATTCAGGGTTTATAGTCTCTGTATTTTATTTTCTTGTCACATTTGATTACAATTTAACATGTAATACAAAAATGTATCCCAGGAATATTTTAACAATTACAGTCATTCTCTTCTATCACTAGAATGAGACACTGTGGTTGAAAAAGAAATAACAGAAACTATCAAGATTGCGCACAGAAAATTGAGCTGGGAAAAAGATACAATTAGTGATCACCAGATTTTGTCACTTTTATGAAGTCCTTGTTTGTATTGTGTTTCCTACTTCTGATCTTTTTCAGGTGCCCATTATGGATCTCTTCAGACAAGTAGAGGAGCTCTTTGGGGACATTGGTTAATGGTTAATTTCCTTGCACTTACTCAAGAGATATTTTTTAATATCATAAATTCTAATTGGATGGCTGACACCTGGACTGGAAGTTGTACTTCATTTTGAATTAGTTTTGAACTGAGGAAATACTTGTGCATGTCTGGCAGTCTGTTTTTGTGAAGCTAATTCCTGGGTAATACAACACCTGGTATCTATTTGTTTTAGGTGTAATTTCATTTGTTGCTCAAGATGAAGTCCAGCAGCAGCCTCAAGACAGCAGCTCAGCACAGGGGACAGATGGTGAAGAGGCCCTTCAGAGACTGCCAGCCACGACTCCACCAGCTCCTGATGCAGCTGACATTGGTATGTTTGTTATTATGGATGCATTCAATGTCAATTTTCCTAAAATTACACCATAATGTGTTTTAGAATTAAATGAATATTTAGTATGCACAGCCTACAAAAAGTGTGTGAAATCCTTTTGTGCTTTCTGAAACATTTTAATGAATTGTTAAGCTGAGATTTTTCTTTTCCTGTTTCCCCCCCCTCTTTTTACAATGTCAGTGACTGTTGCTTGTTGTTGGAGAGGGGCAGAATGTTTTTAATGGTTTCTTTGTAACTCTCCAATAATACTGTTAGTGCTGATGTGAAAGCAGGCCTTTTCTGAAATTCATATTGCTTCACCTCTGGCACTGTGGAAAAAACTTTCTTATAACAGTCAGAGGTAGATACTCCTTTGGTACAGTAAAATCAAAAAGGAAAGATTCCAGAATACCTATTCACTTTCATATTGTCACCACCTGCTTGATTCTAAGCAGTATCTGCATTACTTTGAGATTTCAATTGTACCAGAAGAACACTTTAGTGGTTACACGAAATAGACAAAGCCAGGTTTTTTTGTTTGTTTTTGGATTAATTTCTCCACTTTCCTATTTATATTTGCAAGTATAGTTTTGCCTGCAGAACCATGTTCTTTATGCTTTTAATATCTAATTTGGTATATATTTAAATTATCAAACATTTTTTAATTGATTAAAGAATATTTCTTGCAGGGAAAGCTGTCAAGGAAAGTTTTGAACTAAGAAAGTTGGTTTAGTCAATATTGAGTTTTTTGGAAATTAAGAAGGGCTTTTAGATTGGAGATCTCTTTGTCTTTATAACTGTATTTTCTAGATAAATTAAAACTAGGATTTATCAAGCTCTAAAAAGAATTAGAAGCTAATTTTATCACTAAATTAGAAATAACTCGAGTCAAGTCAATGTGAATATCAGAAAGTCTGTTCTTTTATAGTCTATTAATAATCTGTACAGCAACATGGAAGCTGGTTGATGTTAAACCTCCTGCAACACCTCATTGGAACTTTACAGAAGAAGAATTTTAAGAAGGATTAAATTAAGATGATATATGCAGATAACATGGTAGAGACAAGAATTATAAATTTTCCAGATATTAAGTGGAATTAATAATAAAAACAATATAGAGGGCAATGCCAGGTAAATGGGAGATAATCTACAAATCTCTACTGAAAGCCTGAGAATATTAATGAATTTAGTTAAGCTTTAATTGCCCAAATGAAACATTTTCTCTTATGAGATATTTGCAAATCTAGGATTTATCAGTCCAAAACTAGTAAAGGCTGTAACTTAAAGTAACTAAACATAGAAGGTTAAGCAAGAAAATAGTTTAGGAGGGTGGGTGTCTCAGTACTGTCCCTGTCACTGATATGAATGGAGGGTTTTGTTCTTAGGTAGAAAATCCAATGTAACTTCATGGTTTGCTATTATCATTACTGTAATACTTTTGCTTCGTGTGATTCCCTAATTACAGTGTGAGACTGATTAGTCTATTTATGCATTTCAATTTTCAAACATGTTTGACACATTAAAAGACAATAAATAATACCATAAAATATCAGTCTAATAACTTGCTGAGAGGAGCCAGCTAATCAGCCCAGAATCAGCTCTTTTGCTGCCACTAATTTACATGGAGATAATCACTCCCACACAGAAAATCCCATTGCTAACTGGAGCAGTCTGCACACTTTATTTCTATATGGCTGCCTCAAGTTACTTCATCTTCTCTTTCAGTTGCCGTTTTTTCCTATTTTTCTGCAACTCTAGTGTTTTATCTCTGTCTTATTGTGACCTACATGTTTCTAGGAAACTGTACTGACTCAAGCTGCAGGACTGCTGGCAATGCTTAGGGTATCATTAGGATTATCCCCTCCCCTCCCCTCTTCAGCATCCCTTACACTCTGTCCAGCAGCAGGACTCAGCACTAACCTGGCACTTCAGCCCCAGTTTTCAGTGTTCTGCCAGCAGTGATGTCTCTCAGTGTTTGTTTGTACAAGACTGGGCAATTTTGCATGGGCTGTTGTCTGCACACTTTATCTTATGGTGGCTGCCCTAAGCATTGCCTTTGGCCAAAGATTTTACTTCCCACTTTGTCTTATGGAATGAAGTTAGGTTTTTATGTCATTGCCAAGATTTTGAATTTCCTTTTACTTGAAAGACTAAACATCAGAAAGATACACTACTTGCAAATAGACCATCATGAAAAAGCACAGTCAGAGGGGCCAAGCCAGACATTTATTTTGGCAAAGCCTGGTTTAGTTGTCTTCTTAAAGCCAATTTATGCTTCCACCAGGCTTTCAATGGCAGGCAATGTTTTCTAGCCTAAGTTGTCATTGTAGTTCTTATGAGATGTCTCTGAGTGTCTTTCCTGTTGAGTTTAAAAACTGCTTCCAAGTGATTCCTCGAGCACCTGAGGCCTTTGGAAGGTAATGGTTCTTGCACATGTGGTTCTCCTGGACTTCCAGGCTTGAAATCAATCCCTGAGGGTTGAACATCTGTGGGAACACTATGGGGTATTCATATAAGGAAGATGTCTTCATATAAGGATAATGTCTTTGTTCTAGCAACTGTTGAAGTGATTAGGAGGTAAACTATACTCAGGATGGCAAAAATATAAAAAAGTTTAGCATTTGTTCATTATAATTCTTTTAAAAGATTATAAGACCTGAGGATGCAATGTTAAATGACAAGATTTATTCAGTATTTAGGCAGTAAGATGTTTCACATACCTTTAATATATTGAAATATAATTGATACATCTCACATGCATGTTTATTTCTGGAATTAATGCCTTTTAACAGGAATGCTCTATAAAATCAATTTAAGTTACCAGCCCATACATTTTGATTGGGTAGTTAAGGTATTCTTCAGTCCAATCTACATTCTCTATGTTCATGCATGGTATGCTCCAGTTTCAGATTAGTGCAAGTCTCCCTCTTCAGGGAAGAAATAAAGATCTATGCAGAGAAAATAATCCCCATGTAAATTGCATGCATATTTGCAAATTTAAAATACTAACCACAGCTTGGTTTGTTTATGGGTTTTTTGTTAGTTTTATTTTTGGGTTTTTTTCTTGGTTGTTGTTTGTTTTTCTATGATTTTTTAATAGCATTTTCACATTTGCAGCTATACTTATGCCAAGGCATACAAGCTTTGGGGAATGGTATAGCATATGTAGAACATTAAGTATTAGACTGTTTTATGCCTTCTTCCTTTGTCAAAAAGATTGTTCAATTACTGCTAGCTTTCTCAGTAGGTGCCCTTCTGCAGTGCTGCAGTCTGCTGGATGTTATGAATTTTCCTGTGCCCTTCTGAGACTCAGAACAGCTTGATCCTCCCAGTAAACTATCATGTTGTTTTGAAACAATTCAGAAATAGCAATGCTTAAAGGACCTATGGCCCACATGGAATTTCGTGGGGCATGGCACTGTGTGCAATTAAAAATCTGTGCAAACAATGCATTTATGCCATTTAAAATTAATAACAAGAGCAATCTGTAATTGCTCACAGAGTGAGGCTGCTGATGAACTTCAGGTTGCCTCACCCTTCCTGCAGGAGGTGTTGCAATATTATTGTGCTGAGAAGGCAGGTAGTGTTGCATCTGCACTAACCACAAATAAGTCACTCCTCTTGTAAACCTGTACATCTGCATATTTTTGGATATTGTAGCATGCAGGATTGCATTTGCATATAAAGAGATTAAATTTTATCACCCAATTTAAATGTCTGTGATGTGCATTATGCTTTTTTGAAAGTCTGTACAGGCTGTAAACTGTATTACTGAGAAATACATCATTCTGTTATGTCTGGCAGACCTCAAATGTGTATGTATGGAATTTTAAAATTAATAGCCCATTTAATAAAAAAAAAAATCCTGAAAAACAAAATCCCTAGCAGAAATAATGAGTGGGGCTCACAGGACAGGTCCAGGTGTAAGCCCTTACTTGTTGTCTGTGACAGAAAACATTCAGAGTGATATAAAAAAAATAACATTTTTGAAACTTAAGAGGAAATGAGCAACATAGCAGCAGTCTCCCTGCAGCCAGTGCTCTTGTTGTTATGCTGGAGTGTTTGACATGCCCTTTCTAGGTCATCATTTTGCCTTTCCTACCTTGTCATGCTTACAAACAATTATTATTTTACCCTTCAGCAAGTAATGAATTATAAACACACAGAGAGTACATAATGGTAATGCAAAAGAGCACTAATATTTACCAGTTCCTCACAGTCCTGTAAGCATGTCTGGGGCTGGAGATAATGAGGTGAGGAGAGGATAGAGGGAAGGTCCCCATCAGTCTCCTCTCTCATCCTGTTTCAGTTGCTGTGACCTGGGAAGGTGTTCACTGTGCCAGAAAAAAGGAAAAAGTCAAACTTTATGGCCTAATAGATGGGACAGTTCATAGGAAGTGGAGTTCAAATCAAATGTGGGATTTCTTAAAAAGTCTTGCAGTGTGGAGTTTTTCTAGCTGAATAATGACTTGAATCTTTTACATTAATCTAAATATTATGAAACATTCAAATTAATCTTTCACAAAAAATATTAAATTCTCTCCAAGATATTTGACATTCAAATTACTGCAACATCAACAATATTTTCTAAGGTTGAGAACAGCTTCCTTCAAGGTTTATGTTCAGTCCCTCAAGCAGAGGAAATAATTGAATAAACATTCTCAGAACCTGTTTGGAAAATCCAACAGTTAAGCTAATTTATAAACAGATTTACAAATCCAGAGCAAAGTTTATATATATATATCTTAATGATAATATGCATATTTATATCTTTCAAGTTTCTGAAAACTATGCAATTCAGAAATATCAATTAAAGCATTAGATCGAGTCCAAGTTATGTTTTTAAGGTGACAGGGAGTATAACTTACAAGAAAATAAAGCACATTTCTCCTTCCAATCTAATTTCTTCTTCATCTTCTTCTTCCTGTCGCTGTTGTTATTAATATTATTAGAAGTAGTGCTAGACTTTGGTAACTAGACAAGCTTGCACATGAACTGCTGCCACTGTCAGCCTTTGAAGCTAGAAATTATTCCTGAAGACTGTTTGTGATTAGGCCATTGTATTTGTGCAAGTAATTTTTTTGTTAGTAAAAGTCTCAGTTCATGTCAGTGTTTTCTCATGGATGAGTTTTGTGTCCATCTCTTGTCCCCTCAGTAACCTGCTGCTGGAATTTGCTAAAGAGTTTTGTGGTAATAGAAGCTGCAAAATAAATTTCCCACTCAGAATTCTTGGCTTTTAATTTATCCAAGACACTGGGAACTCCTGCATTCTCACACAGTCACTTACGGGGCAGCTTTGCTGAACTAACTAGCAAAGGACCACTCATGTTTTCACAGAGCAGGCAATAGATATTTCTTTGCAATGCTTTATTTGGTATGGTCTGGATTGTCTCTCTCAAAATGTTTCTTTTGCTTTCTCTGTGGGTAGAGTCCTAATAGTTCTTGGCACAACTATGAAATTTTAAGTATTAGGGAACTGCTGTTTGCCACTGTGGCAAAAGACAGATGATATTTTATACACTGTCATCAGAGAGTGAGTGTCTGTGTGTGCAAGAAGTTTTGTGAAATTTAGAATTAATTGTAAAAATTTGATTAGTATTTCTGGTAGTATATTAAATGATATTTGTGTTGTTTAGGAAGAATGTATCTTCTTTCATAATGTGATATACACATTAACTATTATTGAATGTTAGAAAGAATTGCAGGATTGCTTACAGTAACTTCTCTGGATTTATTGGTTATCTCCACCTTATTTGCCCAGCAATACATTGAGAAATTAGTAAGAACAACCTTATAAAGTTCATCTACTGTAAATATGGCAGACAATATCCATTAAATTAATGAAGGGTTTATTTTAATAACATGGAATTACATGAGCATGAAGATCTTCTGCTTGAAAATTAATGGAATTTTACTTCATCGTTTCTTTTTATTATTGAAGACATAAACTGCTCACACAACCCCACAATATGTTTTCTGAAATCTAATGAAAATCTGCCCACTTCATCATTCTGCTCAGGATGCTTTTTCATAGACGTGATTTTGTACTTTATGGATGTATAGAGAAATAAATGTAATTTTCCTAAAATGACCTGGGTGCTCAGCAGAAATCCTGAATACCTCTTTCAGGGAAGACATATTTTTTTTATCCCAGAAAAAATGTTGCCTTTTCTCTGTGTGTGATTTTGTTTTGTGTTGCCTTTCTGCCTTTCCCTAGGGGAATAAGATGAAATGCCTACTTTGTGACAGAGTTTAGAATGGAAAGTTACCCAAATCCCAATGAACTTGAAAGGTTCATTTTAAAGTAAAAGAAATAGAAAAATAGACATTTGTCAGTTTGAATGCCTTTGCATTTGCCTAGCTGTATTCCTGTGAAACACTGCAGTAGGACTGTATTAGGGTTGATAAAATGCTTTTGGTTACTTTGATATCTTTAGCAAACTGCCAGTGTTTTGGAAAAAGTATTTTTGATCTGTAAATACAGAATATTTTTTTTTCTAATAATGGCAGTCAGGAATCACTCATTGGGGTATAAAATTTGTAATTCTGGGCTATCTTCACATGGGAAATAGGCATGCTTAGCTTCAATATTTAGCACTTTTTTAAGAGGAAACTGCCTACACTGAACCTGCCTTGAGTATGGTAGAGAATTTAAAAGTGAACCCTGTCTGGAAGTGAGCTGGCTTCTCACTGAAGTCTCATGTAGTTTCATATCATAAAATCAAATCTAATTCATATTAAAGGTTCAGTTAAAAATTCATGTATATTCAAGGAAATGTTATCAATTTAGTTTCCTGGCAGCTAGAAGGGGTAAAATCTTTGAATACTAATTACATTCTGTAATAGAAATGAAGATATGTTGTACTCAGCATTTCTGGGGTCTTTTTGGTTTTTTTTCTTTTTTGAAAGTGCTGAATTGCAAGCTGGGGAATAGAAAACTTCTAGGGAAATAGTGCAATTGATTTTACAGTTGCAAGGGAGATTCTATAATTCAGTTGATTGAATGGTATTTGGCTGTCAGGTGAAAGCCTCGTGCTCCTTGTATGTGCTGCAACTCATAAGAACAGTTATTTGCTTTTGTGACACAGCACTAGTAAAAACTGGGTTCACTTTGTCCTCAGTGAGCTTATTTTTAATATGTTGTATTGACAATAATAAAATAAGGCTTGGAATTTCACAAGACAGAGCATGAAGTATATTTCACCACAGCATGATATATTTCACCACCTGGAGGATTGTTAAGGATCTTTAACAGGTCTTTGCTGCTAAGAGTTAAATTTAATAAGTCTTTGCAATAACTTAGTGCCATATTTTGAGCAGACTTCTGCAACTGGAGAATACCTGCTGCTTTTCTGATGTCTTTTTGTATTTTTTTGATTGCTAGCCTTGTCACAGTTCATTGTGTTTAACTAATATACTCTTTATGTAAGCTATGTTTCACCAATGTACAAACATATTCAATAATTTGTGTATGACTGAAACAAAAGTTGAAAGCAAGAATTAATTACACATTGGTATTGAATTTTTTGTTTCAGTGGAAGATTTTTACCAGTTCTAAAGTCATGCTAATTGAACATTTTTTTTAACATGATTTTTTTCTGGCTAAAGTTTTTTGATGTCAAATGTTCTATTTTAAAGAGTTCTTGATAACCAAAATGTTAAGTTTATGAACGTATTTTATGTAGTAAAACATCACATATTAAAAAAAAAAGGAAAAAAATTAAATAACCCTGGACTCTGAGCAATTATGTTTTCTCTGAAGAAATAAAGTATTAAATGTATACATTTATAAGCTATTTAACATGTTTTGTTTTCATTCTGATGGGAACAGGAAAACACTTCATTTTAAGGAATTTCCTGACTGGAAATCATCTGAGTATAACTTAACCTACTGTGCCAAGGGTATATCAGCTGTGACTGTGTGTACATGACTTCTGAGCTGGCTTTTGCTTTTCAGACATGTGGAAATCTTTGTGTGACACAGCTGCCCAAGCTGTTCACCTGGCAAGTGATTTCCTCACATAAGTCACAGTTTACACACTTAAAATGTGCAGCTCTATGCAAAACCTGGCCAGTGAATGCTGTTTCTGCCAAGAGGCAGAATAGAAAGTTCTATGTTATTTTACTGTATACTTTTAAAATGTTTTTCAAGCAATTGGTATTGGTGGCTCTTCTGACACAAGGTGTCTTTCCCTTCTGTTCTCTTTCCCCTTCTTTTTCTTTTAATGTGCTTTATATTGTGTTTGTGTGCATCCCTCAATATTACTGATGATTTTCCCAACCTTCCAGAGAGCCTACAGGATTTCCTTCCTTCCAGAGGAAATTTAAGATCCTTTTGTCCACAATCACCCTTAGCTTTATATGCCAGCATAATAGGAATGAGCAATATTTTTTCTCTTTCTTATCTGAGACCTTAAAATTTGATAGCCAAAAACAAGGTTCCCTTTGGATCTTTCTGTTACCTTTAGATTTTTCCAAAGTTAAGACATAGGTAGACAAAGATAGAAAAATGGTGTCAGTAGAAATAAAGAGAGATATGGCAAATGGAGAAAAAACAGTAGCCCTTTGGGAAAAAGCAGCAGTCCTTGGGGAAAAATAACCTCTTAAATTCAGTAAGTTGAAAGTTGTATGAAGTAAGAGGAAGCAGGGAGGGTTAGTACATAATTTGAGATCATTCATTTGACACAGTCCTGACTCTGTGTTTCTTAACAAAGTATCACAATTCAATTTATGTGAGCTAAAGATTATGCCTGGGAATGAGGGTGTTTTGAGACATTTTGTGGAATATGAGAGTGTGTTAGGTATAACTTGGTAGAAGTAACTTGTTTCCTTGAGGATTTTGACCACCATTCCTCTAGGATATTCTTCAAAGCTATTTACTAATAAAAACTGCATGACCTAGGTAACCCGTCCTGGCTCTTCTCCATCCTCACCCCTGCAAAGTTCCACTGATACTTTTTGCATTTTCTAAGTCCACCATTTGTTCCTCTCCATCAGAGAGGTCACTCCTAGTAGCAACCTTTTGTGCATATGGAAATTGTGAGCGTTGTCTTTCCTCAAAAATCTTCTCTAAGGAAAATAAAATAATATAATTTATTAAATAATAGTTCTTTCCTGAACTTCTAATTGGTTGTACAAATTTTCTATGGTTTTGTGTCTTTTCATAATTGCCTAAAATCAGCTACTTTATGGAGGGTTTTTTACTTTACTTCTTGAGTTATTCTTGTCTCTTTGCCCTTTGGAATTATTTCCCTATTCAACTCTTAGACTAGATTATTCTAAGTATCTTCTCCACTTAATCTCAGTTTATTTCTTTGCCAGTTCTTTGAATGAAGGTAATTATAATAACCAAATAACTGTGAGTCTTAAAGCAAATATCACTTATCTTCACATTAGAAGTTAAACAGTACTTTTAAAGTGTTAGTATTCTAAACAATCATTTCACTATATAATCTCCAATTATATAAATTAATGCTGAGTGAAAAGTTCTAGTTCTTCTTCCTTGCTATTCAAATTTCTAAAGCTATAGTGCAGTAACTGAAAAAGTATCCTCTTCCTGTAAATTACCACGAAGATTCTGCTTGTGATGGCAGTCTGATTTTGAGGTAACCACTTGAAACATGTTAATCATCTCTAAAAATAGAGAAAATTAATAGAGCCAGGCAATAAAAGACAAAAGAATGCCTTAAAGGGAGAGTTTTGAGAACTCCCTGTGACATAATATGTGTGAGGTGCAGGTCACTCCCAACACACAGACCATTGCACTTGAAACCTACCAACTTTTTTTCTCTGTTGTATTCATGGCAGATTCCTTATGTAGTAGATTGTTAAATGTCCCTGCCATCCCACCTCTTCAGCAAGTATTCAGTATTCAGGCTTGGTATGAAAGTCTGGGGTTCCTCTCAGTGTGTGGCTTTATGGTCCTAGGAAGGCATAGTAAGAAATGTAATTGAGACTTTGGACCTGTGTTGGTAAGGTTTGTGACAATGCTTTGAATTCATTTCCCCACAATGTTCAGTTTGTGGGGGTCCCCAGGACATGGTGAGAGATGAGAATCTGACTCCATGTTCTCAGAAGGCTGATATGATATGATATGATGCTATAATAAAACTATACTAAAGAAAGAGAAAGAAAACAGACAGAAAGCTTAACAAGAATGAGTAATAAAAACTTGTGACTGACTCCTCAGAGTCCAACACAGGTGGCCGTGATTGGCCATTAAGTTAAAACAATTCACAGGTTTGGATAAACAATCTCCAGACCACATTCCAGAGCAGCAAACACAGGAGAAGCTGAGGCTTCTCATCTTCCAAGGAGAAGAAGTCCTGCTGAAGGGATTTTCAAAAAATATGACAGTGACACCAGAATTTATTCCTCAAACTTTTACTAAGACAAAATATTTCCTTCCCTGTCCCCCTGCCCCACTTCCCCTCACTTTCTCCCAAAAACAACGAAACAGTGAAGTTTTGACTCTTGTATTGCAAAAATTTGCTGGATTTCTTTTCAGCGTTTGAATTTTTCTTGCTCTTTGAATACTTTGTGTTCACGTTTGTCATGATGCCTGCAGAGCTCAAAAAAGGTGAGGGGAGATGAATTCTAGTGCCAAATATATTACCTGTGGTCTTGTTGATTCTTTATCTCATGTTTTAGATCTGTGTTTACTAATGTCACAAGTGCATGGATGACATTCTGTAATGTGCCCTGAGTTTATTGCCATGCCATGGTTTCATCAGACAGAGTTTCACATTTTAATAAGATCAGATCCTGATTTCTGTCTCAGTGAGCACCAGCAGATAGATATTCTGTCCCCAATAGACAGGCCAGGCTAAATGTCATGAAGGATGCATGCCCTGGATAAGTGTAGGACACAACCCAAATGGAGAGTGAAAAAAAGGACTATGCAAGGTGAATAACCATATTTGCCTTATTTACATTTTCATCACTCAGCTGCAAGGGAGAAGGGAGAGCTGTGACATCATCATTTAAGGTACTGGGAGTTTATGAAGGACATCAAGAATATTCTGAGGTAATGAGATATTTTCCATCTTCCACATCCCACAGACATAGCAGATCTGCTGGGTGATTTTTTTGAAGTTGTTACCTGGGAGATGGAGATGAGAAAGTGTCTATGGAGTAAAGGTGTCTAACTGAAAAATGGTGTTAGAACATCCTGCTGTGGTGGTATTAATAGTATGGAAGACTGAGCTTCAAAAATGGAAGATACCAACGGTGTTAGTCATCCATTTCCTTGAAATAAGCTGTCTAGTGTTAAAATTCTCTCTTCTTCTTACAGTTTTGAGGAAGTTTAGGGAAAAGGAATGTCTTTCATGGGCTAGTGGTATCTCAATTTCCACCATAAGGTGGTGATGTTCATTTGAAAGGATGGATTTGAAGCCAGAATTTAAAAAAGAGAGGTTCTGGATTTCTGCCTTTTAAAAGGTCAGACACTTTTTCAGGGCTTTGTGTTGTATTATTCACAGATAATTCCAAGGGCCAAAAAAGATTTTGATTTTGCATTTTAAAAAAATGTTCTAATTTCCATTTCCAAATTTTCCTGAGTGGAAAAGGCTCTGGAGATACAGTCCTTGCCTGGTTTAGGATAAGTCCTGAAGAAAAGGAGCCTTAATCTATCTTGCAGATTTTCCTTCTGTAGAATACCCCTCTTCACCAAGCCTGTCTATAGGTACTATATTAAATTGAAAATTCTGAATTAATTTAATATTAAGTACATATTTACAAATGAAATCATCATAATTTAATTTTAAATTGCAGCATTTCAAAGGGATCACTTTCATATATCAGTTCCAATTTACATGTGCAAACTAATGCAATCTTTCATTCTCAGTCACTTTAGGACTGTCCCTCTGCATGACTTAGGCTGGATACAGAATGTAAGGCACACTTAATTTATGGAAGTTGCTTTTGGGGAGTTATAACACATATCCTTTAAGAACAAGATTAATGACTGATGAATATTAAAATATTTTTCCAAGCAGTGTTATATGGAGTACATGACATGAATATTCATTTAAATGTTCAGGTTTCTCAGATATGTTCATGTACAGAAAATGGCAGCTGGGAGCAAAGTTTATCTTGCCATGTTATGCAAAAGTATTTTTAAAAGCTGTAAATATTGATTCCTTTTATGGAAAAAGTATAACCCTTAGGTGAGAAAACCCATGAGCTCAAGCCTAAAGGTGAAACCTCTAAACTAATAACTTCCCTGGAAAAGTGTAGGTGTTGCCTTTTCAAGAATAAGTTAATCCTCATGTAGTAAATATGAATATAAATGTCTGACTTTTTGCATCATTTTAGCTCTTAATGTAATGGGGTTGCAATATTTTATTAATGAGTTAATGTTTTACAGCTTTTCCCCATAAATCAAGTGCAGATTTTATATACTTGGAAACTATAAGTGAAGAGAGGTATCTAGAGCCTGTTAAAACAAGATTTAACTTCTTTTTCAATGGAGTAGTGGGTCTACCTACACAAAAAAAATTGCAGGTTTGTCCTTCACCATCTGAACCAATTAGATTTATCTAGTGACACTGTCAAAGTCTCCAGAACCTTTTTCTAAAAGCTTTACATGTCTTAGGACTGATTATTGCAAATAGTTTTGTATCTGGAATGAACTCGGAGGTTTATGGTGAGTCTGAAATAATCCCCTAAAATTCTGTGAAAATATATTTTTTTTTTAATTTAGCATTGTAAGGAAAATGAAATTTTCAGTAAAAGTTAGCAAAAGAAATGGCAGGTCTTTTTATAGTAATTCTTAGATAGTTAAGGCCAGTCCAGTTAGAAAAATAAGGAATATAAATAGTCATAGGCTTCACAACTAGTCTGTTTCACATAATTTTTATGAAAATCATTTATTCTAAATCAAAAAGATTTAAATTTTGATTTTTCCTTCATAAGCTCTTTACATTTGAAAGCTGTTACATGTTTATATATTGTAGGAAACTAGACAAAATGTCATTTTTAATTTATGTCTTACATTCTGTAAAGTCCAGCAATATACCTATGAGGACAACAATAAGGATGCTCACTCAATGAGAATGTTCATAACTTCCAGTCTAGGATTTTTTTTGAGAATTAAGAAATCATACTGTTATTTTTATGCCTGCTATTCCAAAATAAATCCATACCCTTAAACATCCCTATGTGTTTTATTAAAAAATGGAATTGAATGTACTTTATTAATTTTTATTACTATATAAACTCTGCAAATATTAGGTAAAAATGTTCTAGAAAGAACTCACATTAAATCTGAAAACAAAATATCCCTTAAATTCAGCTTTTTCCTTAAATAATTATATTTCTGATGCCAATACAAGAAGTCAGTAAAATTAAGATGAAGTATTTAAAATAAATCAATGTACTTAGCAGTATAATTCAGGTTTCCCCACTGTGTCCATATCACACACACACCCTCCTCCCAAAGACTCTGGAATTTTGCAATTTTCAGGACACCAAGGCAAATCTTCCTTCATCATCAGTGCTGTGTCATTCAGAGCTGATGGACAGCTCTGTCTCCATCAGGAGGGAAGGATCTCTTCTTTTTAGAACTGACAGCACATTTAAGGGCTGGTGTAGCAGACACAGGATGGATGAAAAGTAAATTTAAAGAAAGGGGACAGAGAGATGAGAAATTTCAGCTTGTGGCTGATATGGTAATGAGGTATTCTCATGCCAGTGAGTAGAGAGGAGCATCTTGTGAGGAGAAGGAAAGGGATTTCAGAATAAATCTTCAGGATGTGATGCAAAATAGAAAATTAAAAGTATATGGCTTAAAATACTGATATGCTAAGGAAGATTTTGTGACATTTTTTAAAATTGCACAATCAATGAAGAAATCAGGCAAAAGAGAAACAGTTTATTTGTATCACTGAAGAGAAGCAGCAAAGGCACCAGACTGATTTGATAACAAAAGAATATTCAGCTCAGGAAGGAAACCCAATAATTTTGTTATGTCATACAAGCTGGAATGAGTTTTAGAAGGGAAGTTTGAGGTTTTAACTTGAAATGTTTGTTGAAGGTTCAAGTTTAATTTTCATGTAAATTGTAATTTTGTAATCCTGTGCTTTAAATACAGAACTGTCTGTTCACAAATGCAATTACTGTAAATAAATACTAGTTGAAGAAATTGACTTGTTATTAAGGAATGGATACAGAAATAATGCCAAAAAATTTCGGTTTTGTTGCTCCCCCAGCTCAGGTCAACTACATGAAACAGGAATTACACAGCTTTCTATGTTTCTAATGATTCCATAAAAAACCAAAAATTACAAAGTAATTGGGAAAAGTTCTAAAACCTTTAAATTAGGAAGCTCTTTGACGGTGGTGCTAAGTGAATATGCAGCAGCTGACATACGGAAGGTGCTGGTTTGCACTAACCATTAGTGACAGATGCTTGACCCTGACTAGTCAGGGTGAAAGCCTGCTGACCAAAGGAGAGACTAAAAGAGAAGGTGGTGGAGATTAAATATTGAAGTAGATGCATTTTTATGTTCAGAAGATTTGTGCTCGCTCCTCTCTAGTGGTGATTCCCATCTGAAGCACTGAGTGCAATTTGTTTTGTTTCTTTCATGAGATCTGACAGGATCATGACCTGGTGGTTGCATAAAGCAGACTGAGGATTTTTATTTGTCATCGAAGGCCCGGAGTGAGGAGATAAGAGACCCAAGCCTAAAGTCAAATGAAGTTTATCTCACAAGAAATCAAAGTGCAGTGCTCACGCCCTAAGAAAAGACTTAAAATGCATTAAAAATGTCAATGGGGGTTTAGAAAAGTCGAGGGAAAAGGAAGAGTGCATACTTTTTTTTTTTTTTTGCCTGCTTTTGAAATGTGTGCAGAAAACAGAAGCAGAGAAATATAACCTTGTTCTGTGTCTTGAGAGGGAGCTATCTATGAGTTTCAGCCTGAGTATATTGAGTTTATCTCCATTGCCCCTGATCATTGAGCCTTTCCCAGCAGCTACTCTCTCTGGCAAAGTAAAACTCTTTGAAAAACTCTGACAAAAAATAGTGAAAGAAATTCCCTAACTCCTGACCCTCTGCTTTGTACATTAGAAAATGAATTTTTAGTACTACACTTCAGCCATGTAAGTTGTTTTTTTGGGTTTGAATGCTGAGATAGAACTAAAGGAAATTCCAAAAGCATTTGCTGTTATTTTGATCTGTTTATAGTATTTTATTTATTCCAGGAACCTTAAGCTTTATATCTTTGGAAGTGACTTCTGAGTATTCTTTAGTGTAAGAATTAGTTTCTGACTTGTGGTTTGCCTTAGGAAGAAAAAAATTTGGATCAAAATTAGTCTATAATTACTTAGGGATGGGGATACTTGCAATAAATTGGCCTTGATGTAGCCTGTTCAAATAGATTATATGGGTAAGGACATGAGCAGGGACTCACCTTTAAAGTCACAATTAGATATCAGGTTTTCAGCTAAGTGAGGATAAAGCCCTGTGTTTTATGTTTTTAACAATGCAAGTGGGCAGCAAACAACAATTCAGCTTTGTTTTCACTGAGTAAAAGTTGACAGAACATCAAAGTTTATACAACTTCAAGGCTTAATACTAAGCAGAAATTGCAGAAATTTTCAGTCAAGGATTCAGCTGTAAAAATAAAAATCTGCTCCTTCAGCAGAGAATTTCCAGGTTCATACCATGCATTAAGAAAATTGTTTCCATGAAAGTATTTTAAATTTTTTAGGGAAATGCCCAGTGGTATGCAAATAATATTATCATTGAAAATATCTAACTATGTGTAATATCATTGAAAAATTCTTACAAGGTATTCCCTCCCAAACATGACAGCTCTTTCCCAGAAAGGTAATCTGTAAGTACTGAAGATTATTTAGGGTCTCCAGAAAAAATATTTGAGTTTTCAAAAGTGAGAAAAAAATGTAAAGATAAATGAATCTAGGCATTCAAATGCATAAAAAATAGAAAAAAGAAATCGAGTTTCTAACATAGAAAAAGGTTTTAATAGCTCAAAATACTTGAAGTCAAAAGTAAAAGGAAAGCAACTTGACCTGAAAGCTTTGCTTTTGAGAAGGGTCAGAAATTTTAGAGTATTTTTTAAGCAAATTGAACAGAATAAATGACTTTGTATATTAAAGGAAGAAGAGAGAAGGGAAGTAGACAATAAGTTTTATATTACTGCAGTTATGAAGAACAGAAATGTGATTCAGGAAAGTTATGAATGCCAAGGAGAAATGTGTGGTCAGAGAGAAAATGAAGACTCTAAGTGTATATGGAAAAATAACTTGGCTGCAGTATATAGGAATTGCTGGAAGGTCTAATATTGTACTGACAATTCAGGGTACTGTGTAAACCACATTTCCCTTATTCACACAGCTGCTGATTTTGTCAAAGAATTCAAATAGTTTTGTATGTTGTGGCTTCCCTCCCTTATTGTGATGCTTAATAATTTTCTTTGGAATATATAAACAGACTCACATCTGTAATTTCAGAATTTATGCAGGAGACCTGTCTAAAAATTGGCAACACATTCTCTGCCTTTTCATTTCTTCGTATTCCAAGCTGACTTAAGCAAGGGGTCACATGCTGGTTTGCACCACCACAATTTAATACGTGAGATCTTTTTGAATTCACAGACTTGCAGAGTGGTTTGGGTTAGAAGGGACCTTAAAGGTTGTCTATTTCCAGCCCCCCTGCCATGGACAGGGACACCTTTCATTAAACCACAATTTTTGGGCAGACACTCTCTTGCAAAGGTGATTTGCTACTTTCTTTTTTATCAGTCTGCTTGGAAACCTTTCTGCTGAAACCTCAATTTGGAAGAGTCTCTCTGACCATTCCCCTCAAACCAAGCTCTAGAGTTTAGAAAATCCCTGAACTCCACTGTAATGAGCACTGCAAAGAATTAATTTAGATTTTCTGCTGCAGCCTTATCTTCCTTGAGCATTCCTTTTCCACCCTGATCATCTATCAGCCCTTCTGAGTTTGTCAGGCTTCAGATGTGTTTGAAAAGGTTGTGCTACTGCTTTTTTAAATCCTCAGCAAGTTGTCACGTGAGGGTGGAGTTTTTTTTGGTATGAGTGTTCTTGGAGGTGTGAGGAGAATGTGGCAGCATTGTTAATTTTTTATTTACATAGCAGCTTATATGCTTTTCTTTTTTCCTTAACTGTACAGACATTAATTTGTGAATGTGTTACTTTACTTTAATAAATCCCTTTGTCCTGCAGTTTAATCACACATCCTTGGTAAATGGAACTTGGCTGTTCATGCTTTAATTTTTGTTTCCTACCTGAATTTCAGAGCTTTTCTGACAGTTTGACTGCATTCTTGAAGAATGTGATGTCCCAAGCTATGGGTACTCTTTAATTTTCTTTGGGTCTTTTAATTAAGAACTTTTATTTCAGTTTCCAAGGCAGTATGTTCTGTTTTGGTGTAAGGTGATCCTCCCTTTTTGCACAAGTTACCTCTCTTCTCTGTATTGGCTTTTTTTACCTTTTGTAATTGATTAAACTCAGGGTTCTATACATGCCACAATCCTTTAATGGACACTCAGAGGATCTCTTTAGCTCAATGATGCTAATTTTTATAGATTGTAAGACACTGAGGCTATTCCAGACAGGTTAAGCCTGGAATCCTGGTATTTAAACCCTGTAAATTGTGTGCATATCAAATTAGCCCAAAGAAAATGGGTAAGTAAATACAGAATGTACTTGGTGGAAATTGTAAGAAAATAAGGCTAATAAATCCTGTCAGAAACTGTTTTACTGGAAACAGGGTTTGGAAATAATGTCATATATGTGGAATATGGAACTGTAACAAGGAGAATGGTGACTGAGATGAGCTGGGGTCACAGCAGAAGAGAAAACCAGTGGGAGCTCCCAAGGCTAATGCTGTGGTAAAGCAGGAGTGCTAATGGAGATCTCTAGGGTATAATTTAGGAAAGTGTGAGTAGGAAGATTAAGGCTATTTTCATCTCATACAGTATACTGACAAACAGGAATAGTGCAAGTAGTTCTTGGGTTGGCATTATTAAAAGGTGCTGAACAACTCTTTTTATATGAAAAAATCCTACCACGTGAAATATTGGTGCTGTGAAAATCAGGCCTTATGGTAGAGATTTCAGGCTTAATTTGTTTCATCTATCTGAGCAAGATTGATGAGATAATTTTATTAACATTCACGACTGTGTTCTAAAACCAGGAAAATGCTAGATATGACAATTATTGTGTGAGAGGAGCTAATTTTGATTTCCTGATATAAAATTACAAAAGTACTGTCGGTTTGCTCTGAAGTTTTAGTTACAAATCAATGATATTTAAAACCCAGAGACAATGTGGTAGTCTAGGAATCTAATTTGCCAAAGTGCTATTTCCATTCCATTTTTTGTATATATTAATTTTGTACTGCTTTGAATCCTGACAAGAAGGGATTAGATAATACAGTGTGTTGACACTGATTAAATCAGTTCAGGATTTGCTTTGTCTCAGTATGAAGAGTGACTGGCATTTCTGCTAAAAGTTCAAAGTTCTCATTGATTTGAAGGCTGCTAGGATTGATCACCTCATAGGATAATTTGTAAGGCATTTTTGTTTTTCTAACATAGGAGAAAGTTCTACAAATTGCAAAGTGTGGTTCTCCTTGAAGATTTTTAGCAGACCTGCAGCAGCAGAAAGAACAATAGATGTGGACTGCAAAGCTCTGGTAAGACTACTCCAAGTGTCTAATTTTGTTCTACTGCATTAGAAGAAGAATTTAATTTTTATTGTTGTTCTGGCTGCTATCACAGAAGATTAATCCATTTTATTAGGTGACCACACAATCATTTTTTGAGTAATAAAATTCAATACTTATTAAAATCTCATTTAAGCTCAGTGATATGAACTAAAATAAATGCTTGAATAAAAGTATCTTCTTTATCCTGTTGGAAAAATTACACTTTTATTCTTTGGATCTCAAATAAGCCTGAATTCTAAAAAAACCATTGTATCTGTTGTCCCCAAAAAGTCTCTCTCTTTTGGTACTTTACTTCTTTATGCATGCCAAATTATTATTGTCATTTAAATTTCTTTAATCATTGGGATATATTTAATCATGTTTGTTTTACTAAATGAATACACACTGCCACTCTTAAAAAATTTAAATTATATTAGTCATATTAGAAGAACAATTGCATCATATTAAGTATGCTTTAAGTCACTTAGCTATGTAAAGATAAAATATTTTTTGTTATGTTTGCTTAATAAACAGTGTTTTGTTTCCCACTGATTTGTAATTTTATTTGTCTTTGAATTATCATTTTTAAGGTGTTTGTTTTCAGAGCTAATATTTTTCCTATCTTCTGTAAATGGATTTTTGCTTTATTGTCTAGACATCCTGCTTTCTGCATGCATTGTAATAACAGGTGCTGCTAACAGGTTGTATGAGTAGAAATTACTGGTATGGTTTTTTCTGCAGGAACATTTTTGCAAATAAAAAGATGTGATGGAGGTTCTAGGGAAATACATCTTCCAGTCACAGATGCTGGGAAGGGAGATAAATCTCCTCAGTTGATTTTACATGTGTTCAAATGGGGGCTAAAAATCCAAACCAGTAAGCACATCTTAAAATATTTAAATATCATTGTCCATGTATGACTTCAGGTTTTCTCTTCTTTCCTTGAAGTTCAGTGTCTTGACTGTGAACTTCTGTAGGGAAGAGAAACAGATAATGATAGTTTCAAAGTCTTAGTGTTGGATGAGTATGCTGGGAGGTGTCTTCTGCTAGTGAGGAACATTAAAGCTGAACTAAAAGAGTTTGTGATTTGAGACCTTGAAAAGAGCAGTGTAAGTTTTTGTCCCACAGGATCATCCATTGTCTTGTATCATTTTCTGATCTGAAAATTCTCTGAAGTGGTAAAAGGGAAAGCTAGATTTGAAGTACACTATTGACTCCTATTGTGTGAGAAATTCTCAAGGTGCATTTGAACTCTTCCTATAAATTTTAATCAAATTCAATGTGAAAGCTTGAAAAAAACACATTAAAGTACAAAATACTTCTGCAATGTTCAGGGCACTGAAATGATTTGCCTTAAAATTTGGATAATTCCTTTAAAGGAAGGTGAAGGAGGTAAAGAAGTAGCTATGTCTCTTCTTCAGATCTCTGTGGAAAATGTAATAAATTTTTTCTTATTGATGAGTTTGGAAGGTCAAATGAATATTTCTGTCTAGCAAATAAAAACATATGGTTACTGTTATGGAATTCTGATTGCTGAATTAACTGGTTACATGCCAGGCACTTAATTTTGGAGTGTGGGAGCTTTCTGTCTCTAATGTAAGGGAATGGCATTATCCTAGCTAATGTCTCAGTAGAACTGTCAGTGTGACACCAGGAAAGAGAACCAGTGCAGTCCTTGACTGCTGAAGAATGGTCAGACATGAACAGAAAGCAAATCATGCTGGTGGTACTGCTATTAGACTGTGCACACCTCTGGTTCTTGAAGGTTAAAAATGGTTTTGAAATACTGGAAGAAAATCAAAGAAATCTCCTAGAAGCATGGGGGACTGGAAAAGCAAGCCTTGTCATATGAATGTTAAATAGCTCTATCAACTTAGTTTGCCAAAGAAAAAATGGAGAAGAAATGTGATCATTTGCTAAAGAATATTTAGTGATGATGTCTCAGTTTTGCTGACCAACATGCATCAAGAGCTAATGGCCAAAAATTTACATCTGAGATTTATTTAATCTTGCATGAAATGTCCCAGTAATGAAAACAATAAAACATTGGAAGATCTTACTAGTGAAAACCATAGTCAGAGTCTTCTGAAGGTGAGAACTTGAAATTGCTTCAAAATCTGATAAATATTTAAAAAGCATAGACACCTGGTACATCTACTACATCAGTGAGTCAGATTTAATGAATACATTGATCTCTTTTTGACCTCAGAGTCTTCTTCCTTCCTGGCCCTTGGAAGGAAGAGAATTAGCAACATTTAATTTAAAATACTAATAACACTGCTTTTGTATGGTAGTTATAGCTGAATCTCATCATCAAATGCAATACAAATTTATCTTCATCGTGTCAAAAGTACTTTTCTGTCTTACACAAGTGATCAGACTTCTGAAACATCTGAAATTGATTACAGCAGAGGTGAAGTTGGCAGGATGGAGATGCTAAATGAGCCAGGTGTGGCATTTTCCTGTTCTTGGTGGTGGCCACAGAGACCAGCAGCCTGCAGGCAGCGAGGGAGGGCCCAGGGAGCTGAGGGCTGGGGGGCACCCCAGCAACAGTGGACAGTGTGGGATCATCTTGGCACATGTCCTGTTATAGTTGATGAATATATTTGCTTGCAGATTCCAGTTTTGTGTTTAGGTTGACTCAGCCTTGTGCACTTCATCCATGGGTGTCTGTCTGAAATGCACTGCCTGTGGCAGAGTGACAGCTCCCACCACATGGAAAGGGGAGGTGAGAGGTGTCAGGATTGAGGCCAAGTTTCTGGCTCTGTGAATGTTCTGACCCTGATGGATGGCCTGAGGCACTGACCATCAGCTGATGCTGCTCCTCTGTTGAAAAATACAGAGAATTCTGAAGAAACAAGAAATTCTAAGGCAGCACCATGCAATTGTCTGTAGCTCACATCTTGGTGTCAGCATAGAGTTGCTCTCTTCTGTTTTCAGTATATAAAATCAGCTAAAAAGAAATACCTACCTAAAATTTAGGACTGTACTGCCCCCACCCCAAACTCATGCATTGTGTTGCCATCCTCATTTAATTTGCTCAGAATTTTCTGTGGTGTTATTGCATGTGCTTTCATCTATCTTTTGCATAATGCTTAATTCTGATTAGATTAGTGATCTTGAATTGGAAGAACACAGGATTTTCCAGTTACATTTACCTTTAGTTTGCTTTGTTATTTCCGTGTCTTGACATCCTTAAGGTGAAAAATTTCAATATCAAAGCCTGTCTGCAGACATGTATCTGAAAGACTTAGAGATAATTTGGCTTAACTCAAGTTTTTTAAAGAAAAATTTTAAGTTTGCATTTCTACATTGTGAGACCCATCTCACTGCATATTGTTTCTGGATGAGTTTTTTGTCTCAACCTAAAATTCAAAGTGGAGATTGATTAGTTAAATGAATCAAGCCCAATTTTATGCTGCCCAAGTTTTGGTAAATTTATTTTGACCTGTTATAGCTGAAATAATTTAAGCTTGTACTTTGCTATTAACCAGATTATGATTAAGGTGTTTTTGGAAATAAAAATATTAAATAAATCAAAATTGAAAGCCATAAGCCATATTGAAAAAGTCATTCATTTTAAGCTCTAGTCTAATTTCAATTATTTTAACCACTGTATATCAGTAAAAGAAATACCCTTATTTGAATAGGAGAAGTTATCTAACTGGAAATTTAGAGTGAAATGCTATTGTAGCCCTTACTTCTCAGGAGACAGTGTGGGCTTCTGGCTGGGCACTGTCATGGCACAGGCTCCCCAGGGCAGTGCTCACAGCACCAGCCTGGCAGAGTTCAAGAAATGTTTGGACAATGCTCCCAGGGTGACCCCTGGGGTGTCCTGTGCAGGGCCAGGAGTTGAATTCGATGTTCCCTTCCAGCTCAGCATATCCTATGATCCTGTGAAATGCATTTTAAATTAAAATGTAATAGTTTCTTCCGAATTTTTACATAGAAGCAGGGTAGTTCCCCCAATTTGAGGCACATCTGTCTCTAAATTGAATAAGATTTAATTGTTTTGGTGCACGTGGTCAATAGAATATCCACCATGAGTCGTTTGGTACAGTACAATGGTTTAAAGGTCAATACAGCATTTGAATAAGAAAAATATTGTAATCTCATTTTCTGTGTGTAGAAAAGTATAGTAAAAAAGGAAAAAATGCCACAAACTTGGCTTTTAATAATGCTAGTACTGTTTCATATTTTTATGTTTGGAAGGTTTGGGATAGAGAAGCAGTTTCACTTCTCACTTTTTTTCCCTGGTCATTAATACTCATGGTATCTCCTGTGTTGGATGAATGCTTGGTGCCATTACTTTGCAAATAGCAGAATAAAATATTGATTTTACCTCTCTTTGTGATGATTCCACATGCTTCTATTTCCAAGTAAGGGATGGATGACAGTCTGTTTTTCAGTGTTCTGTTACACTTTGTGAAGATAGATTTATTTCTCATTTTCTTCCCCAGGTTTTGGGGTTTGTGGTTTTGTTTTGTTTTTGTTGATGTGGTTTTTTGGTTTGTTTGGTGGTGGTGGTTTGGTTTTTTTGATTAAAGGGGGGAAGGCTGGGTGTTTTCCTGTCTGGCTGGGGTTTTTTTCCCAACTTGGACAGACTGATTTCCATTTAAAATGAATGACTTTTTAAAGCCTATAGCGTGCTGATCTAGTTTTTTTTTCCTAATCCAAGCTCTGAAATCCAGTGCTCAACCATTGCAGAAATAAGAATTGCCCTACTGAAATGGAGGGAGAGTATCCAGCTGCAGGTTTACTTTCTAAGTTCTGTGTATATTAAGAGAAAATAGATAATTAGTGAAGCCTGGAAAGGTGGTAAGGATGCATTCCAGCTGGGAAGGATTGCTAAAGCTTAGTAAACAAGGGAACTCTTACAAGTGTGACAAGGATAAACCTGTATTTCAGAGGAGGGATCAAGTGTTGGTAATACTGAAATAACCCAGTCAGTTCTAGTGCTGCTTATAATGAACACCTCCAACTTTACCTTACAACTTCAACAGTCACTGCCCAGATTCATCCTTTTTTTTTGCCAGCTGTCATAATGAAAGAAACCAATCTAAATTCTAAGAATATTTTTCTTTTTTTGGTACCCTCTGTCTTTCAGTCCACCTGGAGAATCAGTTTGGGCAATTGGAACTGCTGGCCTGTAGAGAACATTTCCCCAAAGTCATTAAATACTCCATCAGTTTTGCTACAAGTAGAAACATTTCCATAGCACTGTCCTGGAATTAATTCCAGTAAAGAAATTTCAGATTTGTGAGGTGTCATTTCTATTCTATCACCTTAGAAAATCATTCTGTTTTGAACTGCATGATGTGAGGGAGAGTGACGTTGGAGACTTGTCAGCTTTGGCTTTCTTTCCACCAATGCAAATTTCAGGTTTCATTTCGCCCTGACAAAGATCATCAACTCTATTACAAGAGATCAGCTGAAAAGTAGTTCAGGGAAAAAGGGAGAAAGTATGCTCTGTGATCACAGTCTGCTCAGGAATTTATTCATTTTTCTCTTATGAAAGTATTAACATATTTTTATTTAATTTTGTCTTGTCTAGACCAGCCTGTGGCAGTCTAATAAATCACAAAAGCAAAGGAAGAAACTTGTAAGAATGAAGGTGGTATAGGATGCAGAAGTATATTTTCAAATGTACATTTTACTTTTAAAAAATTCTGAAGTATATTTGAGTAGTTCTGTGGGTTTTACTCTGTTAGTGACATCCAGATAGCACAGGCTAGATCAGACTGTTGTTCATTAGTAGCTGACAGCTTTTCCAATTCATGATGACTTCTAGGAATTGCCTGCACAACCTCATCGAGTTCAAAAGGCCAAGAGCAAGGTCCTGCACTGGGCTCAGGGCACTCCCAAGCACAAATACAGGTTGGGCAGATCATGGATTGAGAGCAGCTCTGAGGAGAAGAGCAGCTGCGAGCATTTGCATCCCACAAAGCCAAACATGTCCTGGGCTGCATCAAGAGCAGGTGAGGGAGGGAATTCAGCCCCTCTGCTCTGGTGAGGCCCCACCTGCAGTGCTGGGACCAGCTCTTGTGTCCCCAAAACAGGAAGGAGATGAATGTGTTGGAAAGAGTCCACAGAAGGCCATGAAGATGATCCAAGGGCTGGAGCATCTCCCCTGTGAGGACAGAGAGAGCTGGAGCTCAAGCAGCCTTCCAGTTCCTGAGGGGAGATACAAGAGGGCTGGAGAGGGACTTATGGCAAGGGTGTGTAGTGGTTAGTCAAGGGGTAATGGCTGCAAACTGAGAGAGAGCAGGTTTAGATCAGATGTAAGGAAAAGATTCTTCCCTGTGAGGGTGGTGAGGCCCTGGCAGAGGTTGCCCAGAGAAGCTGTGGCTGCCCCATCTGTGGGAGTGTCCAAGGCCAGGCTGGATGGGGTTTTGAGCAACCTGGTCTGGTGGAAGGTGTCCTTGCCCATGGCAGGGGGTTGGAATGAGTTGCTCTTTAATGTTTTGTCCAACCCAAACAATTCTGTGATACTCCTCAAACTCTTCTCATACAGAAATAAATTTGCCTTCTAATGGATTTGTACGTTGTCGATCAGAAGCATCACCCTTGCCAACTCTGTGGTGTGTTTCTTCTCATAGGATTTATTGGCTCAAGGAATAGTTCACCACAAAGGCCTTGGCAGATCTTTAGAACCTGGGAATCATGCTTTGGGGACTGCAGAAGTAAAACCCATCAGTGGGAGATGGCATTCTGTTTTAAACTTATAGTTGTTTTACAGAGAGGCATAACAGTAAGAAATCTCAGAAAATATGTGTTAATTTTCCCCAGGCCATGCCTCTTTCCAGCATCTTTCCTTTTCTGTTTAGTTACTTGAAGGGAACCCACCAGAAATATGCATTGGTATTAAACTCTCAGTGCACAGAAATACTGTGTTTTTAGGCTGTCTCTCCTGATTGCCCCCACTTACCACTCCTTCTGTAGTATCTGTATCACACAGCAGTCCTGGAGTGGATGAAATCCACCTGTTTTGGGTGTAATTTAACTGGAGAACATCTTCCACATGCTCATCTGATGTTCTTCAACCAGTGATGGATATTTAACTTCATGGGAGCATTACAACCACTGATAAGCAAAACATTGATGGCATTACAGAGTGAGGAGGCTGAGTCCTCACACTGCTCTGCTCTGTCTCCTCCTTCTGTGTCTCACTGCCAGCTGATATGGACAGATCACAGCACCCAAATCTTGTAACCCATCCTGTCAAAAACCACTGCACTGTGGTTATTCTAGCAGGAGTTTGTATTTGGTGTAACTGTACTGTGTCAATTCACAGGTATAATGCAGAGATGTTGTTACAAGTGTCACTGGTGTTAGAGCAAATCCAACTTAGAATCTAAATTTTGTGTCAGTGTCTCACTTGTTATGTTTTTCATTATTTATTTAAAAGTAAAAAGTGTATAATTAAGAATGTTTTGTAATTATGTGACTTGGCAGTTGAAGACAGTAACACACTGTTTTCATAGCTGTGGTACATTAATTTTTCATAAATCCTAAGCAAAACTGTAGTCTGAATATTGTCATATATGGCTGAAACTTGGATTATGTTCTCAGAAATTGAGTAACCTGAAGTTATGAATCATGCCTGAAGATTTTTTAATTTCTATCATATGCTTTCATGACAGTTGGTAGTATAAAAAGAGCCATGGCAACATGGTTAGTGGGAGGGAAAACAAATTTGAGCAGGTAGTAATCATTAATCACTCTAACTAAAAGCAGTTAGGCCAATAATTCAGACCACAGCATATTTGTATAGCTCATTTAAAAAATAAAAAAAAAAAAAAAAAGGAAAATTATTAGAAGTATAAAAATATGAGTGATTTTTTTAAAATAAATATTTAGCAGCTGCCAACCCCCTCCTTTTGTCCCTACAGATGAATAATCAGTTCTCTGATATAAGAGCAGGGAGCTAATGCAGATCACAAAATGACATCTGAGCTGTCACTAACTGCCATGGAACAAAAATGTGGGGTTAGATCTAAACCAAATAATTAGAGGGGATGTTTCATCTGGACAAGTGGTCATATCTATGAAAAATAACTGTTATGTGAAGGAAGAGAATGGCCCTGAATAACGAAACTACCAATTCCCTTAGTCCACAACTGCTGTGCTCCCCTGGGGCTTAGCAATCAAAACAAGAGGGGTTTTTTTTCTCAACCATTACACACAGCAAGTCCATGGAAAAAGTTCTTTTTAAGAAAAATTTGCTCACCGATGGCCTGGAGTGCAGATTGAACTAGGTAGTAAAGTAACATTATTGAAAGGAAAATGTAATGTTTGAACTCTGTTCCCTGTCATTCTGTCAAGGCTAGGAACTTATGCTAGGTTTTTGGCTCCAGACAAAACATGGTTGAATGTACACTCTTAGAGCTGGGTGTGGTTTTTTTTTTTTTTATATTTCTGTTTGGATTTACTTTTTGATGGTTTTTTATAAATTATTTTTTATTTTTTAATTTTTAATAAATAAAAGTGAGACAAACATGAAAGAGAACAGTGAGAATTTTTCCAAAAGATGTAGTTAAGTGTAAATTTTCCAATTATGTTTGGAGGCTCTTAAAAGTGACCTTCTGTGATTTTTCCTGCAGAAGTCTAACCTTTAAACCTGTCCTGCCATTTTTCAGAGCTGCCAAGAATACTGGTGCTACTGCACTGTTCCCCCCACCCAGTGATTAATGTGACTTGTGAGAAATCTCTGTTTTCCTTGTGTGAGATGAAGGAATAGGAGAAGGGATCTTTATTATTAATTCAATTCCTATGAAGGTTATCTATCTGTATAACAGAAAGCTCTGTCTTTAAGAGTGTTTTGGCAGGGGTACAACTGCTCCCAAAAAATGTAAAAATATCCCTGCTTCTCTAAAATAGTATTGCTGTGTTCCCATGATCAGAATACTATTTAAAAATTCTGGAGTGAAAGTCAAGTAAAATTTTATAATAGCAAATATATAAAATATTTTTTTTATTCAAATCAAATAAAATTTTAACAAATTCTTTTCTGCATGTTAAAGCAGATAGTTATTATTTTCTGCTGGATTTCTATGGACAGCATGCACAGCTTCTGAAACAGACAGTGATAATTAAATTAGATCATTGCAATGAGCAACAAGTTAATGCACACATACAAATATTCATAACATCTGAATCAGGAACTTCAAGTAGGTGCATCAAGCTAGTTGAGTAAGGATTTGATTTTAAAGCAGGTGCTGTGTTGAAGTTTGAAAAATGCCATTTACTCAGGGATAAGTTGGCTTAAGTGATACAGTTTTATTGGATGTTTTGACTTTAGGCTACAGCCTATCTATTTTAGATGGTTTGGCCTACTGAAATGTAATTGAGATTTTTCCTCTTCTATTTAAATCAGCATAGGGAGTGACTGTGCAAATGTGATAATCTCTGACTCTTGCTCAAGTCATCAGCCTCAGTAGGATGGAGAGCCCAGTGTCTGTAACTGTCTGAAGACTTTTCTCCAGACTTGTAAAAATGAATTTGCTGCTTGATTTGAATTCCTGGTGTAAAGGGAGATGAAAATCATTCTAACTGAAATCTTAGAAGACTAAAAAAAAGTTAGTCTCAGTGATCATAGAGACTAGCTCAGTTGAATCTTCAGACCTATTTGTATAAAACTAACCTGAGGGCCATGAAATTGATTCCCTGCAGCAAATATTTCTACTGAAAAAATTCCAGGGAAAGCTGTTTGAGAGAAATGGGGAGTAAAAATTAACACTACTCATTTTACATGGAAGGAGGTAATTTACATCTGAATATTTACTCAGTAATAATTTATATATTTATCTGGCATTTAGAAAGGATAATTTCTAAAGAATTTTAACTGTTCAAAGGAACCATCTGTGAAAGCAGGAAGTTTTGAGTCAAATTAAAATTTATTTAATGTTCATTATTTGTTAATTAAATAACACTTTCAGTTATTTTGAGACGTTTAAACATTGGCACATATTTTTAGTTCTAAATGCAGAGAAAACAACCACATTCATAATTTTAGTTTTATCAATTTTCTCAATTGATAATTATTAGTATCTTCAACCATTTAAAAATTGTAACAATTTATAATTAAAACTTTTGTTACTGTATTTTACTTTGCTGTTTACTTTTATCTCCTAAATTGTAACAGTATTACAGAGGCGTAACTTTGGTTGATAAATTCATTATCTCAAATTGTTTAGAAAAATGAACTGCAATAGTTACTTTGCCTTGAAAATATTCTAATGGCTTTATTCATGTTAAGTGTAGAGATCAAGACAGAAGGTGATTCTTAAATTTTGCTGCAAAGTGTCTAAAAGGCTGTTCATTATTGCTTTAAGCATTTACTCATTAGCAGTTGTCTATTTCATGGAGAAAATTCTAAGTGTTCATCACTGGTTCACTATGTCAAGAGACTTTTTAATCCATCCATGTACTTGAAAAGTAGTATTTTCTGTCTGGAGAGGAAATATCTAATATGTGAGCTCCAAGCAGGGTCTGTGCAGCAAGAGAGGAGCCAGAGGGGAAGGTCTGTTTCAAACAGTCAATTATTAGTTTCTGCTTTAATAAAACCAAAGCCTGCAAGGGGTTGAGTTTGGTTTTCTCATAAGTGTGAAGACAATAGTTTTCACTTTGCCAAACCTGTTTGGTTTTTTTTCTCTTTCTCAAGTCCTTTAGAACCACATGAGTACCCCAAATTTGGTAATGTATCTCTGAAATGTTGCCCACCCACACTTCCACAAGATTTGTTCTTGTGAGTTGAGACTTGTGCTGCTGTTGGTGTTTGTGAAGGCTCCCAGACCACTCACACACTGCTTCTGAGCCCTTGGTGGTGCTTTTAAAAGGTCACTGGCACAGTGTTGCTGTTAACATGCCAATCTGAGCAGAGCCAGGGTATTCCCATTACTGATTCCAGCCTTCAAATCTTCTTGGTTATGGCAGTCTAGAAAAAGGAATGCAGCAGAATGTTCTGTGTGAGCCCTACACAGCAGAATGTGACTGTAGGATGAATATAACAATTGAAAAGCACCTCATTGATACTTATCCATGTTTTGAAGCTGCAACATCAGGAGATAGCTTTACCTGTAAAAAAGTTAAGGATGAAATAATGGCTAATGTCCAAATATGTGGATATGCCAAAAAAAAAAGTACATTTCAGGTGACTGCAGTAGCAATTCTTTCCCTCACAAACTGATCTGCCAGGTGGTCAAAACTGAGCAGACAGAAATGTGGAGAAATAAGCATTTAAAGGACTTTATACTCTCACTCCATAATTCATGGATTCACAATTATCTAATAAACTTTCAACATCTTCCCCATACAGACAGAGAGGCTTCTTTCTGGTTGACAGCACAAGTAATCAGACTGCACAGACCCTGGGAAATTCAAGTGCTTGCTTCAGTCTGCTCTATTTTTTTTGCTTTTTAAGAGGTTCTAGTAACAGATACCATCAATAAGAACATATATATAGATGTTACTAATATTAGTAAACATTGCTTGTGATATAGTGAGTTTGCATTACTTTTGTAGAGGAACTGCTAAGGGAATGTGTGAGACAGACTGCACATACCTCTAGCATTGAAGTCATTATTTATAATGCAGCATTTATTGTTTCATGTGAGACAGTAATCCATGAGCAAACCTCAAGGATTTAAAAGTTAACTTTTCCTGCAGCAACAACTAGCAATGAGGCTGTTTTCAAAGTTTATCTGATCTTACAAGTCATAGTAAGAAACAGAAAATGAGATAACTCTTATAGACTGTTCCTTTTGATCTATATATAATTATTTTTTCAGAAAAACTATGAACATTTAAGTAGTTCTTTTAGTATTATAACACTGTCTGGCTCCTGAGACTGCAGAGATGTGCCAAAAATAAAAGTTGGATTTTAAAAAAATAAATGTCTAGAATCTTGGAGAGAAAGATTTTTATCAGAGGAATTTTACTTCTAGAAAATTCAGGAGAAAAAGTTTTTTTCAGAGAAACTCTGACAATTTCAGCTTTCTATTAAAATTATCTCCACCTCTATATGTTTTGTTCCAGTGATAATTATGGTATTGGTCTTTTAAATTATGAAGAAATGCTTCCTTAAAAATCTATCTTTAGACCTACAGAATGAGAGAGTCACAGTAGGTGCAAGATCTAAGAGAGTCAAATTAATTAGCATTTTACCTCCCCTGATTGATTAACTTGATGGTAGGTGGTGTAGTTGAGATGTAAATTACCTCATTAGTATGGTCATAAAAATTCATTAAAATTAGATATTACTGGAGTTAGTTACTACTTTTAAAGTAAAGAAGTACTGTCAGTTAGCTCATAACAGCATGAGCTGTGAGCAGAGGCACATAGTAGAATATTTTCTTCCACATTTTGCAGGAGTCTTTCAAGTTGGTGGAAATAGTGTAATAGTTAGTCCTGCTGCTATTCTAGCTTTGGGTTCTGATAGGTGGTTGCACATTTATTTTTACCAAGTATTTCTGTAAGTCTTTGAAGCACTGGAACATGGGCAGTGCTGGTCATTGCCTTTTCCTGGTCAGTTCTGGGCAAGCTGATATTCAGCATTTCACTGATACAGACTTTGTCATGTTTGTAGTTGCATGTCAGAGATTTCTAACCTCATCACATCAAATTTTCAATCCAGGACAGTTAGATCTAAATATTCCATTATTAAACTAATAGATTAATTAAATTAGATTATAGTTAATTCCTGGAAGCAATTCTGTGGTTTCAGTTACTGACTTCAAAATATGCAGAAATCATCAGCACTCACCAAGCCTTCCAAAGTATGTTCTAGTCTATTGGATTTGTGAATAAATGGCATTATTGTGACTTTATGTGGCATTTGAAAACAAATCAGTGAGACCAGCAGAAAATAATTACAACTAGGTGTTGTGGTGTTATAGCATTTTATGGGCAGATGCAATTAGTTCAGGAACTAAACCTTGAAGTGCTGTACACAGTAGAGTCCAGGGATAATAGTGCAGTTCTGAGGTAAATAAGGGACACAGATTTACTTAAACATTTAACCTGAATTGCATTTGAAGATCTCTGAGTAAGATTTAGTCTAGATCTGAGAGAAATGATTGAAAAAGACAGGATTTGCAAACTGTCTACCTGATATATAAGAAGCTATTTGGAAATTAAAAGTGTCCTAAATTTTGCATCTCCTTAACTTCCCTGAAAGGAAGGGTCACAAATGCTGATTTTCACTATTTTGAGGCTGATTTGGGGCAGGTATCTCAGTGTGATGACATGCCTGCAAAAGAGTTTGCATATTACAACTCCATGAGACATAACTGATTTTGAAAATGCAGTAGTCATATCTCTCTTGACTTCATTATCTAAGAACAGTAAATTTCTCACTTGGAAGTGCTGCACTTTCTAGTGATTTTTATTGAGTGATACTGACCTTAATTATTTTGTTCTGCTGTTGTGGCTATGACAGTCTCTGAAGGAGAAAGAACAATCTGAAAAAAAAGAGAAATGTCTGTTTTTGAGAGATGCAGCCTGGATTTACATCACACAAAATAGTCCTATCACCCAAGGAGTGTAAACACATCTATTGATTTGATTCAAACTGGTTTCTATCATTGGCACCTCATATATTGTGTGCATGCATCTGCACAGCAAAGTGACCCATAAAGATGATGAATAGGAGCTGTATTGAAATCTGTCACTTGCTGAGTCATGCTTTCCAAAAATGTTGATGACAAAGTAGGTGTAAATGATTTTCCTCTAAAATCCTCTGAAGATTAATTTGGTCCTTTGTTATATTAATTCAGTGTCAGATATCAGAAGCAGCCCATCTTTCTGCAGTCAAACTCAGTCAATTTCAGAATGCCAAATGTCCTTAGCTGCATCACCAGCAGCATGGGCAGCAGGTGAGGGAGGGGATTCTGTTCCTCTGTACTGCTCTGGTGAGAGCCCACCTGCAGGGCTGAGTCCAGCTCTGGGGTCCCCAGCACAGGAAGGACAGGGACCTCTGGAAAAAAGCCCAGAGGAGGGCACCAGGATGATTAGAGGGAGCATCTCTCCTATGAGGAAAAGGTGAGAGAATTGGGATTGTTCAGCCTGGAGAAGAGAAGACTGCAGGATGACCTAGCTGTGGCCTTCCAGTGCCTGAAAGGAGCCTCCAAGGAAGACAGAGAGAAACTTTCTACAAGAGCATGCAGTGACAGGACAAAGGAGAATGGAGTCAAACTGACAGACAGCAGATTTCGATTGGATATTAGGGAAAGTTTCTGGGGGTGGTGAGGCCCTGGCTCCCTGGAGAAGCTGAGGATGCCCCATCCCTGGAAGTGTTCAAGGCCAGGATGGATGGAACTCTGAGCAGTCTGGTCTAGTGGAAGGTGTCCCTGCCCATGAAACGAGATGATCTTGAAGGTCTCTTCCAAGCCAGACAGTTCTGTGATTCTGTGATCTCCTTCTCCATTGGTTCTGGTAATGGAAAAGATTGACTTCTACATTTTCTAGTAGGGCTGTCAAACCCAACTGAGCTTTGATAAGCCAGCTTACTGTATGAGGTGATTAAGGCAACTGAGCTGATCACTGGAAGTGCCAATCTTCAGTATAGACATTGGCAAAAAGTAGCTGTAATTGGTATTTTTTTCTAACACTGCTGAATCTGAGAAGGAAATCTTCCTCAGGATTTGGATTTCAGGAGTATGGAGAGCTATTGAGCTTCAGTCTCCATGGATGCAGAGGTGCCCTTAATTTCAAATTCAAAAAAGTACTCATTAAGATGTGAGCATAGTTATTGCTTTCTCAGTTGTGGGAATTTGGGATGTTAATTTTACTTTGACTCAGTCTCTATCCCCTTATCAGGTATACTTCTTATAATTATCTTAAAACAGCACTTCGTTAGGCATTCAACTCATTTTTGATGAGTTTTGAAAACTCAGCTTTTTCTACCTATCTTTACATGTAAATCCAAATATGTGCATATTATTTACTTCATTAGTTTTCCTTTATGTGTATAAATTATTGCAGTATCAGTTTGGTGTGGGTTGTGGTATCTTTTGGTGGAGCTGAGGACATCATAGATCGATTGAGTCATTAAATGTAATGGTTTTTCAGTCTATTCCTTTCCTTCCATTTTAGAAAAATAATTTTTGTAATCACCTCTTGCAAAACATTGTTTTCCCAGTTTGTTTGCTTGGTACAATATATAGGCCCCATTAAGAGGTCAAGTGTTGTAATTTTTAGTCAGGGAACTTAAAATTATTGTAATAACTTATAAACTAATTGTTGCTGTATTCTGTTTCAGGGCATTTTTACTTAGGCACTAATGCACATTTCAGCTGAAAGAAATTCAATTCGGTGTGATTTTTCTATGTAAATTTATATGTAAATTTAAACCTGAAACTCACTGCCCTTTTAGCTTCTGATATTAAATGTTCAGTGCAAATTTTTCCCTTCTAGTTAATTTCCTGTACTGCAATGAGAATGGATTCCTCACTAAGCAAGTTTTACAAATATATAATTTGCTTAAGGTGTTTAGTTCTAAATTTCAAGCAGTTCAATCTGCTGTTCTGATAGACTTCACTGGTGATGAACAGTTGGTGCCTTTTTGAGAGCTGATATTTTATAAGGCAAAATATGCCAAGTGAAATGGGAAGAAAACGGTATCAAGAAAATAGCAATGCTGTGGTTCTCTAGCATCATAACCCTACATGGAAAAGAGACTATTATCTTGGAAATTGATTTACATCTCAGAGAGAAGAAAAAAAAAAGGAAAAAAAAAAAGAAGCTTAAGGAGATTGTACAGTGAAGGATATGTTTGATTCCTCAGAGATCTTCTCCATTGACTTAGGAGTGAATAGGGAGCCTGAAGGACTCAGCCCCAAATGACAGAGGAGGTCAGGAGTTCCATGTGAATGATGAGTGCCAGAAAGGCCCAGCAGAGCGTGGACATGCATGTCTGGGTTGGGGCTGTGTGTGGAAAAGGGTGGTGAGGTGTGACTTGGGGACTCTTTTCATCAAGCCCTTCAAGAGCCAGAACTGATGTCTAGAAGTAGTTTGGCCAAACTGGGCTGAGCTCTGTTTAGCATGGCCCTGAAACTGTTCTCAGCTGCTGCTGCTCAACTCTCTGGAGCCTCTTTTGTTCCAAGAAGCAGAAATGAGTTAATAATGAGAATACAGCAGGAGACTCTAACTCCTGCTACTGACATGTAGACATTCATGGGGATGTTGAAAGCTCTGATCATTTTGAGCCTGAGGAAGAGAGAAGCCAAGATCTGTTTTTTCAGCAATATTGCCACCATTCCAAGTTAGGTCCTTGTGTGAGCAACATTCCTGCTTGTCAGGTGCAGCACAGAGAAAGGAGACACTTGTTACTTGTCCATCTAGAAGAATTAATTGTGATTTGGACAAGGAGCCCCAAAGTGAAGAATTTCTGTTGCATTATCTCACAAGGCCTATAAAAATAACTTTCTGCTTACTCAACTTGAAAATTTGCTTCTGTAGCTACAGCCTGGCAAACTTGGGAGCAAATAGAAATGCTTTCACCTCAAGGTCTATGGATTGAAAAAGCTTCAAACAATGTGGAATGAATGCCATCTCCTTAATGAAATTGGATTTTATTTTAAAACAATTCTTCTAAAGAATAAGGACTGTAGTTAGTCTCTTAGACACGTTGGCCAGGCAGGGTTTTTATTGACACCTGCTGCTGGTGAGAATAGGATTATTATTGAAGATGGAATGCAGAGATTTGTTATGCACAGTAACTGTAGAATGTGTCCATCTTTCTGCAAATTATCCTGTTGAGCTTAGAAGAGGATTAGTTGATAGTTCAGTGCAGTGTATACATTAATAAAAGTAAAATTGCATATTATGGACTTAAATAAATTAGATCCAGTTGCTCAAAAAAAAGAAATAGAGAAAGGAATGATGAGAAAGTCTTTGGCAAAAAATATGTCTGGAAAATATTTCAGCAAATTAATATAATATTACAAATGATCAATTGATGATGCTGAGCATCTTTTGAAACAAGAGTCTGGTTTACAAAGTATCAAACCTATGCATAGACTTAGTGTATTAATGAAGGATCCAGTGTTAGCAGTCCCTTGTTTTTTCAATTTCCATAGAGAATAAATGTTAGCTCATATTTACATTTCATTTTGTTTAATTTTAACTCTGGTGAGATTATTTTAAATAACCTGGACTGGACAAGAATTGGGTAATTGAAAGTTCTAAAGGAATAATAGCATGATATATTGCACAAAAGTGGCTCTATTTTGGTGACTGGCAGCCTTGATATAAGAAATGTTTGAGGAAAGAGATTAATTTCCTTCTTTTCTCAACTTTTACATTTCTCCTCTGTCAAAATGTTTATAAAATACTCAGCACTGAAATGTGGAACTAAATTAATGACTATAAATGTGTTTGGAAATTGCCTGTGATGTTCCTCTTTTACATTCAGTCTGATAAAATGGCACTTTCAAGAAAAAGAAGAAAAATAATACTCTTAGCAATTGCATGGGCATTTTGTTATTTATCCTAGTTCTATGCCTCCATAACAATCCAATAAGGCCTAGAAACATTAAAAAAAAAAAAATATATATGCTACTGATAAATATGCATTTGCTCTTATTACCATCTATGAAGTAGCAGATCATTAAAATATGTATGGGAATTCCAGTCAAATTTCTTGGGAAATTCCGGGGAAATATATAATCTTATGCATTCATTTTATACTGGCAAAAGAAAATTGTTTTATGATAATACTGGCAATGTAAAATTTCCTTTGTGTACAAGATTAAAAAGTTTTCTTTCATAGTTGCTGATTTTTTTCCTAATCAGCTGTTCCATATTTCCTTTTTACTGTAAAAGTATTTCTTCAACACAGCATGTAGATGTTTTACTATAAAATTGTTATGAAGCCTTTGGCAATAAAATGGTAGATAGATTTAGAAACTTGTTTACACCAGTAAAAACTATTAATCTGAGCTTTAAAATATTTTATGACAAATTTAAATCCCATTTTACTGATGCAAGGCACTTAAATGATTTAAATTGTTGGTGTAATCTTGCCATCTGTTGAACATTAAATGTGTTTTATGTATATTCCAGTAGTCATTGTCTATAAATGGAAATGTATAGAAATTTACCAAGCCATAAGCAGGCTGAAATCAGTGGGAGGCAGCTCTGTGTGGTGTCATAAAAGTATTTAATATTCATTTTTAGTGTGTTAATAATTTTAATAGGCATTTTATATTTTTCTCCTTTCATATTGCAACTTGAATTATTTACTTTTTAAAAAAACCAACTATGTGGAATAATTTTGCTGTGAAAAACAATCACTCTATATTAAAAAAAGCCAAAGCAACATGGATTTTGAAATAAACTGCTTGGTTAGAGCAAAGAAAAGAAACAATAAGAGTAGACACAAATATAAGTACAGGGAAAAAAACACATATCTTTATTTTTGGATTTTGTGTATTTTCTATGGATAAATAGCTATAACTATAACATATGTATTTTAAACTGCAGATATGCCTCCTGGATTATGAAGGCAGTGTGCTGCCTTCATAAGTAAATTCCTTCTGGTCTATTCACAGTGCTTTGTTTCATGAAGTGTATTGATATTGATACACAAAGAGCACCCAGGAATAATTTACACCATTTCTAACCTTACAGCAAAAGGAACTCTGCTGAAATGTAGCAGCTGTGCAGAGTGAGCTGTGCCCAATTCCTGCTCATCCTAAAGGTTTTCCATGTGTAAAATATGCAGATTTATCTCATGAGGCCTTATTTTGGCTCTTTTTTCTTACAGTAACTGGAGTTTTTAATGCACTTTTAACTGCATCAGTGTTTTCCAGGTGGTCAAGGAAAGATGGTCCCTTCCCTTAGACTTTAAAAGGAAGATACAGAGATCACTAGTGAGGGAAATGACCTAAAGGAATAAGAGAGGGAATATTTATTGTGGTGGTGTTGTTTAATGTCAAGTATTATGATGTAACTTATAAATAAGGGAACACATCCTGCAGAATTCAGCCTAATCATTTGCCAGCCTCCAAAGTGGATATTTCCAATTGTCTGTGCTTGGCTGTTGGGAGACAGCTTGGAGTTTTTACCTGCTTGGGATTACAGCAGATGGGCTGGAAAAGTGTATTTTGGCAAGCCTTGGTCATATCTTGGAAGGTCAAGTGACCTGTTAGAATGCAGACCAGCCAGGAATATTTGAACTTTTCCATATTTATGGAATTAAAGAGTTTACAATTTGAACGTTGTCTGGAATGTTTCTTGCTGCAACTTGGCTTTTTATGGGTTAGTTCACACATCAAACAAAGGTGCAGCCTGAGTTTGCATAAGTGTAGACAATGAGTAAGTACCTTACACTTTTTTTGAGAAATATCTTTTAAGTGTAATTGCTCATAATTAATTTTGTGATTTTGGTTTTTTTTCTTTTTATTCTTTCTAGGATACTGTTGGAATTAATATTCCCATCACTAATCCTACCAAAAAAGTTCTCAAGATGAGTGTGCTGCTGGACCATCCATCCCTGTTTGGAGAAAACTCTTTCATTCTCAAGCCCAAACAAACATATTCGTATCACCTGCAGTTTTCTGCAGCTGCTGTTGGTGCTTTTGCTGGAAGGTATGTTGGAGAGTTTTGATACTTATAATTGTGGCTGTTTTATTAATAAATTAACTACTTTCATTGAAAACTAAGTCCTTTGACAAAAATATTGCCCTAAATACTCCCACAAAAGTTTATAAATGGAATTAAGAAAATTTTCAGCTTTAAATGTGTTGTCCCTAACAGTAGTTTTCCTCTCAGGGGAAATAGAATAACTCCTTGGCAATAGAATAACTCCTTGCTATTCTAGTTCACTAGAATTTAGTGAACAATATTTTAGAACTTACTTAATTTTAGAAGCCCCCCTTGAAAACTTCTGAATAGTTAGTTTTTTAAAATTTTTTAGTTCTATAAAGGGAATAACACAATTTAATTTTCTTCTGAGAAGGAATGAAACTGTGAAAACAAACTAAAGCATGTGGAGAACCCTTTAACTGTCTTCACTTAAATCCATTTACCTTCATTATCTTCTATTACTTAACCATGATCCACTAAATGAATATGGAGAGGTTTAAATTAAAATTTTTTCATTACACTGGAAATCCCAGGGAAAACCTGCAGGTATCATAATTAGCAATAAAAAGACAGATGACCTCTTGGTCTTAGTTTCAACTAAAACAGTTCACCAAGTAATTGAACAGTGTAGAATTGAAAAGCTTACTTTTCTGGAATTTGGTTACCAAAGCATTATCTAGTCTAAAGGCAGATTGAAAAACAATTCCCTGTTTTTCAGTTATCTCAACTGACTGGCAAAAATATGGGGATGGGGTGGAGGATGGGTTGGTAATTTAAGAGGAGGGCAGAGACACCTGACCAGTTTTGAAAGAATATTTTCAAAGTCAAAATCCATTCAGAGATTTATTCAATTTACTTGTATCTATTTTTTCAAAGACCAGAATAATGTCAGGTATCATGGAGTGATACAGATTCAAATAGTACTCTTTAAAAAAAATGAGTACTTTTATAACTCTAGTAATTATCTTTATTTTATAGAAACTATGCTATCTTAAACTGAAGATGAGAATAGGGCTCATCTTTTGTTTTTCATACCAGATAATATTTCTGGTATGAAAATATTTTTCAATGCTTTTCAGGTGCAGAACTTCCAAATAATAAGATAAATTTTTATTTAAACAGGACAATATTTTGGGCTCAGCTTTTGTGGGCTGGGGCTTAGGGGATATATGCAGAGGTGAAATAAAGCACATGTGGACATTCTCCAAATGGTTTTGCAGTTTTGTTCCAGAGATGTGTAATAGCTCTTTTAAACTGCAGTAGCTCCTACAGACTGCAGTTACAGCTGGACAGAGGTACTTGCACATTGCATCTACTCTATTAACTTCTTTTTCTGAAGCCATGGTCTGTTTCCTTTGCTGTGTTAGCAGCTGGGAAGAACTGTTGGAAAAAGGGATTGTGGCAAGTGTAGCTTTTCAAATGGTTGATTCTTTCCTAGAGCTGTTTTATGCTCACTTTAAAAGCTCTGTTGGCACAGGGGATGGTCTGGAACCATAAAGTCATGGAACAGACATAGTTATCTATAATTTAGAAGAAGAACTCATCCTTAGAGGGTCTTGGGTTTGTACAGTGCATTTCTTCTCAGTTTTTATATGCTTCCACTGCTTTGGTTTAATGTTATTATGACTCAGCTACTCAAAAATCCTCAGGAAATAGAAAAGAAATTCTGCAGTAGGAAAGGACTGTATTAGAGTGTCTGTAACTGAAATATATTGCTGTACATATCTAACCCAGCAGGACACAATTTTCAGTCATGACAATCCTTGATTGTATATCAAAACAATATATTGAATATTCCTTGAAGTGTATCTCTTTGCCTTGCTCATTGGGATGTGTCTATATCTATTTTTCACTTTATCACTAGATTTGAAAAAATTTTCCTTTTTAAAATTGATGTATAGTATTTCTGTTACTTTGCCCTTCAAAATGACTAAAAAAAAATACTGTGATATTGAAATTAAATTGAAGCTTACTCTTATAAGCTGAAATTTGTTTGGGTTGTTTTTTTGATAAAAGCAAGCTAACAAACAAAAAACTAAAAGGAACAAATGAATTTTATTGGTAGAATTTAAGAAAGATGAAGAAGAGATTTTGTTGCATCAGTAATTCTAAATATTATTACACTTGGTAGCTGAATTCAGATACCAACGAGAAGTGTTAGAAGAAAAATATGATCTAATTAAAGAAGTCCCTGTGCTGAAATCATTAGGTTTCTCCTGAATTTTAATCTGTTTGGGGTTTTTTTTAATGATCTGAAACAATAGCTATCATGTTAAGCTTCTGTATCTGTTTTTAGTGTCATGTTCCGGTCAGATGTGGTTGGAGAATTTTGGTATGCCCTGAAATTCAATGTAGAGAAGCCATCACCATCTGTGCTGCCTGATATAGGATGTGAGCTTGGAAAGTGAGTAGTTCATGGTGCTGGACTGGGTTTCTGCTTTTAGGTATCATGGAAAACATATGAAGAGTTTAAACTCAGAATAGTGCTCTATGTCTGCTGTAGTAGATTGCAGAATAATTTTTTAGATATATTTGCAGGTAGATGAAATATTCCTTGCAGAAAAGCAAGGATTGAAATGAAATTGAAATGAAATTTTAGCCTCTATGTAAACTTCCTCTGAATCCTTTTTGTAGAAATCATTCTAACAGTACTACAGAATGTAAGCACCCAGATCTGTTATACAGAGCTCTAGAGGTTTGCTTTATTTTCTGTATCTTTCCTTCTCTCTGAAGTAGGAATTTACTGACAATCCTGCTTTACAAATGTTTGTATACCAGTTAGCAGTATCTTTTAACCTCTCAAGAAATGCCAAAATAATCGAACTTCTGAACTGCAGGTGCTGGACTTAGACATGGTTGAAGCACTGCAAGTGTTAAGAAAATGGATGCCTTAGAGAAATTAACCCAATTATTACCATCCTTTGACAAAATTTCAACGTGCATTTTGACAGTGTAATGTTTGGTTCCGTTCTGACTTTTAAGACATAAACTAAAACTTTGAGGATCAAGCTTTGAAGAATGCCAAAACTTCAGCAGTGCTTTTCCACATATTACCTCCACTTCCTAGTAGTTTCTGGGGACACACTGCTCTTCTGCATGCTAAGTCTGTAGTTAACATACATTACAGACTGAGCAGAAATGTTAGAGAGCACAACATGAAATTTTACCTGATTAAATTTTGTGAGTGAATATATTCTGCTGTTCAAATATGATGCACAGACTGAAGATAACTGACAATGCCTTTCTTATTATGTTCTAAAGAAAAAAATTGTGCTATTTCCTGGTTTTTGCTTTAAAATTCTGGGCTAACTGGAGTAAAAACCATTATTTTTCTCTACTATGTAGGCTCTTGCTATTAGGAGTCAGGAATTACTTAAAACCTTTTCTTTCAGACTTTCTGGCACTCATAATTTTCTCTGACATGCACTGCCTGAAAACTACACGCACAAATGGTCTAGTGGAAAATGGCAAGTCATCCTTTCCTACTGCAAGTAAAATGGATGTGGGAAAAGATTAGCTCCATTAACTACAACTCTTTTAAAACTCTTATCTAAAACTCCTCAAAGCCCATGCTTTATTTTTTTCAAATGAGATTTCTTTTCCCTTTACAAGTCCATGCATGTTGTAGTTCCTTTGTATCTGTAAATATGTGGAGGAACACTGTGTCCAGTTCTGGGAAATTCTGGCTCCTCGGTACAAGAAAGTCAAGGAGCTACTGGAGAAGGTCCAGCAGTGGCCACAGGAATGAGGAGGGGTCTGGAGCATCTCTCTTATGAGGAGAGACTGTGAGAGCTGTGCCTCTTTAGTCTGGAGAGGAGAAGGCTGGGAGGGCATCTATCTCATCAACACATATAAATAGCATAAAGTGGGTGCCAAGAGGATGGTGCCAGGCTCTTTTGGGTGGTGTCCAGCAGTGTCAGCATAATGTCATCAGCACTCTTCTTGAAGTGCAAAGTGTGGGACAATGGCAGTCAGTGATGCCATTGAGGTTACAGTTCAGTTACTGGGAATTTCTCTGCCTTGTGAAAATAGAAGGCAGTCTAAATAAATTGGCTGCCTTAATGTATGTTGAATATGTAAAGGCAGTGCAGGTAGACATCTGTGTATTGTCTAAGATATCAGTTTGGCAATTTTTTGAATGGATGTACTTCTTTGCTATGTATCCAGGGATGTGAACTGTAAATATCATCAAATGTTTGAAGCATTTCTGGTTGGTGAAGATTTGTATTTTTTTAACAGTTTTACTTTCGTTCTACCCCCTTTTCCCTGAATGCAGAAGAAGCATTAGCATATGAATATAAGAATAATGTTTTTCATTGTGTCCTCACTGTATTCTTTTTTCTATTGATCTGAAAAAATTTAATATTTGTGTCCTTGAATTAGGGCCAAGATTCCACTTGATAACCTAGAATCAATTTCTAACTAATTATTGAAATAGAAAAAAAAAATAGCAATTTATCCTTTAGTCCTTCTTCATATTCCCTAAAATTCTGGGGCTATCAGTCAGATCTGCTTTTTGTTTGTGTCAAGGTAGATTTAACACATCCCTTAGCATATGTCTCTAGGGAGGGAAACCTTCTCCCTGATGTTTTTCATCTTTCCTTATCCATCCTATTATGGGCTCCACAGTTGAGTCATTGAAGATGAGTCAATTGAATCATGCTCACAGGGATCTGGAATTTAGTGCCACATGCAACAATTTTTCCAGCATAACCATGATAGTCAATCTGTGTGGAGTGGCAGGATTTTGTCTTGAAGGACCTCTAATAGTCAAATAATTCCTGAAATTTCAGATATTCCAACTTAGTTTTCCCTTTGACAAAATATTACATATGAAAGAGACCAGACAAAAAAAGAAAAAAAAAAAAAAGAGTAGAGATGGTAAATGTGAAAAATGAGAATTATCAAGTGAGTCTGAAGTTCCTGTGTGAAAGTTTCCTAATATTTCTTTACTCTCAGGTTTTGAGACTCAATGATACAATGCTTTGACAGTGTTAGTCAGGAACAAGTCTGCTGCTCACTGCTGGGGATTTATGCTACTGCATGGGTTGGAAGGAATCCACCTGTGAACAGGTTTTAGGGTCTGAAGCTACAGTCATAAAGCTGGACTGAAATATCTGCTGAATGTTGCTTTTTATATTTTTTTTTTCCTTACTGATTTAGCTATGATTAACGGACTAATTTTTTCCAGATGATAAATATGTGCAGCAATCTGGCAGTTGACCTGCCACAGCTTTGACTAGAGGGAATATCCATTAGGAGATAAATTACAGCAAAAGCAATATATGTATCTCATTTTTCAAACTTTTCTTATTTACTGTTTTCACTTATTCACCTTGAACCTCTTCTCTGTGTCCCTTGGTATTACAAGAAGAATGTGATTTATGGTCATGTAACTTCACTGAAAACAAAAAATGTAGTATTTTGACCAGAATAGAGGAAATTTTGAGAGTCTTGTGAATTATTTTAAAATTTTTCTCCCTATTGAAAGTATTTCATGATTTTTTTTTAACTGGAAAATAAAGGGCCAGCTGATTTAAGCAATCAGCATACTCCAGTCTTTCTTCTGGGAGGGTCATTATTCTCATTAGAAAATATAATCTACATGTGGAACACAATGCTTCTGATTATGCTGTAATAAGCAACAAAACAAATGAACAAAATGAAACATTGAATGAATTAGGGATTTATTGTTATTAATAATAATTATTAACAATAATTTAAGTTACTAAATATGTTTCCACACTAGCCTGGAAATGCCACTGCAATAAAACTTAATTATTTTGTTTAAAATAAAAAAAATCTAGAACTTTTCAGGAAATAAAAAAAATCCCTTATGCATAATGACATTTAATGGAAGGAGCTTTGTAATAAATCATCATTGTGTATATGATTTTTTCCAGATGGACTCTTGCATACATACCTCTTACCAATCCTACTAATGATGCTCTGGTGCTAGAAGTGGTGAACAGCAATCCCTGCCATTTTGCAGTTGACACTGACCCCAAAGAACTTGTAAGTAAGATTTCTGTGTTTTCACAAAAAAGATAGAAGAGAGCCTTCTTTTTAAAACAAATTGAATTATGTATTGTACTGTGGGTTCAGAGTATACAATCTTTTAGATATTTTAAGTACATATTTTAGAGACTTTTTAGCCTGAGGAAGAGAACAATTAAACTTGAAAAGCAACTCAAGCTGAAGTACAGATGATTTTTTTCTTTCCTGGAATGCTTTGTGGAATGGTTTTGGGCAGGACTGCAGAATAGGTTGTAAATAATTCAGGAGATATTAGAAGGAGAAGCTGTAAACAAAGCTGGGTAGAAGATTCAGAAGTATATAATAATCAACAGAATAACTAGGTAAATATTTAGGTTAGTAGATAAACTATTAATGGAAGAATACAAGAACATCTAATGCTATGAGCAACTTGCAAGGAATATGAATATTAATTTGATCAGTATAGCTACAAAGAAGCTTCAAGCAAACACCTAGAATTGTTTTATTCTGCAAACTCAGTTACCTTGAGGGTGACTTCTCTTAACACTCTTGTTGTCATGTGCTCCACTTTTTCCTCCTCCATCACAGAAGCCCTTCCATCTTGCTGCCTAACATTTATGCCCTTTCTAGGAATAACAGTGTATAGAGCAGCTCAGCTTTTGTATGTTCATTGAGATTTGTTAGAGTTCTAGGTGGTCAGAGTTCAGAAGAATATTTCATATTGACCACTGAATACTAGTTAATAGTACAGGCCCCATGAGCAATTCTTTGGGTATTATTAAGGTAATTCTATGAAATATGTGACTTTTTCCTGATGGGGAGATGAGAAAAGAGGAGGGCAGATGTGTAAACTCTGCATCTGAATGAGTGGCATTGAGTGCTTCCATCACAGGCTCATAGGATATGGAGTCAGAACCTTTAACACATCAAGGAGAAGGAAAAAAAAAAGGTGAAATGGTGCCTTTTCTAGACATGAAGAAGGTAATCCAGGGAAGATCCCAAAGTTGGTCAGTTCCTTCCAAAGCAAATTATTCCACAATTTTATTATTCTATTCCTGCAAAATTGTGTGAGAGTCAGGGAGAGAAATATTGTAATAAAATAAAGCTAAGAAGATACAAAAGACCATATGGGGAAAATAGAGGAATGATGCATAGTCATTATAGGTTCAGTTTTCAGAAACTGAACAGCTTTCAGCCTCGAATGTAGCAATACAGCCAGACCAAATGTTCCTAAAAGGGGTTCTGATGGTAACAACTAAAAACATCAAACTTATTTACTCAGCTTCCCTACATATTGCTATGTAGGATTCCATTAAATTAAAATTATAAAAGATTAAGTTTTTTCTAGTCTGTCTTTTCTGTCATGCACAATAACACATCTTTATACACTATTTTAAACCTTGACAAGTGCTATTACTAATTATTTAATGAATTGGTATTTGAATAGGGGCTTAGAAACATAATGGATGCAAACTATATTAATTGTCTGGGAATATTATGGATGTTTTTTGTTTGGGTCATTGCCACAGAAGTGGGTTAGATTTAACTGTAGTGACTTTTGGCTGCTCCAGATTGCATATTACCTTGTGCAGGAAATTAACAACAAGAAAAAAATATCTCTGCTCTCATAATTTATCATCAGAGATTCACACATCAACAATAGCTACATTATATTGTGTCAGAAAAGACACATGTAGAAAAAACACTAACTGCAGTAATTTTCTCTCTCCTTTTTATTATAATCCCCAGTCCTGTATATCATTATGGATTGAATTCTGAAATGTTCCTAGTTAATTCCAGTGGTTCTTCCAGTTACAGGATAGCTTTGGTTGCTAAATGCAACTACTTAATATTTATTCATGCAGCTGTCCCTTTTTGAACCTATTTCTTCCATTACAGACCCATGTTTGGAGAGGTTATGTGATTTCCTTCAGTTATGGTGACAAAGGCAAGGGTGGCATTTCTATGAGAATCACAGAACGATTGGGGTGGAGACCATCTAATCCAACCCCCTTGGTGAAGCAGGCTCAGCCAGAGGAGGTTACACAGGATCACCTCCTTTTGAATATCTCCAGAGATGGAGACTCCACAGCTTCTCTGGGCAGCCTGTTCCAGTGCTCGGTCACCCTTACAGGAAAGAAGTTTTTCCTACATATGGAGATGGAACTTCCTGTCATGGGCAACACTGGAAGGAGTTTGGCATTTGCCCTTAAGATACCTGTATACATTGATGAGGTCCCCTCTCAGTTGTCTCTTCTCCAGACTGAACAGGCCCTGCTCTCACTGTGTCTCCTCATTAGAGATGCTCCAGACCCCCAATCACATTTGTGGCCTCTTCTGGACCCTCTCCAGTAATTCCTTGTCTGTCTTGGACTGGGGAGCCCAGAACTGGACACAGCACTCCACATGTTCTTGCTTCTCCTGAGTATTTTGCATCCTAGGCTTAGTACCTCCACACAACCCTGCATTCAGTTTTCAGAAGATTACTGCTTATAAACCATGCTCAGTGTTTCAGGTATTAGTTTATATTAATGCCCATTTCAAAACCTCTGTTATGTGTGGAAGCAGTTTCCCATCTTAATTATTCAAGTTTCTGTTCTCTTTAAAGCAAATAACACTTTCTTGTCAGCAGAAAGATTACGATTTGTGCAACCCTCAGATGAAAGGCAACAGAAAAGAGCAAATTATTCGAACAATAGATTGAAGATGGGATTGTCCAATGAAGATACATTATATTTGAAGACAGTTATTAAAGTCAGGTCAATAACTTTGATATTTCATGTAAATGTCCATATTTGGTTTTATGTCATCTAAGATGGAGGACTTTTGAATGTACTGGGCTGTTGATCAGAAAATGTCTCAAATTGAGTTCTTCAGTCCCTGAGTTGTGTTAGATAAATCAGATTAAACAGCAGTATCAAAGAATTTTTTCCCTTCTCTTTGGATATTTGCTTAAAATTAATAAAAATTTTCACTACTATTTCAGAATTTTTAAAAAATCCAATATTATTATCATACTTCCATGTGTGTGGAAGGTTGTTTGTTCCAGTTTCAGTTTGGAACAAAGGGCATTACTGAAATATCACAAAGGATTATTTTCTATAGCTCTGATTCAACTTCCAAGTATGGACATCATTAATAACATGCTTTCCTGAGGTCCAGTTGGATTAGGCTCAAGTATTCCTGAACTTCAGGGTGCTTAATGAAGTCTAAAGGAAATTCAAAGGCTTTAAATCCTTTGTCAGCTTCATGACAATTAGAAGCAGCTCTGTTACCCTTTGTAAACTGATAAAAATGAGAAAATACTGCATATCTTACTGGTGGCTTTGCAGTTGTAGCCTAAGTCAGTTTAAATGGAATATAACATCTTGGATTTCTTTGAAAAATTTGATAAAAGCTTTCAAGGATTCCCTTTAATGGGACTTGGATTTTTTTTTTTTAAACAAGCTACATTTAATTTTTGTTTCTCTTCTTGTAAACCTTTAATTAACTTAATAAGTATATAAATGCTGCCAAATTATCTAAAAGCCAGAATGAAAGTGAATTTTCATAAGTTTAATGTAAAATTCCAACTTGTTTTTCATTAGTATATTGGGTATTAGGGGTGTCTGGGAAAAAAGTCACTGGGATGTTCAGTTTTGTGTTTCTGTCCTGATTGCAGCTTTCTTTGTCTTTAGCAGAAAAGGATTCAGGTTCAGCATTTAATGGCTGAAAATTTTCAATCATCAATTATGTGTTGCCCAATTTACTGCTTTTCCTCTATATAAATACACTGATGTATTTCACATTTTTGTGTATTAGATTGACATACACATATATTTACAATGTACAAAAAAGTCTTACAAACAGGATCATCTCCATGGCCAAAAAGAAACACATTTTCACCATAACTCTTCAATTTGCTATTCTCCTGGCTTAAACTAGCCTAAACCTTTTCCATTAAGCTTTATTCTTTCCTGATTGACTTTGAAACACAATTTTTATTGAGGACAAATAACTTAATAGAAGAGGGTTGGCAGAGAGGAGTGCAATCTCTGAGTGCAAGCTTTAAGGATTTTCTTAATTACCATGAGTATTGTTTTGTACAGCGTAGAGAATAGGCTTTTTGATTTAATGAAAATTTCCTCTCCTTTCTTCATTTTGTAACAGAAATAATGTATTTGTAGTTAACTTCAGACTCAGTTTCTGTATTTGAACTGTTATGTCTGAGATCTTATGAAGAGCAATGATAACAGCTCCTTTTCACATGACTATTGTGGAAGGCATTTGTTTATGTAAACAAAATGAAAGGCAGGAGACCTGTTAGCATCAGCATATTTAGTTGAATGATCCTATGCCTTTAAAATATGTTGTTTAGCATTATTTCTCAATTCTAGTTTTAGAAGCAATTTTTTTTATTTTGGATTTCAGTAAAAAGTAAGTAGGGTTTTTTTGCCTAGCTTATTTCAAAACAAGTAACTTTTTGGATTCACAGAACATCAAACTGTAAAATTAAAAATGAAATTTTAAAACCAAATCTATAGTGTAAAAATTAACAATCCTTTCTGCTTTCAGAGCAGGCAGTCTGCTGGATTATCATAACTCCATGTTGATTATTTTGATTCATTGTGGCAGTGTATTTTCTGAGTAATGATAATATGTCAAGTAATATTTATTGGAAATCAAACTGCTGTCTGTTTGCATCTCTGTGGAAGAGTTATTATTCTAAGAAATGCGAATGTCTTACACTGAAATTACTCAATATTTAAAAATCTTAGTGTTAATTTAATGAAGAAGTCTTAGTCTATGCCATCCTGTCTTTACCTAGTTTTTCATTTTAATAAAAAGTATTTGGGAGGGGGTGTTTTCTACTATGATTCTTTCTCCATTTGTAGGTCTTCATTTGATAAATGGGTCTGACTAGTAGGTAGGAGCAGGACTGCAAATGTAAGTTTAATTAACTATTATGGCAGTAGTCTGATGAATTACTTTAAAACTTTCTCTCCCCCCAAAAAAAAAAAAAATTTTAAAGTTTGGTGTGTCAGTTGGGCACACCTGAGCTCTGTCCTCTCTTCGGCACAGCCTGCCTCCCACTGCCATCAGTAGGAATATCTGTTGTTCAAGGCCCACCAACATCCCTGTCCCTCACTGAGCTGGTACTGATTATCAAGATTTTTAGCTTCTTATATATTTTCCTATGTTTGTGGTTTTGGAGGCTGCTAATGCATGGCTGTAGCTTCTAATACTTTTCCTACCCTTTTATCCTTACATTTTAGAACAATAAGTTTACCTTCTAACACATTCCTGAAATACTGTTTAGTCTTATTTTCAAGAAGAGAACCTACAGCAAAGACGTTTTGTTTTCCAGCCAGAATCTGAGAAGACACAAGAAATGGGGTAAAGAAGCCCCTGGACTAATTCCAATGGGGCAGTACCTGGGGTAAATTTACCTAAGCAACTGCTCTTCTAATTGGACAATATTTGATAGCTATACTAATCAATTAACCTTATAAAAATTGTAGAACTGCTGTATTATGTGTGCATATTGCCATATGGTGCACCCCGAAGGCCTTTCAGTTGATTTACTTTTATATGTTATCATATTACCGGTGTTTGGAAGGATGGGTGTTTCATTCCAGGTAACTCTACCTTATAAATACACCCAGGGGATGACCGGCAAGAGCAGGAACAGCGTGGCTCCTGCCTGGGCCCAGCTCTGGGATGGCAGCGAAAGCCTCAGGGCAGGGAGGAAAAGTAGCAAAGGCTTGGATGATGGATGGGATTCATCCATCTCAACAGAGACTGGATGAGGTCAATGTCCCCAGGCCTTGCTTTGTGGGGAGATGGTGACCGCAGACACCCTACCTGG